>NW_022995744.1:7208238-7607854 GCF_900245975.1 Drosophila guanche | reverse complement strand
GGGGGGGGCATTAAATTTTAGCGCGACCGAGAGAGAAAAACAAAGCGAACAACGTGGAGGAAAAACGCCAAAAGCCAAAAATGCTTCGATGGTTTGTCCAAATGGTTGGCCACAGCCAGCCCGTTGCCCGTTGCCCGTTGCCCGTTGCCCGTTGCCCGTTGCCTTTGGGGCAAACTGCCGCAGCTGCAGTTAGAGGAGACGCAGACGCCATTGAAAATGCATTCATTGTTGGCTGCGAGAGTCAGTTAGCCAAGTGGCAGAGTTGGCTAGGAGTTTGGGCTGCTGCTGGCTGCTGCTGCTGCTGGCTGCTGCCGAAAACATAACGAATTGTTGTGGCAATCGCTTCGTTCCAATTGAATGCCCAGGCCACGCCATGAAAATTTCAAAGCCTTAAGTTGGTTCGCGCTCTCCCTCGCTCTCTCTGCTCTTCCTTGGCCAAACATTTTGAGCAAACTTGTAGCCATGAGACACTGTCAAGCTCCGAGATTTGTTTGTCAATGTCTCTTGAGTTGGCTTGAGTTTCCTTTTCCTGATTTTCAATTAACTTTGGCCCAATCGATGCCGCACTCTCTCTGTCTCTCTTAAGAACTGTATTTATGGGACAGCTCCATCAGTGGCGCAGTCCGCGTCGAGCCATAAATTTGCGAGACACGTTGTAGTGCTGTTTGTCAACGGTTTCAACAGTCACATAAATTAAAAGCTACTCAACTGCGGACTGCCCCGGCAACTGCTGTTGCCGCTGCCACTGCTGCAACAACAATAGGAGCAACTGCAACAACAAGCCGGCCAAACTGCAACTGCAACAGCAACATGGTGTTAACATTTGCGCCCCTAAGGCAAAGGAGAGGAAGAAGCGCCAGAGTCAGCCTCCGCCGTCGCCAAAAGAAAAAGTAGAAAGAGTAAACTGCAAAAATCTCGTACAAATCCATGAAAATTCAGCAGACGACGATGAAAACTTTTAGCAGCGAAGTTGCTGTTGCTGTTGCAAGTGCTGTTGCTGTTGCTGTGTGGCAGTTGTGTATAAAGAACTCCAAATGGAAGAAGGCGCACTGGTACTCTGCAGCAGACACTGGCAAAAAGTTGACTTTCTAACTGTTGCAGCAAGTCGTTGCTCAAAATGCTTGCGGAGCGGGCGTATTGTTTGCCCAAGTTGTACCCCAACCTTCGCCTCCGCCAAGAGACAGCAACATGGCTAACAACAACAACAACAAGAAAACGAATGCAAACAGGGCCAACAACAAGCTGTTCGTGTAGTTGTCAAAGCTTTAAAACGATTTTCGCCTGATTTGACACAAAGGCAAAAAATAAAACCAAAAGCAAGATGCTAAAAAAAAAGCAAAGCAAAAAAAAAAATGGTTATTAAGGGAAACT
The DNA here is from genome assembly GCF_900245975.1 of Drosophila guanche. Taxonomy (NCBI): domain Eukaryota; kingdom Metazoa; phylum Arthropoda; class Insecta; order Diptera; family Drosophilidae; genus Drosophila; species Drosophila guanche. The sequence goes on along the minus strand of NW_022995744.1, from coordinate 7,606,483 downwards.
CCAGGCACAGGCACAGAGACACAGACCCAGGCCAGCCAATTGAGTTGTTGGGTTAACAAATTTATTACGAGAAAAATCAGAGAGAAAAAAAATAGCGAAAAAAAAAGATAAATGCAAAATAGCTAAAGGGGAATGAATGTCACACGGCAAATAGATTAAAGAGCCAAGCTGGAAAGAGAGAGAGAGAGAGAGCGACTGAGCGAGCACTAATGAGGAGCTGGGTTCCCCTATAAGAAACCAAGGAAGAACTTAGAACAGAGAACAGAAGGGCGAACAAGCCCTACCGCAGTCAGCGATGCATGGCAAAGGCCCAAATGGGAGGGAGTCACACCGCCAAAGTTGACTGATTTCTGTGGGCCACTTCTGCCTTTTTTTCTTGACTATTTTCTTCTACTGGCTTTTTGCTTGAGTTACGAGTGTTGTTTTTTTTTTTCTTGAGACGCAACCCAGAAGGGTGTGTGTTGTGTGTGTGTGTGGTGTGGGAATTTTCTTATCTGATTGCCGGACGCGAATGCTTGTAGGCCGTTGCTCGTTTTTGGTCTCTTCGAATAATTAAGTTCAAGTTCTAGTTCTAGGCTGGGGCTGTGGCTGTGGCTGTGGCTTTAAAAAATCAGAAGTGGTTTTCCCAGGCCTGGCTTGCCGGTTTCTTTTCCTTTTTTCTCTCTTGTAATTTACATGATTCATATGCAAATTTCAAAGCCTTTAACTTTGGTTTCCGTTTTTATTTTGATCTCTTTTTTGCTAACTTTGGTTTTTGTTTCTTTTTTGCAGACTTGGTTCTTTACGGACACGGATGATCACTACTACCAGGAGAAGACAAGTGAGTATAGAAAGAGGAAGTCATAAGTTATACCCCGCACCTCTGCACCCGCGCTTTCCATCCTTTATCTTTCTTTATTTTATTTTTGAAATGGAAAAAACAAATTGATCACAAAAGAACTGCTTTATACCTGGGGTAGCTCGACGACCTCTTACCTTTTGGGATCCAAAATGCGATCCGTTCAGGCTCTGGCTCTGGCTCTGGCTCTGGCCTGTTCCCAACTTAGTTTCACATCAGCCAAAGGGACACGCCCACAGCACCGCCTAATATTGGCCACTGTCTGTTGGGCAGCCAGGCAGCAACAAACAAACCGAAAACCGATTAAAGTTTATAAATTCCATCATCTACATAGACAGAGGGAGGAAGGGAGAAAGGGAGAGAGAGAGAGAGTGTGGGGAAGAGCAGGGGGAGCTTCATCACTCACCCGCATTTTAATTGAATTGCAGGCAACGCAGACTGCGCTTCGATTTTTCAGACTTGAATCAAAAACGCGCCACGGCAGAGCCAAGCAAAGCAAAGCAGTGCAAAGAGCAAAGCAGTGCGAAGGGAAGCAGGGCAGCGCAGAGCGGAGGAGAGCAAAGTTTAATTATGAAGAAAAAAGTTCAAATTTCAATTTTTGCTTAAAACCCAAAAAAATAATATTCCAATTTTTGCATACACTCCAGCAGACACACAGCAACAAAAACAAGAAGAAAAGACAACAGAAAATATACGAGAAAATATTCCGAAAAGAGCAGAGAGCAGAGAGAAGGGGCTGAGGCTGAGAGGCTGTGACGATCTCAGGTTTCACGCAGACTCACAGACAGGGAGTGGGACACGCAGGGACTCTACTTGTCTCCCCTTTTGTGCTGTGTGTGTTTTTGGTATTTTGATTAGGCCAAAAGCTGGCCGAAAGGATTTTGCTAAACACGCTCGGGGATTTTGAGTTATGTGTGTGCGCCCCGCCGACTGGACAAAGGATAAGTTCTCCAGCTCTCCCTGTGTCCGAGTGTGTTCTTAAGTATTTCAACAATTTTCATCCAATTAAGGCGCAAAATGTTTTTGTTGTGCTCTGCTTTCAGTGCCTGCCCCTGCCCCTGCCCCTGCCCCATGCCCTTTCTTGCATCTTTATCGCCAGCAGCAGCGGCGGCGGCTGTCAAACGATACAAAATGTTTCCGCTGGATATGAGCGGCATTCTCAACTAACAAGCTACTGTTCGGGTTGTGTTCTGCTCCGCCTGTGTCTCCTGTCTCCTGTCTCCTGGTTTTTGGGGCGATATGAACTTGGCCTTTTAGTTAATTAACATAGAAGTGGCGAGCCACTGGCAATGCCACTGCCATCGACTCTGGCTCCTTCTGTTTTCCTGTTCCCTTTGCTTAATTACGAATCTTTATCAAAATGTTTATACCTCTCCAACCCTTTTCCCTTCTCTTTCTCTGTTTCCAGAGGGCCACCTAATCAACACCAAGTGCTCCCAGGGCCATTTTCGCAAGGCGCTCTGCTGCAAGATGTCCGCCGAACTGGATGTATTTCTGGAGAGCGGCAAAAAGTGAGTATTTTGCAGATTGCAAGAAAAATATATATCTACATATTGATTGGGGTATTGCCATATGAGAGAACGCGTACACTCGTACGTGATGTGCTTTGTACGACTTCAATTTCATGCAGAATTACAGCATTAGCTCGGGGAGCAGCAGAAAGCAAGAGGCAACCAGCAACCAGCAACCAGCAAGAGGTCATGTTGCAGCTGCCTGCCAGCCTGCAGTGCCTCCTAAAATGTTGTCATATTTGCCAGCTTAATGTTCATTCGATGCATTTCTGCCTAACAACTTGCAGAGCAACGCCGAGAGCAATGACTCCTTGGTTGTGGCTGCTGTTGCTGCTGTTGCTGCTTCTGTAATAATAGACTTTAATGCTTTTAATAAGCGACCGCAGAGAGCCAAGACCAAACCACTGGCAATCTATCCATGGGCAAATGGCAAATACAAAACACCCAGTTCTCGGGCCACGCTTGGGCTCCACTCGGACTGCTCTCTGTGCTGCAGCTGCCATGCGTTCTAATTTGCGCAATTAAGACGCTGCAAAACAGCAGCAGCAGTGAACGCCCCAGCCCCACCTCGAGCAGCAATCCACTCAAAACTTGTCCAGCTCGACCGCAGCTCAGAGGAGAATAAAAGGAGAGCGGACCAGCAAAAAGACACTTCAAACTAGCGCCCAAAGGAGCAGCAAGCAGCAGCCTAGAGACATTCTACTCGTATTTTGAGTTACTCTAACTTCAAGGAAGGGTTTAAGGATTTTCTACATAGCTATAGCCAACAGATCTACAAGCCATCTGGCAGTGCATCAAATATCTCGCCATACAAAAAGCTTGCTCGCTTTTCTGGTTTTTCTTTTGCTGTTGCCTCCCTTTTCGCTTATTTGTAATTACACTGAGAGGAGCAAGAGAAGCAGCAGCAGCAGCAGCACCACACAACATCATCCAGAAATCTAGAACAACTTGGACATGCTTGGACTCTAGTTGATGGAGAATGGCGATGACGATTGGATGGCTAGATGGGGGCCATATTCTGTTGCTGATGCTGCTGCTTTCATCTTAAGTTGACTTGCCGTTTTGGCTTAGAACTTGAAACTGTCATTATACGAGCGCGGAGCATGCAATCAATAGCAACAACAACAGCAAGCAGTAACAACTGCAACAAAAGCCAAAGCAAGCAGTAGAAAGCAGCAGATACAACAGCAAGCAACAATTTGTGTTGCTGTTGTACAAAAGTGAAATAAAATAAATGACCGGCAATGAAAATGTGCAGTTATGAGCCAGCCAGATGAGGCACTGCTGGTGGCTGCTGGTTGATGCTACTTGAGTACCGAAATGATATCAGGTGGCCACAGGAAACCGAGCGGCGGCATACTTCCATGGCCTGATTGGCAACGTTTAAAATGTTGGCTCATGTTGCTACGAGATGGAGCAACATATTGAGTATCCCGCTCTGCTCATCTGTATACCAAAAGCAGATATCCAGGCGAAACATGAAAAGAGGTTAATTAACGTTCATTCGAACTGGCAATTAAGCCACGCTGTGTTGCAGCCCCACAGCCCAACACCGCTACAGCTGCAGTTACAGCTACAGCACTCCCCTTTATAGCAGCATGTTGCTGTTGTTGCTGCTGCCGTGCGTACAGCAGCAGCATGTTGCTTGGAATTGGCTGGCTGGTTGGCTGGCAACCGTGGGGCGTCTGCGTCTCCCATCCACCCAAAAGCAGCTCTATTAAATGCAAATTTGAGCAGTTCCTTTTTAATTGCGTAATGCACAAATTTATTTGCGATAAAACATGAATTATTTGCCCCACTGTGCGAACAGGGTAATGAGAAAATGAGAAAATGAGAAAATGAGAAACTGAAACGAATCCGCCTTTCGTCGTCTTGCATTTGCCTTGAATGGCTAATTGCAGTGGCAGCAGACAGCAGCCATGTTGTTGTCGGTGTTGGGTATCCATTATAATGTTGAACAATTAGTGCAATTTAATTAAAGTTACAACAGCAACTGCAAGTCATAGGAGATAGACGATGACCTGGCACGTCGCTCTTCTATCTTTAATCTCCTTTTCCCCGGGCCAACTCCCACTCCAAATCAACCGACAGCCTCGGACCGTGTTCATAAAGAAACTCCATCAAATTTTGGGGCGCCGCCAGTAGGTGTTTACGGGAAAGTCTGTGTGCGTCCCACTGTGCTCGCGACAGTGGAGCAGCGGCCTTGGCTCCACGATTTATTAATTAGTTTTGTGTGTTTTTTCGACTCTAAATTCCTTTCTCGAAGCTGCGGACTACTGCCCCAGCCCCTGCCTAATCGGATTCGATTTATTCGTTTCAAGTTCTAATTTATTTATCTTTTGTTTCTGGCTGGGCCTTGGCTTTGGGTGTGTGTGTGTGTGTTTGTGCCACACCTAACCTTATGTATCCAGCACGTATGGCTGGGGAGAAACTTGTCAGGCAATTGTATAAACAGCCGCCACTTATCTGATTGCAATCCGAGGTTGCTGAATCCGAGTCCGAGGCGGGTACGGCGTTGCTCTCCCTTTCGAATGACGCATCCCATGGATGCCCGACACGTTTCGTAATCAACATTTTGACATAATAACGACGGCATTCCGTGCCCTCTTCTTGGGGGTAATTACAACACGTAATATGCGTAATATTCACAGCATAAACTGTAAATGGAACAAAGAGCTGGGCGAAGCATGCAGATGGAGGGCCACAAGGATGGGCCCCATCAGCGGCTTTGGCATCAATCAGGGCAAAGTCAAAGAGCGGCAGAGGGGAACCCAAAGCCGAGAGGAGTAACCGAAACTGGGGCCAAAGCCTGTCTGAATATGTCTGATAATAATTTTACATGCTACTTAAAATATTTCGGCCCTGTCTGTCAGTGCCCTCTACACCCCTCTTGCTGCTGCTGCCTGCTTTTGTGGGTGCGTGGGAATCGAATGATTCGCTTCGCTCCAGTCTGCACATCAATGAAATTTCCCAGGCTGCAATGGGCGCCCTTTCTCCACCCTTTCTTCGGCGCATGATTGCCACTGAGAGTGCAACTTGTTGCACTGCGCTAATCCCCACACAGAGCCGCAATAATAGACGAACGACAAAAACAAACAGCAAAGCCGCAGACAGACAAACAGAGAGGCAGTCAGTCACACACTCCAATATCCATCTAAGGCAGCGACATTTTTAATCGCTGTTCGTAATGCACTCAACTGTACTGCATATGGTGTGCAGGGGGGGGGGGGGGGGAAANGGGGGGGAGAGACATGAGCATTCCGTGGCATACTCGTATGTGGAAAGCCTTACCCCAGCAGATGTTGTGGCAATGTGTGAGAAAATTTTCATTCTTTCCACCGGAGTTTTGCTTTTTTGCGGCCAGGGGCAGCTATTTATAGAGAGAGTAAAAGAGAGAGAGAGAGATGCGTGTGAAGTGTGTAGACTTTTCCTTTTAGGGGAAAAATGAACCACCAAGCCCGGGGCGACACTCTACTGAGGGGGAACCCTCACAGTCATTTTAGAGAAGCGCATCAATTTCATTTATTTGCCACTTGTGGCAAGGCAACAGCAACGGCGACAACCGCAAGTGCAACTGCGACTGCAACAATCCCCCATTATCCAATTGAGGCGTTGTGGGAGAGAAAAGCCCACAAACGTTGACAAAAAACAACAAAAAAAGGAGAGCTAAACATCTTTGTACAGAATTGTGGCAGCGGAAGCAGACAATTTGCAGCATTTGCATGCGGAGTTTTAGATTAGGAAATGCAATTGCAACTCCAGTCTGTACATCCGGGAAGTTCGCTGGCGAAACTCTGACTCGCTGCTCTGCTCCACATTTCAATTAGCGCCTCACCCACCCACGAACAGCTTGTAATCCGCGACAATTGCCTTCAATTTGCAGGCTTGTTGGCAGGCACAAGATATTGTATATTCAATTTACACTTGGAGCCATAGCCACTGCCACTGCCTAAATTAATTATTTGCTTTGGTCGGAGACCAGTGGAGCGCATTTGTCAAATGCATTTCAATTGTGTTCTGCTCAGGGCAACACTTTTGTGGTGCGCAGGCGTGTAGCTTTTTCCCCCATAAAACTCTGACTCATGGTCGGGCGACTGGCACTTAAAGATGAAAGCATCGTCCATCGAAAAACTGCATTCAAAATGAGAAGATTAATTTCCCTTTCGCTGTTGTCTCTGTCTCCTTCTCTCGTTTGTTGTTGTCTCTGTTAATGAGGCGCACAACGGACAGCGGACAGCGGACAGCGGACAGCGCACATGCTGGCTGTTTTGAGTGGTCGGACAGACTCCTGCTTAATGTAAATATCTTGTTGTCTGCTAGTCCCTTCCCCTGCGCTTCACATTGATTTGTATCAATCCGCGAAACTGGCAACCGAGAGATACTTATAAAGCAAAACTCGCACACTGCTTGCCAGATGACAGCTGACTTATTGCTAATTGCAAGAGGCTCACCAAAGGATAGAGGGACAGTGGCAGAGTGGCAGAACCCAAACAAAATCAGTTCGTCATCGTCAGCCAATGGACACTGTGCACTGTGGGTTTTTTCGGCGATCGCTTATCTCTCTCTCGGCCTGCTGTCAAAATACTTTTAGCGCTGACTGTGTGGCAGGGGCAACTTAGTTGCCGCTCTCCCTGTGCAACGGCTCTCTCTCTCTCTCTCTCTCTCGCTCTGTTAATGCGAAATCTATTAAGACTCTGGCGGACTTCGTTTCTCCTTCTTTTGCTCTCGAGTTGAAGTGCCCCGTCAATCATTTTTTATTGTGGCTCCAGACATAAACTCATTTCGCCTGCTGTATGTGGCACACGGACTTGGGAACGGGAATTGGATATGGAATGGGAATTGCGTATGGAATGGAGGCAGCCGCCAACGCCCCGGGAGCGGGCTGCCGGCAGCTGGCTGACTGACTGGTTGCTGATCGAAATCTGCCCACATCAGAGCAGCGCAAATAATTGGAAAAAAAAATAAACTTTAACTGAAAGTTTTTGCACTCGATTTGTATATCAATGGGGAAGACACGAGCAGCGAGTTCTTCTGCATTCAACGATCCCAATGATGCCCGAATCGATAACCCAAAAGAACTTCCAAATGAAAACATTTTCATAAATGCCACAAAGACAGCCAGGGGGAAGGGGAAAGGGAACTACGAGCGTTAATTAAACGACAACGAACATAAAATAGCGGCTAGATTTCAATTTGGAAAACGAGGGAAAACAGCAGCAGCAGGGGGAAAACGACGACAGAAGACATAAGACAGAGGGAGGGTTATGCTCTGCGCATAATTAAGCAAATTAAACGCGCATTTTTATGCGTCACGAAGCGATGAGGGGAAAGAGACACTGCCGCAGAGCAAAGAGAGAGAGAGAGAGAGAGAGAGAGAGAGGGAGAAAGAAGCGGCTGCCGTGTTCGCACAGGTATCGCATGTGGCAGCCACAAACAGCAACAGTCGCGGCGGCGGCAGCAGCGGCAGCCATAGACAGACACAACATCGAAACAGCAGGAAATTTATGAATGCCAGGCTTAGGAGTAGCTAGATATCTATGTATCTATCTACCCCACACACACACCGCCAGCTAGAGTCGCGGCTTATGCAATAAAAATTATATTAAATTACCCAACTAGCGAGAGGGAGACGCCGCGGACAAGGCAAGACAAGGCAAGTCATTGCCAATCCTCCGCGATTCGATTCGATTTTATTGAATACTTACGGGCTCAACGAAAGTTGCAAAAAAAAGCTGGAAGAGGGGAACAACGAAGTTGGGAATACACTGACAATAAATACACCAAAAACTAACCAAAAAGTTGCTTCCCTTATGCGCAGTTTCTGCTCCCTTCCTGGCTGACACTTTACTTCAAAGATTTTCTGTTTGCCCCCCCCCTCCCAAAGATATTCCAATTTCTTGCTGCGAAATTCCTTCGCTCCCCAAGATCAGTGCAAAAGCTGAGCTTCCCCTGAGCACCTGGAGAGCACCCTGGAGCTGCAGCTTGGCCAGCGGCGACCTTTCAGCTGCCGCGCTTAATGCCATCATTAGTCCAACGGCTGGCTACCGGATATGGCTGATCGTTTGTCACTATAAAAACTGCAAACAGCAAGCTGCAGCTGCAGCAAGCAGTAGGGGGAAACGGCGATCTCTATCTCTGCATTGACTTGGACTGGCAGCTCCCCTCCAACTCTGTTTCTGCCTGCGGTAATTGCAATCTAAATTAGTGCACTTTTTTTTGCCTCCGCCTAGCGGAAACAGCCTTGGGTTGGCTCTTATGTTTTATTGCTTAAACGAAACGATTTGGATTGGGTGACTAACATATGACGGGGGGGTACAGGGGCGGGAACAGTACTCCCTAGCTAACCAGAATAACAGGAATTACGCACACCATAGATGGTGTCATTGGCTTCGGGCAGTTTGCATATCTTCCCGTAGGCGGGTCGGTTGAGTCGTGAGGCGAGTATGTCTAGATCGAGATTCTTTACGCGCACCATCAGCGTGGGCTCCTTCTCGACAGAGCGGCACACGAGACTCTTTTGGCAATTGGTGGGCGTTGCGGTAATGGGTGGCAGCCCGCGGGTGGGTGCATCGGGCAGCAGTGCAATGGCCTGTGGGCCAACATCAGCGCCAACGCGTGTGCTGCCACAGGACAGGCAGCAAATGCCCGAATTGATGAATCCAGCGGCACGGGGGCAGCTCTCCTTGTCCTCAATGAGGCGCAGGCGTGTCTCAATGTCATCGAAGCGATCGCGAATATATTTCTTGAGCGCCGGCATGTGTACCTTGTCCAACTTGCTATCCAGCATATCCTGCAGCTCCTCCATCGTACCGATAAAGGTGACGTTGTACTCTTGGACTAGACCACGTAAATTCTCAATCTCCACGACGCACTGCTTGACCAGTTCGAAGCGCTGGAAGAGCGCTTCGGTCTGCCGCAGGAACTCCTTGAGCGTTTCATAGAACTTCTCCAGTCGCTTGCTCACATCCTCCATCTGCAGCAGAATGGGTCCTGCAATTTGTCGCATTAATTTCTTCATAAAATCCACATTGGCCAGCAGGCTGCAGGCGATCTTGTTGTCCTCGTCGCACGTGGTGCAAAGATCCTCGCAGGGCGAGGCATACTTCTCCCACATCTTGGACTGAAACTTCTTGCCCTTGGCCCGGTTGCAGACGCGTATCTGCTTAAAGTGACACTCCAGCTGACACTCTAGCTCTGCGATGCGCTTCTCCAGCTGCTCCACTTTGCCCAGTTGCTCAGAGATGGGCACAATTGAAGCCACATCAAAGGGCAGCGGCGAGTACTTGGATTGCTCCAAGATGCGCTCCAAGCACTTGCCCTCGAAGCCACCAATGCCCACCAGATCATCCTTGCAGTTGAGTTTCTTTAGCAGCACATTGAGGAGACTGTGCAACACGGCCACATTCACGTGTGTCAGCTCGGGCACACCCACAGCAATTCGCACCAGCTGCTCCAGCGTTAGTTCAACGTGGGAGGGCATTTCTCTGAATAATTGTGTTCCTTTCGTTGTGAATTTTATAACTAAATGTTGTGTTCTCCCTTTTCCAGATGGTTCTGTCACTTTGATGATGACAACTATGTCAATGTGCCGCGTCTGGTCAAACTGCTGGACGAGTATAGTCCCAGTGTGGATTGGTATTTGGGCAAGCCGAGCATTTCCTCACCGCTGGAGATCCACTTGGACAGCGTAAGTGCAAATCCCTGTTATTTCTGCCCATTTTCCCAATACATAATTACAAGTTTATGCCACGCTGCGATCGCCTTTCTCTCCATGCTCCTCCTGCTCCTCCTGCTCCTCCTTCTTTGCCACGAAACAGGCTTGGCCTGGGCCTGGTGCCTGGTCTGCGCCTTGGTTATTTATGTGGCCGCTTGGGCCATTTGTCTATGCCGCCATTTGGCTTCCAGCTGCCAGCGCAGGCTATCATTAATAACCGATATGATCTGGCGCGGCAATAACAACAGCAATAGCAAAAGCAAAAAGCCATAGCCAAAGAGCCTCAGCCTCAGCCTGTGCCTGTGCCTGAATCTGAATCTCAATCCATGCCTGAACCCGTTCCCATTTCGAGCCATTTGAAAAATATCGCCACAGCTGATCCCGCAGCAAATGAATGTGCCTGCCACAGTTTTGCCGGCTTAAGCACAAAAAGCCAGTTGCCAGGGTTGGAGCAGGCGAACCAAAGAGAAATTTAGAGCAAGATCTTTCGAATTTTAACTCTCTCATTTGAGTGGGGAAACAGAGTCCAGTGCAGCCCTAATTAAAAAATAAAACCCCAAACTTTACGCTTGATTTGCGCGCACCAAAAAGGCAAGGAACAGGAGAGGAAGAGCTGGAAAGCGGGGAGATCCTGTGCCCAAGTCTCGTCTTACCCTCAGACCCCATATAGTATTAAGTTTCCAGCTCGCACATGTCCATTTACATGGCCAATTAATCATATACGAGAGAGAGAGATGCACGGGCTCAGTATTTCGGGGCAATTTTCTCTCTGGGCCAATGCCAAAAAATCGAAAAAATAAAAACCCAAAAAATAAAAATGGATTTTTAACCGAGTTTATCCTTTGCGCTGCTCATCCTACCGTTCACCATTCATAAGCCAGTTCTTCCGTTAACCTTTACCCCTCTCTCTCTTCCCTCTGCCCCTTTGCAGAAGAACACGACAACCAACAAGAAGATAACCTTCTGGTTTGCAACTGGCGGCGCTGGCTTCTGTCTGAGCCGTGCCCTGACGCTCAAGATGCGACCCATAGCAGGTGGCGGCAGATTTACCAGCATCGGGGACAAGATACGCTTTCCGGATGATGTCACAATGGGTTTCATTATAGGTGAGTGCAAACACACACGAAGAACAAAGGGAGAGGCAGTGGCTAACTGTTGTTCTTCCCTTGCAGAACATCTCCTCAAAGTACCCCTGACTGTCGTGGACAACTTCCACTCGCACTTGGAGCCCATGGAGTTCATACGCGCCGATACGTTCCACGATCAGGTGTCCTTCAGCTACGCTCACATGAAGAACCAATGGAATGTGATCAAAGTGGATGGCTTCGATCTGAAGACAGATCCCAAGCGCTTCTACTCGCTGCACTGCCAACTCTTTCCCTACTTTAGCTTCTGTCCACCCAGATGAGTACCGGGGATGAGCCACCCCAGTGGATCCGCCTTGGATCCTCCATTTGGCTGTTTTGCAGGCGCACACCTGCCCCTCAAGCGGTTCAGAATCGTTGTGGGCAGGCGTCGAAAAAACCAATCTCGCCACTGTGATTTAATATTTAAGTTGTGAAAAGTGTAAAGTAAACTAAATGAACGATGAATGATGGTTCTGTATATACTATCTATAATTATAAATGAAAGTTGTGCTTCCTAATGGTTTAAGGTTTACTTGTAACACACATCTGCAGATCTAGCAGATCTTTTGCAATTCCAACACACTTCCAAGTGCTTCCCTATAGCCTGTAGGTTCCTGATTCTTCCAATCAACTTAGCTTTTAGTTCAATTAATTGTCTAGTCTAGGTTTAAGGTTCGTCCCACAGACCCAGAACCCCTGCCCTCTCTGTTTAATACTGTAATGCAGTCTAATAATCGCCCAAACTAACTATAAATATAAATATAAATAATATTTGTGTGTGTACATAGAGTGCTTCGATTAAGCCTTGTCTAAGAAATGTTTAAACTATTTTTGTTAATTTTTAGTTTGCTTGAATAAAAATGATATTTAATATGTGCAAAAAATATATGTTTGAGTGGTTTTATTGTGTACTTACATTCCAGCGCCCTAATGTGAAGCTATCGATGAGCATAAAGACTGAAAAGATGGAGGAAAATATACGTTAGATATTTTTGGAAATTATTAAAAAGTATTTATGGATTATTTGGGCAAAGGACAGGTAAAAGGAAGAGTGTCTTAAGTGTTTTAATAAATAAAATATTTAAACAGGAACAGTGACTCGTATTAAAATTTATAAAAAATACAGGAAAATCGAATGATATTTCAATCTTTAAGTGCAACCAATTCTCTCTTATGCATTTTATGCCACAACATTCTTTATTTTCCTGCCTTTAAATGTTTCATTTCCAATTTATGGGAAATTGCTTTATTTCCCTTCCCATAAACATTTCACTTTCCTGACTTTAAAAGTAATTAAAAATATAAATATTCAATGAAATTGTTTTTGCTTGTTTTTAAGCCAAAGTTTTTCCATATTGAATGTTATATGAGAGCCTCGAAAAAATATTTCCGTGCACGAGCAGCATTTGAAAGTGGGGGAAATGTCCAGGGCGAGGGTCCTGCTCCTGCGATGTCCGTTTGTCGAAGTATCTCCCCCATGTAGCTGTGGTGCTCCCGGCTGGAGCTTATCGGCTGCCGTGTCACTTAACATTCTGTCTACTTGTTGGTTGGGTTCGACCGACCAACAGACCGACCATTTCCTGCTCTCCGTGGCTGCACATTTTGCATTTTTCGAAAATTCGTTGTTAATTAACGCTAAAAGCCATGTTTAAGCCGCTAAAGCGTTAACTTTTAACGATATGGATCAGAGTTGGTAGTCGCCAGGCAACAGAGACAGCGACAGCGACAGCGACAGCGAGCAAGAGAGATAGACATTGACATGTCCACGTCGATGCCGTTGTCCCGTGTAGCGTGTCCTGCGCAGTCAAAGTTGCCCCAGACAATGAGAGAGCGCGGGGTGACTCCAAGAGTTGGGGGTGACTCGGTGGCTCCAGCATCATCGACTTCAATGACATGTTGCGAATTTTTATAAAAGACTCACTCGACTGGGAGGCTTCTCCTCCTCTCGTGATATGTTAAACAGTTCTGGGCAATTATTTTTTCCTTTTCGCTGATGCTGCCTGACTGCCTGCCTGCCTGCCTGCCTGCCTGCTGGCTATGCTCTGTGGGGAATTGCTTTGCTGGTATCCAGTTTTTAGTTGGCTTATATGCAGATAATCAGTTTTTAGTCCATGTCGAGGCTGGGTTTGGGCTGCGCTTTAATGAATGAAAGCTGCCTGCCAGCCAGCCAGGAGATGCCCAGTTGTCTGGCTGTCTCCTGGCCAGGAGTACAGATGGTAGATGGCTATGCAGATGGGACTGGGACTGGGATTGGGACTGAGACTGAGTCTCGGGACTGCGGCCACGTCCGAGTGTTGGTCGTCTGGCTTATCCGCTCACTTGTGGCTGTGGCAATTTTTGTGTCTTGTTCGTTTTAATTGCAAGTGAAATCCTTGTCAGCGTTGTCATCCCGCTGTCTGTCTCTGCCGCTGTCCCAGCATCGATAATGAATTAATTATCATATATTAAAAGTCAGAGTTTGCAGCAGCAGTCGCCCTCCCCCCCAGATAATCTCTGCTCGCTAGGGCACGCCTTTGCATATTTTACGGATCTCAGAATTTAATGAACTCCAAAGACGAAAACTCCACAGACAGAGCTCCCAACTTAATCCGTGAGTGTGTGGGGGGGGAAGGGCTTCATCCATTTATTTTTCGTGTTCATTTAGTTTTCTGGCACACGCACTTCATGCGCTTCCCTTCCATGGGATTTTCATTCATCATTTCTAACCACAAATATCGTCGGTGGTCGTTGGTCGAGGGGGGAGAGGTGCGCGGGGCCAGGTAGCAGCGTACAGTGGGCCATAAAAGATAAAGCCATAACCCGAAAAATCCAGTGGCAATCACAAAGGCCTCTCAGCATTTTTCACTTTGACTTTAGGGCGCCGCCCACGAATCGAACAGCAGAGAGCTGAGATTTTTGGTTTCTTTTGTGGACTCTGCTCCGAAGTCCATTTAATTTGTGGTTTGCCTGCCTGCCTGCCAAGCGTTTCATTAGATACAAATTGTGGCAGCTCGGACTCTAAGGCGTTCTCATGCTCCACACAATTTATGCAAAATCATAATTTTAATTGAATTTCTTGTACTCGGCAAAGTAAAGGATTTGTAGCGACTGTTACAGCGCGAGATACGCTTAAGGAAAAGTGTCTTACAGCAGCATCAAAATCCCTCTAAGTCTTTGTATTTTTAAGGCACTTTCTGGGGCATTCTGATTGAAGTGGAGTGACGTCTGGCAGGCTGCTGGCTCATTTGTATGCAGAGCAGTGCGGCCGAGGCGCAAATTACACGAGAAAATGTCCGAAACAAGCTGATCGAGCGATAAGGGAAGGCAAAGTACATATCTCCGAGTCCAGTCCAGGGCCCGAATGTATCTGTGTATCTGCTGCACGATGCTTATCGTCACACACAGCCTTGTCAACTGCCTCGCCAGCTCAGAGCCTTTGCATTCAATTTTGGCGGCCAGCGAAATGCCTGCGCATCGTTTTGCTGAATCGGTAGCAGCCAAAAAAGGTTGAAGGAGGCGGAGGAGACTGCAACTCTCGGACAGGCAAGCAAATAATTTGTCCGTCTGTGCCGTCGTGTCCCGGGCAGCCTGTCAGTCACTCGACTAGTCTGCAAACTATAAATTAGTGCAGCAGCAGCAGCAGCAGGAGAGACTCCAGCCAGCAGGCAGCTTGAGCCTGAGCACCGGACCCAACACCCAAGTGTGCCGCGCATTGAAAATTTATGTTGTGCATGCCAGCGATCGGGGCGTGGATGTGGAATGGAGTTTGCTAGTCAACCCACAGCAAGAGTGGTCCAGCTGCAGGCAGTGCTCCAGCTACAGCCACAGCATCCAGCAACAGGTGAAACGGCCATCAGACTAGATCAACTGCCAGTGAGGAGTGAAGAGTGTTGTACCCTCTGTAACCATGAGAATTGATGGGCATATTGAGCGAGAAGATTGCTGCCACCTGCAAGGCAAACCCAGACATAGTTGACAGTGTGTCCAGGGTACCTCTTGTGCCTTTAGCCACAGTTCTCCCTGCTGAAATATGCTTCCCTGTCTATAATTGGAAATGTGTGGCAGCAAAACGAACTCAGTTGCAGCGTTGCAGTTGCCTGTTGCCAACCCGCTCATAATTTAAAGCTGCCGTTGCAGTTTATGGCCTCAACGCGGCTAAATTATGTTCTGCTCTGGCAGGGGGGCGGTGGAGCTGGAGCAGCAGTGGAGAAATCTGTGCCTATCCATTTTCGATCCAGTGTAGATCTCTCTCCACAGATTGGAGAGCTGCAGAGCCACAGCTGCAGGCTATTAGCGTTTTGGCAACGATACTTAACGGTTGTGGCATGCCACAAGCTCATACAACTTTATTAGGGCTGCTGCTCCCGATCAACGCTGCAATCTCCCGTCCGCAGGTTCGCGGACAGCATCCAAAGTTGCCGGACAGTTGTCAAAGTTGCCGCTGGGCATTGTGTGGCATTGTTGACGATGCGTTAAAAACCTTTTCTTCCCTGCCGATTTTTATCTCCCTCTGCCGCTCGCTCTGTGGTTTTATGTGGGGTAATTGTTTTCGAACGTGGCTGGGAGGTAGAAGCGGCAACAACTGGCAACAACATTGCTCATGTTTCACTCAAAATGCGATAAAGATAAAGAAACAAAAACAATGTCGGGGCGTATGACCTGGAAAATGTGCGCTCTCCGCGCTCTGCCATGCGCTCTCTGCATTGTGTGCGCCTGCGCAACGTTTTCAACCTACACAAAAGCAAATGAAGCGCTTATCAGTTCAAATTAATCAGGCGTTGCCTTCTGCCTCTGCCCCTTGCTGCTTGGCACGCACTCGAAACAAGCCCCAAAACCTGACAAAACAAATCCACACACACACACGAGAAAAAAGGAAAAAGAATCAGAGAGACACACAGAGAGCGGGAGAGTGAGCGGCAGAGAGACACCTTTCAGCGCCAGTTGTGTGTCTTTTTGTGTCTCATTTCTCATTTCAATTGTTTGCTCTGTCAAAAATTTACATCACCTGGAGTGGCACTCGCTTCAAAGAAGACACAGAAGAGGGGCCAGGGGGGCAAGGGGTATGTGGCAAGTAACTACTAAAAGCGTTTTCTGTTGTTTCTGTTTCTGTCTCTGGTTCTTATCAGCGGCTTTTGGCCCATCTGAAGTGCGGAGAGCCCCTCCTCTTAGTAGTTAGTCATTCTCAGTGGTTCACTCTGTCTTCCAGTTGCTTCGTAATTCATTGGCCGTTTTCATGTTTCACTGGAAATCAACAGAAAACACAGAGGCCGCGCGGTACTTAAAATTGTGTAGAAAAGAGCAAGAGGGTTGAGGGTTTGGGGGTTCTGACTTTGGTCTACTATCTCCCAGTTTCCATCTCGATTTCAAGAGGTGTCCAGAGGTTCTTCAGATGCTCAACCCCCGTGGGCGTGTTGGCGTTGGTGTGGCCAGTGGTCAGTGGCCAGCGGCCAGCGGCGTTTATTGCCAACTCATTTTCGTAGCTGCTCCCACAGAGAACAGCAGAGAGAGAGAGAGAGAGAGTGGAGGCTGTGGCACACGCCCACTTCGGAAGCCACACACAAACACACACAGACAAAGTCGCTCTTGAGCAGCGCCCATAATTATCAAGCATAGTGCAAACATGTGCAAAAATAAGGACAAGAACAAGGCACAAGTGAAGTAGCGACCATGGAGCTACCCCTTAGAGAGTTGAAGAGGAAAGTGTGACCAAATGTTGAGCGTTAATTGAAGCTTTTGGATGTTCTAGCGCTTGGGAACTGTTAGATTTCGATACTCAAATGTGCAGAGAAATATTTATAAAGCTTGCCAAACATAAGCTAAAATATCTCCATACTAATTTAGAGCACTCTTTCCTCTTCTCTGTTTGTAAAGGGCGTCTGAAAACATCACTAAAACACGAACACTACGAGCTTTTGAAGCTGCTGCCACTTGGGTCACGGCCAAGTCCATTTCAAGTGTTTAATTGCGGAATGCTGCTGAAAATAGCGCCCCCGGCTACATACAAAAGAAGCTTGCTCCTCCTGCTTCTCCCTATACAGCCTCTTGCTGCTGCTGCTGCTGCTGCCTTTCCTCTATCCACATCTTTGTTTGGGGCCCCTCTCGATAATTACAATGTTTTGTTGGATCACTTTGTTAATGAGTTCGGCGTAGATCTGCTGCTGCTGTTGCTCCTCTCGGATTATTATTGTATCCAAACAAACGCGGAATTGATGTCTTTTTTATGGGGCGGACACTTGAAACAATTCCAGATGTCTGTCTGTCTGTGTGTTTGTTTATAAAGAGCTGTTGCCGTTGCCGTTGCCACTGCCACTGGCCCTTGCTCCATCCTCTTGCCCTTGGGTAGTTCATAAACTTCACACATTTTAGACAGAAGTCTGAATCGCATCGCTCACATAATCATCCATTTTATAACACTCGAGTCCCCCCCGCCTATGCCTCTCTGTTCCTGCCTCTGTTGCTTCCTCATTCCCTGCCCCACTACTTCTGAAGTTGGTGTCATTATTATGGGCATAAAAATATAATATATTTCATTTCATTCGTTTCGTTTTCGTTTTCATTTTCCTTCCTTTTTATTCAACAACTTTTTGGGGTTTATTCTCGAGGCTGTCTGTGTCTCGTCTCGTGTCTGCCACATGTGTGGTGTGGTGTGGTGTGGTGTGTCTTGGTGTGGTACTCGCTCGGTCTTTTGTATTCCTTGTAGCTCATAAATTTT
Organism: Drosophila guanche; assembly: GCF_900245975.1. NCBI lineage: Eukaryota > Metazoa > Arthropoda > Insecta > Diptera > Drosophilidae > Drosophila > Drosophila guanche. Next base: position 7,588,602 of record NW_022995744.1, on the reverse strand, counting down.
CGCAAAACGTCGTTGTTTTGATCTAACCGAACGAGCCGCTGCCTGCCATTTGAAAAGTGAATACTCTCCACAGTCTCCTCCCTGCACTCTTGGCTGCTCCAATATTTGGACAGCCTGACAAAAGGATGCCAAGGATGCTGGTATCTGCATAAACTTCAGTACATAATAATCCCCTTACTACTCAGCATGTTTTTTCGCTTTCAAACACACACACACACACACACAAAATTGTTCTGCAACTATGCATGAAACGGCAAAACATTCGGGACGAGGATGCAGAATGTTTCGATTACTAGCGAAAATAGTTTTGGTCTGCCAAAAAGTTTTAGAGCGAGTCATGTGCAAGTTTAGTGGCTATCGAGGATGATAGTTTGGGTTCTCCCACACCCTTCCACATGTGGCAGTTGGCAGTTTGACTTTAGTCAAGTCTAGTACAGGGCGTGGCAGCTACTGTTGCTGATCTCTGCCTTCATGCCTCATTGACTGCCACGTACGAGCATTTCAATGACAAAATAATCAACAAATAATCGCTGCCGCTTGTCGCTGTCGCTGTCGCTGTCACTGTTTGGGGGCACAAGTCGCCGGATTGTTGGCCGTTAATTAAACGAAATTTGCTCGCAAATTTAAATGCAATTGCAGTACAATAAATGCACAGAGGGTCAGGCACAAATGTGGAGCGGGCTGCTGCCGCTGATTGTCACGCGCCATAAAATCAAGCAGGCGGCAAAAAGAGCAAAAAAGCCACACAGCAAAATCTATCTTTTGTCTGCCCAATGGGTGGGTGGAGATATAAGGAGCGGCCGAGGGGGGCACAGCTGTAGCTGCATGACATGTGTCGTTCGAGCTGCTGCTGCTGCCCCATCGGAAACAGTTTGCGTTACAGTCTTGTGACTAATTGAAATAAATTAACTAAAAATGGCATAAAACGAAGAAATATGTTTGGAAAATGTTTACAGGAGAACAGAGGGAGAGTTTACAGGGGGGAATGGTCCAGGAGTGACCACAACAAGGCACAAAATTTGTCAGATCCTTCAACCGCAACGCTTTTGCCTCACTTTTCCACTGCCTTTACCCAGTTTCAGGCGCTGGCTTTTACCCCACTTTCCGGCCCTACCTCTACCCCAGTTTTGGGCCACAACTTTTGCTGGTTTCAGTTTAGTTTCAGTTTCAGTTTACGTATAAAAGTCACCACAGGGACACGGCAGTTTACGGTGCAGAATTGTTCTGGTTTGAGTCCTTTAGCCACAGGGAAACAGAGTGAAACCCGTGGAATTAGTGTAAATATTGACAGGCGTTCGATGCCAGCACAGAGTTGAGTTCTGATAGCGGACAAGGCTCTGGCAGGCCTAATGGCATTGCGGTCGGAGATTGTAGTTCCTCTCGAATTCCAATTAGAAATAAGGTTGACAAAACCCACTGACAACTGCCATGTGCGGTGGGTGGCATGACCCCAATCAATGGCAGAGAGGGGGTGTGGGATGGCTGGGTAATAAACACAAATTGGGAATACGCGAGAAACGAACATTAAATCCAAATTGAAAATGTTTTAATTTTGGGACAGAAAGAAAGAGTTGAGCAGCTGCTGCTGATTGATGTCACAACATTAAGTTGAAGGCAGCCAATTAAGCGAGAGATCTATTAAAAAATAGGGGAGAGACAAAGAGAGAGAAGAAGGGAAAAGAGAGAGAAAAAGGGAGAAGAGAGGCCGAGGCTGAGACAGAATGTTCTCCTACTGCGTGTGGCAGCAACAGAAAACAAAAAACCAAAAACAGATTCGTTTTTATTCGAATTGATAAATGACACTTTTATGGCCCAAATACCACTAAACCTTCGACTCTCTCTCTCTACTCCTCTACCCCTCTCCGCTCTCTCCCCCTCTCCCTTTCTATCTGTGGGCTATCCTGTTCGATCTCGTGGCCTACGGGGTCCCCAGTCCGCACAGTTCGCAGCTTAAATGTTCGCCTCTGATTAATCAGCCGCAATCATCTGATGTTTTAAGCAGCTTAAAGCAGGCCCCGAAAAGTGGCCCTCGGACCTGCACTCGGGGAGGGGGATGTGTTCGGGAGGGGGTAGGTGAGTCGTATCTGACAGCGGTTTCGAGTGCAAATGAATTTTGATGGGGCAATACTTGACGTTCATTTCAGGGGATTTTGAGTTCATTAAATTGCCATTTAAGATTCTTTATTTCCTTTTGTTTGTCTTTGGATTTCAGTCAGTCAGCCAGGCTTGCGGGAGGGGAAACCCACTCGTAAGGGGTGCTCGAGTGTAGCTAATAAACAACACATAAAACTCGTTAAACATTTTCGAAATGCAGCAATTTTTATGTAAATTCCAGAAATTGTTCGTTTTTGTTGGGGCGCCGCCGCACAGCTAATAAAGGATCAAGGATTGCCCAGTGCCCAGTGCCCTGGCCTCTCAAATCTCCTTTATTGTTTGCCCTTCCCTTTTGGGGTTGCTTCTCTCTCTTTTTTTTTTGTTCGTTTTTCGTTTTTAATTTAAAATCGAATACATTTTCATGAAATTCCAGTTAAAAATGTCAAAAGCTGATTGATAGCTGGCAGACAGAAACGAAGAGCGAAGGGAAAACGTAGAGAAGAGAAGAGAAGAGAACATCAGTGGAGAGTGGAGAGTGGAGAGGAGATTGGAGTGTGGAGTATTACCAACCTGAGGCTAGAGCCGTATCCTGTTTCGCTCCTAACTCATTGCTGCGTGCTGGCACCTGTGTAACCCTCTCCCTATCGCAGTCTTCCTCTGTTATCCTCTCTGTCTCTGTTCATATCTGCCCCTCCTAGTAGGCAATCTCCTCAACAATATCAAAAATTAATCACTTTTCCCTTTGCATTTTACAGCTACGCACAGTACAGAATCGGGCTGGGGAATGAAGGGAAAAAAGCGCAAGAAATGGAAGTGGAAGTGTGTGCAGAGTGCACAGGGAAGCAGAGTGTGCGGGGAACTGGCTCCACACTTACTTCGGTAGTTTCTTTTGGGCGTTGTGCTGGGGCGTGGCACAATTTGATGTGCAACGAAATTGGATTTCTGCCTCTGTTCTGTTCTGTTCGCTTCTCTCTTTTATGCGCTACAATTCTCCCAGCTCGCAGCTTAATGTTTCTGCCTGCAGATCATCTCTCGGATCTCAGTGTGTTTGGATAATTAGCAAGTTTTTCGGGTTGCCGCCAGCCATTCGTGGGCGTTAATCTGTTTACTTTCCCCTTTTGCGCAGCGCATGACCTAGTGGCCGTGTCTCTGGGTCACTCCTGGCATGATTAATGTCCCGGCAACTAATGAGCAATTGTGGCAGAGTGGACAAAGGAGACGCAGACAGGGACAGGGAACGCAGACAGGAACATGGACACAGCCACGAACAGCGACTGTGGGGAGAATCGGTAACATCAATAAATTATAAATTAAAGAAATCCATTTTTGCCTTCCTTTTTTTCGCTGTACTTTGTGGACCAAAAGTCGGCTTAAGAATTCCTTGTGGAAGTCATTAAGCTGCAGCCAAGCAAAGCGGGGAGCAAGCAGTGGCAAGCAGTGGAGATCATTGGCAAGCAGTGGCATGATCAGGGGCTGAGGCCAAACAAGAGCTGATGACTTTTGGAATTTTGATTAGGAGCACAGACATGTTCAAAAGGATTTTTGTTAACGCGCTTCGGACTTTGAAAAATGCCATGGGATGGAGGGGCCATTGTATTGATGAGCCTCGGCTGCGGGGCCCCATCTGTGTTGTTGTTGTTGTTGCTTGTGGGCACCAAATATCCAAGCAATTCGATGCCAATTAAGCGAAAAACAGAACAGAAACAGAACCCAAATCGAAATCCGACAGAGATTGCAGGCAGAAAGTGGACTGGAAGCTTCTAACAGGAGTTTAAATGGAGGCTGGAGCTACGGTTTCCATCATCTCATTGCCATTTTACATATTTCAGTGGACTTGCAGGCGGGTGGCTCCAATTTGATTGGACAGTTTGGGTCCAGTTCAAACTTGATTCATAGAACGTGTCTCTCGCTCTCGCTATACGTACGATATGTTGCGCATTTTTATGGCAGTTTGCAATTAGCGCAGCTGTCAAGGGGCCACAGACACTGCCCGGAACGTCACCTAACACCCAGTTGGCCAGCTGCCCCGTCTGTCCTGTTACCATTTTCAACACCTCAAATGGCGGCGTGGCCAGTGCCGCTGCCCATTTCTAATGCCATTTTCCCAGCCAGAACCATTTCCGCTATTTTGCATTTCGCATTTCCCCCAGTGTCTGGCAGAGTGCTCATAAAACTTTCAGGCTGCGGCTGCCACAGAAGTTTACGAGCATTTCCAGCAGAGGAGCGTCGCCGGTCCAGGCCTCAGCTCCAAAAGTAAGCAAGAAGAAACGACGGCAGTAAAACGAGTTCAAGTTTATGGCTGGGCGTCGGGCAGTCAGAGCACTGGAGGCCTACAAGCGGCTGCGAATTTTGCTCCTGGCTCCCCAGAGTCGTCAAACGTCAATTATCGAGGCAGCCAAAAAACTAGCTGCAAGTGGGCTGTGGCTGTGGCTGTGGCAGTGGCCGTGCACCCCAATTCGTCACGGAAGAACTAATTAAATTTACGTTAGTCATGGAAATTTATTTTGCAACTACTTTTAGTTTGCAGCAGGCGAGTGAAAAAAGGAGAGCAGTTGGAGCAGACTAGAATTTGGCGTTGTTTTTTGTGCTTTTTATTTGAATTTGTGTTCTCCTTTTTTTATGTTATTTGTAGGAGAATGCTTTGTAACATGAGTTTAGAATAGATATATAAAAGTATCTTTGTTGATGTTTGCCCGTAGCTTAGCTTGCTGTTTGCTTGGCAGAGCACAGCTGCAATGTGCCATGGAACACCCAAGAGGCCCAGCAGCCAAGCAGTTCTTATCTCATCTCTGAAGACCATTCTTCGAGGCAAAACAACGACAGAAGAACTTTAGTCTAACGTTCGCTAAAGCAAGACCCAAAAATGTGCAATTTGTGCCATCAAAAATAATAAAATAAATGAAAATAAAAAGGTGCCACTTCCTTTCCACTGTTATCTTTGATCTCTCTCAAATATGCAGCTCTATTTATCTATCTTTAATGCCGCTTCCAGGCCAACTGTAATCCTAATCTTGCAACTGTTGGAGCATGCTTCCATGCAGTGAGGCATGTGGACACTCAGCAGTCGTAAGTGCCTGAGCTTAGCATAGATTAGAACAAGAATCTCTTTTTGCAGCCATTTCCTGAATTATGCAGACTTTTCCGCTGACTCGCAGCTTCCTTTTCTAGTCGAAGCAGCCCCTGTGTCTGCCCCCGCTCCATCTGGCACTACGACAGGCGTTTTGTGGCCTGTTTCTGTGCAAGTACGAATATTGAGTATGCAGTCCGTTGGTAGTCGCATTTACTCATACGGCCGATATGTAGAGCAGTTCGACCAGTGGCTGGCCGTGCGTGTTGGTGGCCACCGCAACAGCCACTGTAAGAGCCGCTGCAACAACAACTTGCCATATCTGTGGTCTGAATCTAGTCCAGGAGCTAGGAGCTGCTGGCAGCGTCCGGTGTGGCACGCTAATTTGATTTCCTACTGGCAACACTTGCGGTTCGGTTCAGTCGCCTTGCCCCACCACCAACCATTGCTGGAGCTGTCCAACGGGTGGAGCTACATGGCTGCAGCTGCATGGAGCTCGCTGGAGCCATGGACATTGCCTGTCCAGCCTGTCGCTGGGGTGCTGCTTGCTGCTTGCTGCCTTCTGCCTGCCGCTTGATGCTCCATTTTGCAATTTGCATAATTACCGTTGTTTGACTTTAATGCAGCGCCGCATCCGACGAATGCGACGAGTCTAACGAATCCACTGAACACTTTACACTCTCCTACCCGTACCCATAGCCGCCTCCCCTGTCGATGCAGCGAGCGATGATGATGTGTTGCATGGGACATGGGGCATGGGGTATGGGGCATGGGGCATAGGCAGTGGGCAACCTTTTTGTTGCTTTTTGCACAACTTTTCATTACTTTTAATTGCTGTGGCCAATGAGGAAGCAATTTGTAGAGCAACACTTGCCCAGGGGGGTGGTGGCTGGATGGCAACACAGCAACAGTTGCCTGCCAGGTGTTCCTGTACACAGCACTCTCCCTCTTCCTTCCTCACCCACTTTGTGTGTTCGGAAAAATGAAAAATGTATTAAATAACCAAACATGATGCATGAGAGTTTTGTTTTTCCACAGCTGGGTGTCGTTTTTGTGGGCACACAAGAAACCACAGCCAACGGATGCAACAGCTTTCAGCAATAGTTGCTGCCACAAAACGCTAACTTGAATGCGATATTTGTGTGAGTCGGTTGGGATTAGCCATTTGCCAGATTAGCGATTCCGCTAGGGTCGTGGCGGTTGGGGGTGTAAGGCAGGTGTCAGGCAATATGGAAAGACTTTTGCTCCAGCGAATATTATGGAATTATGTACCAAATAAGCAGCAGAGCCATTGGCAACCATTGACATAACCATTACAGAGTGTTTCCCCTATTTATTTCAACCAAAAAGCGAGGCCCTCAATGCGTTGACTTTTATTGGTGGGAAATATTGATAAATATATTCAGATTAAACGCTAATAAATATATAAATATTAGCATGGACTTTGTTACAATTTCAAATGCGCAAAAAACAATTTCAGAATTATTGAATGAGCAATAAAAAAATTATGCGATTATCACTGACAAAATGGCAGAGTCCAGTGCATAAATTATTTCCATTATTCCCCACCCAAGTGGAAAATAAATCTGCATAAATAAACTCACAGCGGATGTTTATGCTAAATGATTTTCTTGAATTCCATCGAATTCTCAGCTCTCAACCCCCATCGAAATTGCACTTCTGGCTGTGACTGTGGAACATAATTTACGCTGAGTCTGAAAATTTGCACGCTCTGTCAGGCTTTAGAGACCCAGAGAAGAGACACGGTGCCCGTTAGTGCGCTCTCAATTGCAAGCTCTGGTCAGATGCGGAGACAAATTTATAGGAATCATTCTAAGAATTAATAAATCTCAAATTTCCAAGCGGTCCGGACCGGACCCTTCCAGCAGCAGCAAAAATATTGAGAAGGGTACGGTACGGCAGGGAGAGTTTCGCTGATCTGGCGGGTAATTTTCTTGAGATTTCTTTGGCCGGCTGCTTTTCGTTGTTGGAGTTTTTTGTATATTTGCTTTTGGGTTTGTTGTTGTTTTGGCTTATGTATAGTGGAGACTGGAGACTTACTCTAGAGGCTGACATTGAATGCTTAGTCGCTGGCCGCCTAATGTTCATGTTGCGGTTCACGTTCGATTTCATTCTCAATTTATTTAGTCAGAGAGGGAGAGAGGTGAAAGAGAGGGTAGAGAGACTGCCTAATCGGATTTGTCGCTTTAATGGAGCGATGGAAATAAGTTGCAAAGAAATGCGCCGAAATTCGCGCTAATGAAACATATTTCGGAGGCTCAGCTTTTGGGGCAAAGATGGGGCAGGAGGCAGGAGGCAGTTGAAGATACATCTGTATGTGTGTATTGTGAAGCCCTCACCGGTAGCTGTCATGTTCTGATTATTTTAATTTGACACTCTGCCGGCAAACACCAAACAAGAATGGAACTTCATTAAAAATATTGTCAACGTAGAGAGAGAAAAAAAAAGGAAAAGCCCGCAGAAACAGAAACTCAACTGACAAAATTATAAAAAAAAGAAGACAATGTGTGAGGAGCGATAAAAATGCCAAAAAGGAGAAGTGAGATGCCGCTGGCAGTTGGCAGTTGGCAGCTTCAGGGTTGACAGTGGGCTGGCTTGTAGATATCCCACTGCTGATTCCGGTACAGACAGACAGACAGACAGACAGACAGACGGACCGACGGACCAGCCCACAACATCTGGCTGACAGCCGAAACTTGAATATTTCATGGGTTCCATGGCGCGATGAGTGTGAATTTGATTAAAAATGGCAAATAAATGTGAAAGATATGAAATAATTCCATCCATGTCGATGATGTGTGTGTGTGAAGGGAATTGGAATTGGAAGGGGAATGGGAATGGGAATGGGAAACCAACAAACAGCCAAATGGAATTTTAAATATGCCAAAGGCATAAAAGGGTCAATGTGGCCATATTGTCTGCCAGTGTCGCTGTCTGCCTCTCGTTTGTGTCTCTCCCCTGTGTCCATGTCCACCCCGTACTGCCTGTAAGATCCAATGAAGCGTTAAATTTGGTAATCTACTTTGGGCCTGGCTCTCGCTCGCTCTCGCTCGCTCTCTCTCTCTCTCTCTCTCTCTTCATAGTTAATCTGTCTCTGCTGTGTTGTAGGCGTCAGTCAGTCGAGGCCAAAGTGGACTTTGCATTCTGATCCCGAAACATGTCCTGCTACGGCTGTCCTGGGAGTGTCCATGGAGTCATGTGGCCATGTCTATGTCTATGTCTGTGGCCATTGGGCAAAATAATTAGCCAGTTCATTCAGCCGTAAAACATTCGAAAAGCCTTCTGACATTTTGCTGTGGAGTTTGAAATTGATTTGATTTGGCCGGAAAATCAAATTGTTGGTGGGGAAAAGAGGAAAATTGTGCCCAAGAGTTGCCCCCTATAATGCTTCCTGCTTGCCACACACTAAATCCAACCCCTTTCCTGCCCCTTGTGGCACTTCCTCTGCCTTAAATCGCCTTAAATTTAAGTTCATAAAATGACTTTTTGCCAATCATTGAATTTACCAATTAAGAAGTGATTTTTTTCGACAAATCAATCAGAAAGGAAACAAATTTCGGTTCGGTTTCGGCCCCCAAAGGTCTTAGGGGGTATTATGTTTTGCTCAGTCCAACAGCAACAATGGGGCAGGGCAGAGAACAGAGCGTCACGTATTCAATAGATTCATTTTCATTAATCATCATCAGAAAGGGCCAGTGCCAGAGCGAGCGAGAGCCACGCAGAGGCCTAAAAGCAGGTAAGTCGGATATGAATGTGGTAGGTACATGAATAGAATTTGTACATTGTACAATGTGTACACATGTATGTGTGTGTGTGTGTGTGTGTGTGTGTGTGTGTGCTACGTGATTTGCTAAATGGGTACAGGATTAGACCCCAGAGAGAGAAAGTCAGAGCACGGCTTTCCACCGCAAGTAAACGGAAATAAAACAGTGAGAAAAGCGCTGGAAATCTGTGGCTATTTTTATGATAAAACGGGATCAGAAAGGGGCACGGACAGGGGCAGGGGGACGGGGGAACGCACAGGAAAGGGACAGCGAGCATGGGGTACCGTGTCCAATAAAGTCTAATGAACTCTGTGGGCCATGCGAAAGCGAGTTAAAATTTAAATAGTTTGGCCATTAAGCAATATTCTGCGGGAGCGAGGCGAAACATGAGCAGCGAAGAGTGCATTTCCGCTTGCATGGACCAGGACCCACGAGCAGCAGCAGCAGTTCCTGTGTGGTTTACGGGCTACGGTTACGGCTCCATGTCCGCTGGGGTCCCCCTCGGTGGATTTCGCTAATACACAGAACGCTGAAGGCTGTGCATCCATCCTGGCAGGCAGACCTCGCCTCGAGTGCAATGTCCTGTACTGTCCTCTGTGTGTTCGTTGTGCCGGCTTTAATACGCTTTATTCAATTAGCTACATCCGATTATTACCTGCACTCCCCAGCCGCACTCTGGAATGTTTATTTATGCGCATTTGGTGCATTCAACCATTTACAGCTGAGCGCTTCGACTGTGCAACATTTACAAAAATCATTTTGGCCAAAAACCGCACTCCAACAGGGAACTCTCAGGCACCACTTTTGCACCTAAAAACTGTTTCGAGTTTTCATTTAGTTGCAAGTGCAGATTAAATTTTCGTGCAAAATTCTCTACCCACTCGCCCTGCCCGCTGCTCTTTGGCTCATTAAAAGTTTGCCTGTGCTGCATTTAGGAATAACAACCATAAACAATATTTATTTTTGCCGACTTTCGCTTGGTTTTTGTTGGTTTTTTGATGCTGTGTCCGAGTCTGAGAGAGTTTTCAATGCAATTGCGGTCCTAAATTGCATAAACATTCTAATTTCTTTTGGCTTGACTGTGTGGAAGGAAAACCAACAACAATTTGGTGCCCACATACCAGCAGGCAATGCCATGCCATGCCACTAGCATAGCATTAACAGTCGCTGTGCCAGGCAATGCACATGCCATTCCATTAACAGTCGCTGGCTCTGTTAGCGAAGCGGCTGCTCTGTTAAGGCTTGGACTAAAGTGCAGCATACTTTTGGGTGCTGCTGCTCTTACGGCTGACATGTAAAATAATATTTGAGCCATATTTAAATACCAATCTTTGGCCACTCTATGGCTAAGTGTTGTGATCACATCATTGACTAATCAAATGTCACTTTATTTTAAATTAAAAAAAACTTTTTTGCTATTAAAAGCCACTGACTGATCCATAAATCCGGTGCATAATGTAATATTACACACAGCTATTAAGTACAAACAATATTTATAATTTAAAGAACTGTCTGTTGTGACTGTCTGCACTGCTGACTGCAGCATTTATTTATTACTTTTATCAGTTTTGTCATCTCGTTTATTAAAATTTACACTGAAATGCGCATAAATAAATTGGACCTTTTGTTGATTTATATCCGACAAGCAATTTCATTCGTTTGTCCAGTTGACAGGATAAACGGCCAAAGGAACGACTGCAGACATATGCCACGTGTAGCAAAATGCCGCAGTTTTGCCACCCGAACCCACATCCGTGCCGTGCCGCGCCGTGCCTTGCCTTGCCTGCCTTTGACCATTGTGACATGACTGTAATCGCAGTAATGCGCGCCAGATAACAGTCCAAATATCGAGAAGATGGCAGCCGCAAAGGCTCCTTCGCATTCAGTGACAAATCCCGAAAAGGGAATGCGAGAATAAAGTTGGCAATAAAGTTTATCCACAGGGCCAACGATGACAGGCAAAGGCAAGGCAAAGGCAAAAGTTTTCCCCACCTCTCCCACCCACAATTAGCGCAAAAGCAGCTTACTCAATAATTTAATAGAATTGATTATTATTTAAGTGCGGACAAGCCAATTTCGGGTGCAAAGACCCGAAAGGGTCGCAAGATAAATGCCTGGCCGGAGCTCTCAAGGGCTCAAGCTCTCACTCACTCTCTCTCTCTCTCTCTGCTCATCTTTCCATCTGTTTGCGGCACAATGGCCACGAGAAATCAATTTAAAAAACGTTAAGGAGCAGGAAGCAGCAGTCTGCAGAGTCCCTTCCCCCCACACGGAACAATGCTACGTCCGGACATAAATATTTATATCGAAACTCCAAGCCGAAAGGCTGTCCACCGCCACACCCTTCATCCGCTGGACTGCCTGTCTGCCAAAGAATTCAATAAAAACATGTGCAATAAATAAGCGCAAAAGGATGGGGCTGGAGCCAAGCCACAAAGAGCCCGCCAATAAACTGTAAATACTCCGATATGTAGGCGTATACGCAATGTCCGCAAAGCCACAAAAGCACGTATGCACAGACTCCACACAGGAGGACTCTTCTCTTCCAATCTCCATCTCCACCTCCATCTCAGTTTCAGTTTGCCTTTTCCAATTTGCCATTTTGCATTTCGTTCTGCTGCCTCCCCGCTTTGGTTAGGCCTCTGTCCTCCTCCTCCTGCGACACGCCCACCTATCAGAAATGAGTTCACACAATTAAGTGATGCATTTATCACACACAAAGTAATTCCACAGGGCCACGCCTACTACGGAGCGTGAGGGGAGCTGTGCCTGGCCATGCCAAGGCTCCTTGAAATTCATGAGGCGTCGCCTGCAACTGTAAATTGCATTTATACGCAAGTCAAACAGCACTCAAACAGGCACCAGCGGAGAGCCGAAGGGCAGTGGAGTGGAGTGGAGTGTGGCGACACATCCTGTGCTCTGTTATTTTTCAACGTGCAACGTCCGCCCGTTCCAGCTGCTGTGGCTAACGAGGCGGGCGACCAAAAACCAAAAGAGGAGCAGCAGCAGCAGCAGCAGCTGCTCTGCTCTGGTCTGGTCAGCAGTTGAAAAATGCATTTGGCGTGGCCACAGAGAAAAACAGAGACAGAGCGCCACAGGATGTATGTACATGTGTACATGTGCAGGGCCCCGAGCTATAGCCCCAGCTCCAGGCAGTGCCCGGATGCAGCAACATTTGTTTTGTCTTGGGCAAATGGCCAAGAGCACCCAAAGAAACGGTCAACAAACATGGCCATGGATGCGAATGAGCATGAGTCAGGCAGACATCCATTCTATCATTTATTTTCAGGAGCAGCGACAAAGTCAACAGCACTAAACTCTGTGGCATAATTAGCAAAAGGACTTTACGTTTTGCTCCACATGTGTCCCGAGCAGTGCGGACATGGAAAAATAATGATTCAAGGCAACCCAACCCCAATCCTCTGCCGGTAAGAAAATATGTTTGCAATTTTTGTGGAAAACCAAACAAGGAAATAAAGAATTTTCTTGCTGTTTATCGGGATCTTAGCTTGCTCTTGCTGCTGTAGAAGGAACAATCGGCTCAAAGCAACTTAGAGGAGATTTCCAGCGAAAATCCGATAGAGCATTCCCCACTTCGTACCCACAAAAACGACCCAAAGACTGGTTTTTCCTTTCATCTTTTTACGGGTATATTCACGCGCGTTTATTTGCTTGGTTTGGGGCACACACACAAAATCGCTGAAATGATGGCGTGGCAAAGTCGATTATATTCGTCTCGAGTGACAGCAAACAAGACTCAAATTACGGAATAGTTAACTGCCATATGGGGAGGGTTGGGAAAAGACGACTCTGGCGGAGGAGACTCTGAATGAATGAATGAATAAAATGAATGGCTTATCTCTTGTTGACATTCGTCTGTGACAACATTGACCAGTTGACGACGCAGACGGGGACACACACAGAGACACACACATGCATACTTGTGCCACATATTCCTCCTTTTTGCCTTGTGAATTCGTTATCGCCATCGTTTGCCAGAGAGAAAGGAAACTTCTTAGAGAGCGCTGACTCAGCGGCAGCAGGAGGGTGGCGCAGGGAACGCTTTTCTTTGCACCATAATTTGTGTGCTTCGTGTGTGTGTGTGTTTGGGTGTGCGTCTTCGTGTTTATTGTGCAATAAGCTGCTCTCACTTCCCTTTCCTTCTCCTTTCTGTGTGTGTGCGTAAATCCGCTTTTAATGAAAAGAAAACCCATCCGAGTTTTATGTCTTGGCTCCTTAGACGCACACACACACACACAAAGTCTTTATCGAAGAGTTCCTGCCTGAAGAAACAGAGCTAGAGATGGAGAGCGTAAGGCATGGACTTTGTGGCACAACAAAAGGGCAACAGTTAATGCCGGGGCCAACTAAATAAATCCTGTTTTATTTTTTCCGAGTCATGGGAGCCACACGAGAAGATGCAAACATCTGGAACCCACTCTTTGGGTCTAAATAATCGAATTGTGTGGACTTTAGCACGCGAAAAAAACCCAAACGGCATAAACAAGTCAATTTGTGCTGCTTTTAGAGGGGATATAACAAGGGGGAGGAAAGTCCAAGGGATTATTTGACGCACTTATCTTTCGATCTGGCGCTTGAATGGCTGATTGAATGAGCGGCTAAGTAATAGCTTTTCATCTGGTATTAAATGGTAGACTAAGTGGCGCTCAATCACATTCAAGTTTTGTATTAAATTTCTTATAAATAAAAGCAATCTGTAGAGTGATCTTTCCCATTGCACTTCTTATTTAATATTGAATCATTATGTAAATTTTAAATTCGCATTAAATTTCTTCTTCTGAATCCTCCCTCTTGTGCAGACAGGAACCTCCTGCTGCTGCTGCTGCTTCTGCTTCTCAATAAATCAGCTCAGCTGACCCCTGGCTCACATCCTGATCTCCCCCCTCTTTGCAACAATCCGAAATAAATTCTAAGCAATTTTCACTTTTCATTTTGGCAACTTTCGCTGTGATTTATGCAGCGGTCTCTGGGCTCCTCCTCGTCTGACCCATTTGCCTGTGACCCAGAAAGAGCGAGCGCGTGCCCTGCCGTCCAGGCCCTTGGCTGCGTTTCCCTCCAACTCCGCTCCTGCATTGCGTGGGTTGTCTTGGCCAGAAATCTGCGGCCAATTCAATTGAGCATCTTGCTTATACTTCGCAAACGCTCTCCCTTCGCTACTTCCTTTTATCCTTTCGCTCCTTTCATTCCCGGTTTCCCCTCTTATTGCTGGCATTATCAGCTGCAGTGCAGCTTCTGATTTATGGCCAGCAACTGCGGCTGCGATGGCAGCAGGCAGCCATTCAAATGAGTTTTGACGTGATTGTAATAAATTGTCGGTCAACCAGGCCCAGGCCGAGCCCCGAGCCCCGCAGGACTCCGCTTGGAGTTTTCAAATTTATATTTTTCATAACTTTGCATGAAAAGCAGCTAAGGGCAGCCAAGGGGCAGGCATGGGGCAGCTCAGGGCGGGCGGGAGAGTGGCCAAAGCCGCAGCTGGAAAATGCAAATAAACTGAAAAAGCCGAAAAAGGAATTTATGTGCAAGTCTAATGGCCATGAAATGCGTGAAGTGTGCGGCAAGGAAGAGGCAGAAAATGAGCTACAAGACTGGGAATATTTTGTATGTAAATGAAGGAGCAACTCAAGGTCTACGCAGTCGAGACTAAGGGTCACTTCTATCTGCTAATTTCTATCCCCTAAAAATCCCACATTTAAGTAACTTTTAATTCGTACTGTGGCCTGATCTTTTCCGCATTAAGCATACGCCACGTGTGTGCACTAATTAAAAAATCGTTTGACCCTGCCACAGCGGCTGCTGGAACTCGTCCTCTAGGCCTAAGCAAACAGGTTGATTGGCCAGAGAACAAAAAGTGAAGACCACAGCAGAATCATTGTTTGCCCATCTAGCCACAAATTTGACTAAAAAACGAACAAAGGGAGAGACAGAGTGCGGCATAGACAGCATCCAGTTGTTGGTGAAAATGTTGGAATTTGCATAAAAGGTTAACAAAGATCCCACACCAAATGTATCCCCAATTTGTGCCTCTCCCTCGACCACACTTGTGCCGTGTTAAGTGCGTTTACAAATGACAAAACCCAACCAAGTCGACAGTTGACTCTGTGGCAGGTCACTGCAGCAGGCTCCGGCTCTTCCTGCTGCTGCTGCTCCGCTTTGCTGACTCAGCTGAAAATGGAATTTCACTTAAATACTTGGCACAGTCTCCCACGGTCTCTCCTGCAGCTTTCATTCCTTTCATACCCTTACTGCCATGCTATGCCATTCCATTCCTTTCCATTCCCTTCCTGGCTGTTATTCAAAAGTTAAATCACAAAGTTTCGCTGGCCAAAAACAATTCGCGCGCATTTAACCTGAACGAAACAAAAAGTTGTTCATGCCACAAGGACTGCCACGAAGGGAGAGAGACAGGGAGAGTGGTTCAAATCTGCTTCAAAATATTTTGCAACATTTCTATTTCAGAAAGTTTTGCTTTTTTTGTTTGCCACTCCGCTTGCGGTCACAGCTTTAGCTTCGCCTCTGACTCTGTTTTTGACTTCGACTTCGTCTGCCTCTGACGTTCGTTGGCTTGTTAAATGCGCTTAACCGACTGTAGAAGCAATGGAGAATGGAGAGCACAAGGAGCTCCCAGAGACTGATGTGATATGCCCAGCACCTCTGGCATTGGGCACTAATTAGGGAAAAGGGCAGATGAAATGTGTTGAATCTCGGGGCCCAAGACAATCCTTGAGCTCATTGCCGCTCATAAAAGTCAACGGACCATGCCACAAGCAATTTATGTGTGCACATGACTACAAGGAGCAGCAGCAGGAGCAACATTTAGTGCACAACAAATGCTCAAATGGCATAAATAAGTGGATGATGCCAGGGGTGCACGGGTGCAGTCAGAGTTGCCAATGTTTGTCACTTTGACATCTGCAAATCCAGCACAAAACAATTGCCTGACATGCAGCAGGAGCAACATGGGAAGCGGGAAGCAGCCACGCAGAGAGGAAGGGACAGGGAGCGACATGCTGTGGGCGTTGCCGCAACAATTAAATTGTAATTCAATGAATTGCCAGCTAGTAGGAGTGCGACTGGGAGTGAGAGGACTGCCAGGCATTGCCATGACAGCTGTGTCCCAGGAGTGTCCTGGAGGCTGACTGTTAATCAGTTTGCTGAGAGAATTTAATTGACACCTGATTCGCTGCAGGGCCACCCCAGGTAACAGTATTCCTTTACGTGTCATGATGAGCATAATAATCGTAATCTCCCTGTGTGTGCAGGGAACTTTATTGGCCCGGTGTAGGGGGGAGAATGTTTTCCCAAACAGAAATTAAATTTGCATTAGTTTTTGTAATGCCAAGGAGACGCCAATTTTCACACATAGCCACACACACACACACACACACACATACAAAGGACAAGCTAAACGGCTTACACGTGACGCAAACACACACACACAGAGAGAGAGAGAGAGAGCTGTTGTTGTTGTTGCTGCTCGCTCTCTCTCTCTCTTCCTCTATCTGGTTTCAGAGGCAATGCAAAAAGCCTGCTCAAGGTCATGGCTGTCAGTCTGTATTGCCTTCACTTGCTAGCTGTGTGCGTGTGTGCGTATTGGCAGCATAAACACAGATGTTAAGGACCAGCCTGCACCCTCTTTATCACTCCCTAAATTGCCTGTGACCAACGCCTAAAAAAATTCCACTAGTTTCCGATTCCTGGCTCACCAAATCCAAGTTTTCGCTCTGTTTTTGGCGCCCAAGCATTGTGGAGTAGGGAGGCTGGCAAATATTTATTTTGGTTTATCAATCATACGCACTGTGGGTGCTGCCAGCAGCAGCCAAAAATACTGGGAACAGCTGCAGGCCCGAACACTGCGACCCCATTGACCCACTGCGCAGTCTCCTGAACTTCTGCTCGACAGCACGTGGTCGACCCACTCGAATAACAGAGCGCTGTAAGCGTGCTGGCTCTGTTAACGGGCTCTGTAAGCGGCACTCTGTTAGCGCCTCTGTTAGCAACACACTTAGCCTCTGAATAGCCTCTGCTTTGCCGCTGCTCTGCGGGGTGGCGGGTGAGCCAAGGCCGACACACAACAAAAAAAAAAGTTCAATGATGACAAGGAAATGCTTTTCGGAAACTTCGTACACAGAGTTTGCTCTGCTGCTTAGCTCAATTTCAATGCAGTTGGCCGTTTGGCAGTTTGGCAGTTTCTAGTTTGCCCTCCGGCAGTCCCTTAGCTCTGGCCATTGTCCAGAGGCCAACTTTGGGGCCAATGATCCGCCTACATGTATGCAAACCCCACACCCAAACACCAAACATATTGAGTTGCAGCAGACTCGCTGAAAGTTCAAAATTCTTGTACAAAAAAGGGGAGTGAAAATGTCTGCAAGTTGTAAAGTTTCGATTGGGTTTGCCTTGATGGCGTTTTGCCTGGCCATAAAATACGTTTGCTAAGCACAAACACACACAGACACAGGGAGAAATGAGATGATATATCGCTGGATATTTGGCTGGGTTGTTGGCCCACCTCCACCCCCAGACGCAGGCTAAGCCCACGCCAATTATCTGTTTAGCCAGCTGCTGTTTGTGTCTGCGTCTGGCCATGCATTGCTTTGGTTTTGCTTTGATTTTGGTAGCAGGTTGGCCTTGACCCGCTGCCACCTTTGAACTGCAAACTGGGCGTTGTCCTGGCCACAAATATTCGCTGGCTGTGCTGCTGCTGACGCTGCTTAATGGGCACTTATTTGCTGGTGGAAATATAATACTGCAAGAGTCATGTCTGCTTATAAGGCACCATCCGCAGGTGTTTTCCTGTGGCCTCAGATAAGCCACACTTATCTATGAGCTCTGCTATTTGCTGTATCAGCCATGAGCCATCACAGAGACAACTTTTAAGCCTTGTTAAAAGAAAACTATCTCTAAAAGTTGTGCCACAGCTTGGGAGCTAGTCGCAGTGGGGAGAGGCAGCTGGTAACAGGTACACACAACAGGTAAACACAACTCGAAATTGCCTACACGCGACTTCAAATTAAAAGTTAAATAAGCGACGACTGCAAAAAAGGCAAAAGCAAACCCGCGCGGGCTGGCAGCAGGCGGCGTTTAATGAAAAGCAATTAATCGCTTTATGTTAAACACACAAAGAGGGGAAAAAGAGAGACAGAGAGAGAGAGAGAGAGAGAGAGTGAATGAGAGCGAGAAGGACAGCCAGAGTCCTTTGTGCAAACAGATAAAAGCGCAAAACTGTTGACATTGTCAAGAGCTGAAACAATAACAAAACTCAACTGCCTGCCTGTTGTTGGCTCCACACTGTCACTGCCACAACGATATTGCTGGCTCATCAAACACTGCCACGCCTGCCACATTACAGTTTTTCATGCAACAATTTGTGTCTGCGTCTGCTTCCAGTGTCACCATTTTATAAGCATAATCAAATATAATTCATATAAAATTAAACGCTTTTCATAATCAGTTTTGTGGCGGAATGTGGCGAAAAGTCATTTCCCAGTTAAATCTCTATTTGGATCCAGCTCTATGCCCCGTTCCCTCTCTCTTTCTATGTCTCTCTGTGACATTCACACAAAAAGTTGATGAATGCCAAGTGTAGAAAACCAAAAAAAAAAAAAAAAAAAAAAAAAAAAAAAGAAACCTTGGGATCCAAGTCAAAGGCGAAAAGTCACAAGGACCAAGTTTTGCAGGCCATAAATAAAACATATAACAAGCCAAACGAACAGGCAACAGCCATGAAGGGTGGGGTGTGGGGTGTGGGGTTGTGCTGCTGCCCCACAAACAACATTGCAGACAGCGCGTAATTTTAATTATTATGAACTCCGAAAATGCGCCAAATTAGAGATTCATTGGAGCTGAGTACAGGGGGCTTGGCAATTAGGAAGGAGCGGAGGGTGACAATCAGACGCAGCAGCAAAGGCAGCAGCAGACAATGACAAAAGTTTCCACTTCGAAATGAACTTTTGCGACACGAACACACACACACACACACACACACACACACGGGCCACGGGTTTTTCGCGCTCTCTTCTTTGGGAAGGCAAAAACAATTTTTCCCATTTTCGCAATCTTCTTTGCTTGTTGCGAGCAGCTGATCGCTAATTAGTGGTGGGGAGCGCAAGCGAGCTTGCGCATACCGATATATCGATATATCGATACCCCACCGGCGGCAGCTGTCACGTAGCAGGTAACTGCAAGACCGCAAAGGGGATAAGGTGGCGCAAAAGCTACAAATTTCCAGGCCAAATTTCTAGGCCTGGATAGTCTGCACAAGGGGCAGTGGGAAAAGGTCACGGATCCGACCACACTCCGATCCCCCGCTCAGGCGGTGTCCCGGTCAACGGGACGTCGGGGACCGGGGAAGGGGCGGTATATCCCCCATCGAGAAGCCAAGGGGAAATCCGAGGCCAGCGAGGGAGCCCACAAGTGCGGACCGCGTAGCTAAGTAGAGCATAAACGCAGATATGGACACGGGAAACCCGTTCGTGGGCAGATCGGCGCTGGCAAGATCGCCGCGCCAACTGCCGGAAGAAGGGAGGAAAGCCGATGCTTCGGTGGTCGTAATGAGGAGCAATCTCATCCGATCGCCGGTACTCCAGGCAACGCCAGGAGCCGTTCAGGGTTGTGAGGTTGACCCCAAAGAGACCCCCAAAAGGGTTAGGGACCCCGCAAGCCCGGCGAGCTCGCAGAGACTGACACCGCCAAAGAAGAGCAAGGCATCGCAGGAAGCTAACGGTCAGCAGAACCTAGCGGAGCTGGGTAGACTCCTGGAGGAGATCACATCCAGGATGCTGGATAAGAGCACGCGCCACATCAATGAGGCGACCAGAAGCCTGTTTGTACGTATAAAGAAGCTGCATTCGGACATACAGGATGCTAACCAGGCGGCCGAAGCGGGTAGAAGCGACATGCAGGAGGGCATGGAGGGCGTAGTCCTCTGCTCGA
Source organism: Drosophila guanche (assembly GCF_900245975.1). Classification (NCBI taxonomy): domain Eukaryota; kingdom Metazoa; phylum Arthropoda; class Insecta; order Diptera; family Drosophilidae; genus Drosophila; species Drosophila guanche. The sequence goes on along the minus strand of NW_022995744.1, from coordinate 7,568,706 downwards.
AATGCGCACTGAGCATTCAGAGCGCGGACAAGGAGCAGCAGACAACGACCGTCTGGAAAAAGGATGCCGCATCGCAAACCGAGCCGTGGCGAAGGCTAAGCCAGCCGGTTGTGTCGGATGGCCCTGTTGGGGAGCAGGCTCCCACGCTTATGCGCCCAGCAGGTCTCAAAGGCGCACACACGAAGCGTCCGAAAAAGGCCCAGAGCAAGGCACACGAACAGAAGGCGGCGCACAAAGCCCCCAGCCAGCGAGACAGCCATGAGAACCACGACAGCGAGTGGAGGGTGGTGGCCAAGAAGACGAGGATAGCGCACCGCGCACGCCCCGACGCGGTCGTAGTGCAAGCTGGCGGCAAGACGTACAGCGAGGTATTGGCCATGGTGACCAGGAGGGAGGACAACCAGCTGTCGGACCTGGGAAGCTGCGTTTCCAGGGTACGCCGCACCTTCAACGGCAATCTTCTGTTGGAGGTGGCAAAAGACAGCTCAGAGAGCGCTGAGACCATGAAGGAGAGCATCGCCCGCGTACTTGGCGACGCAGCGGCAGTGCGAGCGCTGTCAGAGGAATCGAAGGTGGTCGCCTTGGAAATCCGCGATCTCGACTCCCTCGCGACAGAGAGCGAGATATGTACCGCCATCGCGAGCCAGTTCGCGATAGAGGAGGAACGAGTCAGGGTGAGAAGCCTACGACGCGGCTACGCGGAGTCCCAAACGGCTGTAGTCAGCTTGCCTGTTTCCCTGGGCAAAGCAGTAATACAGCGGGGACAGGTGCGGATCGGATGGACAGTCTGCAGGATCCGCGAGAGAGAAGGACTTCCGAGGTGCTACAGATGCCTGGAACCGGGGCACATCGCGAGCAGCTGTAGGAGCACAACGGATAGGAGTGGCTGCTGCATTAAATGCGGCGAGCAGGGGCACAAAGCCGCAGCCTGCATAAACGAGCCATCATGCTTCATTTGCTCGGCAGCGGGAAAGAAGGAGTCCAGGCACCAGGCAGGCAGCAAAAGTTGCACGGCCGCGTTCAGCAGGGTCGGTCAACGCAGCAAGACATGCGGTTGATCCAGCTCAACCTGAATCACTGCAGGGCCGCGCAGGACCTCCTGCAGCAGACGGTGCGTGAGCGGGGATCGGAGGTGGCAATCCTCAGCGAGCCCTATAGGGCTCCCAGCTGCAGCAACTGGGCCACAGACCGCTCGGGCAGAGCAGCGTTGTGGACATGCGGAGTGGAGACGCCCCAGATCGGCGACATAAAGTCGGCCGAGGGGTTCGTTCGAGGCAAAGTAGGCGGGATGTGGGTCTATAGTTGCTACCTGGCGCCCAGCCTCCCGCTGGAGACCTTCAGCCGCATCATAGACGAGCTGATCGGAGACCTGCGAGGACGAAGCGTCGTCGTGGTCGGGGGCGACTTCAATGCCTGGGCCCAGGAGTGGGGGTCCTCCCGAACCAACGCTAGAGGACGCACGGTGCTGGAGGCCTTCGCCACCTTGGACATGGTGCTGCTCAATGAAGGACACCAACAAACGTTCAGCAGGGGAGGCATGGGGTCAGTCATCGACCTCACATTCGCCAGCAGAGCGTTGGCCAGAACCGCTTGTTGGAAAATCAGCAACGCCTACACCGCTAGCGACCACGAGGCCATCGAGTGCGTGTTTGGCGAACCGGACCCAGGAAGAGCAGCCCCTACTCAGACCCAGAATAGGAAGGCGTATCGGCAGGCCACGCTGATGACACAGGCCTTCGCAAGCGCCCTCCGTACCCACACGGCACCAGAGACCGGTGGAGCCAACGAGTGGGCGACCCAGCTGGGGGAGGCAGTGGAAGCGGCTTGCGACCAGAGCATGCTACAGCGAAGTGCGTTTGGGAAACACCATGCCCCAGTCTTCTGGTGGAACGAGGACATCGCCGAGCTCCGCAAAATCTGCCACAGAGCGAGAAGACAGCTCCAACGAGCCAGGGGAACTCCGCGTCTAGTGACTTGCTGCGAGGCATACAAAGTCGCGCGGAAGGAGTTGAAGACCGCCATCAGAGACAGCAAAAGAGAGTGCTTCCTCAAGCTGTGCGACGCCGCAGAGGAGGACCCCTGGGGAGGCGCCTACAAGATGGTGGTAAAGAACATCAACGCCGGAAGCAGAGCCCCGACAGACCCAGTAGTGCTGGAGGGGATAGTTAGGACCTTGTTCCCGCAAGGGCGGCCCATAACAACATCCCCGAGCCCAGAGCACAGCCTGGACGACATCCGCGAGGTCACGGAGGAAGAGGTGCTGCGGGCAGGCAGAGACCTGAACCCCAAGAAGGCACCGGGGCCGGACGCGATTCCCAACCGAGCGACGAAGCTGGCACTAGCGCTGATCCCAAGCGAGGTCATGGGTCTGTTCAACAGATGCCTACACGAGGGTACGTTCCCATCGAGGTGGAAGAGGCAACGGCTCCTTTTGCTGTCCAAGCCGGGCAAGCCGCCGGGCGAGGCATCCTCGTACAGGCCCATCTGCCTCCTGGACACGATAGGGAAGGTCTTTGAGAAGGTGATCGCCACGAGGCTGAGCGCAGCCATCGAAGCAGCAGGCGGCCTATCCCCGGAGCAATACGGGTTCAGGAAGGGGAAGTCGACGCTGGACGCCATCTCCAAGGTGGTCAAAACGGCAGAGGAAGCATGCGCTGGCTCCAGATGGAGAGGAGGATNAGTTAGGACCTTGTTCCCGCAAGGGCGGCCCATAACAACATCCCCGAGCCCAGAGCACAGCCTGGACGACATCCGCGAGGTCACGGAGGAAGAGGTGCTGCGGGCAGGCAGAGACCTGAACCCCAAGAAGGCACCGGGGCCGGACGCGATTCCCAACCGAGCGACGAAGCTGGCACTAGCGCTGATCCCAAGCGAGGTCATGGGTCTGTTCAACAGATGCCTACACGAGGGTACGTTCCCATCGAGGTGGAAGAGGCAACGGCTCCTTTTGCTGTCCAAGCCGGGCAAGCCGCCGGGCGAGGCATCCTCGTACAGGCCCATCTGCCTCCTGGACACGATAGGGAAGGTCTTTGAGAAGGTGATCGCCACGAGGCTGAGCGCAGCCATCGAAGCAGCAGGCGGCCTATCCCCGGAGCAATACGGGTTCAGGAAGGGGAAGTCGACGCTGGACGCCATCTCCAAGGTGGTCAAAACGGCAGAGGAAGCATGCGCTGGTTCCAGATGGAGAGGAGGATCCAAATCCTACTGTCTCGTGGTGACACTTGACATAAGGAACGCCTTTAACTCGGCAGATTGGAGCCGCACGCTAGAGGCCCTACAGCGGTTCAACATCCCTGGTTACCTACAGAGGATAGCGCGTAGCTACTTCAGCGACAGGGTGCTGACGTACGAGACCAGTATGGGTTTCAGGGCATACAAAGTCTCAGCCGGAGTCCCTCAAGGCTCCGTTTTGGGACCCCTGCTCTGGAACGCCATGTACGACGGAGTCCTGAGACTCCCGATGCCAGCCAACACCAGCATGGTGGGGTTTGCGGATGACGTCGCCATAGTAGTGGTGGCCAAGCACCTTGCCGCAGCGGAGGAGCTCGCCAACGCGGCCGTCCGAGCCGTGGAGTCGTGGCTTACGGTCGCCGGATTGGACCTGGCAGCGCAGAAGACCGAGGCGGTGCTCATATCGAGCCGGAAAGCTGTAGAGACTGCAAGTGTGCAGGTCGGTGGCACCACGATACGCTCGCAGAGGGCAATCAAGTACCTCGGGGTGCTCATCGACACTCGCCTCTCCTTCAAGGAGCACTTGGAGTACGTGCAGAGGAAGGCCAGCGGAACCGCAGGAGCGCTCTCACGGATGCTCCTCAACACCAGAGGTCCGAAGCAGGCAACGCGGAAGCTCCTGACGAGTGTTGTGACGTCGCAGATCCTGTACGCAGCGCCCGCGTGGGCGAAAGCCGCTCAGGTAAAGACCTACATGCGAGGCGTTGAGGCGACGTACAGGCTGTGTGCCCTACGAATAGCGTGCTCGTTCCGGACTGTGTCGGACGAAGCTGCGCTAGTCATTGCGGGGCAAGTCCCACTCAGGGAGCTAATAAGGGAGAGAGCGGAGATCCATACAGCCGTGCAGGGCGAAAGCGATGCGACAAGAGCAGAGCTGAAGGCTGCAGCGAGGAGGAACAGCATCAGCAGATGGCAGAACCAGTGGGACAGGTCAACTAAGGGGCGCTGGACTTACACCCTCATACCGAAGCTGCAAGCCTGGATGGAGAGGAAGCACGGCCGGGTAGATTTTTACCTCACCCAAGCGCTTAGCGGTCATGGCTGCTTCCGCAGCTACCTCAAGCGCTTTGGCCACGAGACGGAGGACTGGTGCCCAGAGTGCGGCACCGGCATAGTGGAGGATGCACAGCACGTCCTCTTCGAATGCCACCGGTTCGACCACGAGCGACACCGCATGGAGACAGCAGTAGGCGCCAGGATCTCCTCCGAGACCTTGGTGCCGATTATGCTGGCCGAGCCAAGGACATGGGAAGCGGCCGCAGAGTTCGCCTCGAGCGTTATGCGAACGCTGAGAGCATTGGAGAGGAGTCGTAAACAGGAGACGGAGTAGGAGCCTTCGAGCGTGCGAAGCAATGCTTTGCGGCAGTACCGCGCGCGACGGGCGCCCACTCCCACCAGAAAATACGGCCCTCATTATGAGTATACCCACTAGTGTAAGAAGTATTATTATTATTATTATATTTAAAGTATTACTAAAGCTAGATAATTAATTAGAAGGAATAAACAAATGAATACAAAAAAACACACACACACACGCAGAGAGAGTTCATTTATGTGAGTGTCACATGTGTGTGCGAAGCTTAGAAGTGCTCCCCCTCTGCCACTGGTTATTCTCCTACTCTGGCAATAGAAATTTCAACGCTCAAAAGTAGGCAATGCTAATTGCAAGTCGCGCGTAATGGTATGCGTGTGTCTGTGTGTTATGTGCTCTCTGTGTGTCTGCGTGCTTCGTGGGCTTTCCTGCTTTTGTGTATTCAATATCAAATTCATGTAAATTTAATTACGCATGCCTGCGTCTTGTTTAGACATGCTCCCAGGCTGCCAGCGTGAATCAGCTCAGGGCGGGGCGTAGCAATGTTGTAGCTAATGTTTACGCATATTTGATTTCACTCACAGATACATAGCACAGGGCGGTCGCCTAATTAAATTGCTTATTTCTCGCTGCAAAACTGCAAACAGACATCGATACATGTGTGCACGTCTCGCAGGATTAGGCAAAGGCTAGAGGGAGGAGCACACCAAATTGCATGTTAATGCAGCAGCATTTTGAAGCCTTTCAAGTGCAACCTTTTGTTCTCAAATTTAAGCTGGAAATGTGCCAGGAACACGGGCCGTGTGGAAGAACCTTTAACTTTTAATGCAACCTAAATTGCTTGCAATTAACGACACGGGATGAGGCACACGGGCCACACGGCACAATTTTTGTGCTCTGGCTCTGGCGCTGCATTTTATTCGAAAATCGAAAAAGTAATTTGCAAAGTTTTCCAATCCCCCTACTCCTGCTTGACTTTCTTTTGGCTTCTTCCCGAAAAATAAAGCCAAACGCAAAGTTTATGCAAAGTTTTCGCCCAACAAAGTGTTGCCAGCTAAACAAACTGCAGGGAAGCCGAGGCTCTGAAATGCCCTGAAACTGAAATCTGCTGCCATCAGTCCTCGAACTACCGTGCTGCGGGAAGTGCAAGACTTTTCTTTTCTTTTTTTCCTGTAGATGAAAGCTTTTGTTTATTGTCAGCAGCAGTCGAGTAAAAGTAGTTGCAACTTCACTCCCACGAAAACTTTCAGAGGAGAGAGCAAAATAAAATGGAATTCGGGCATTCATTCAGGGGTATGAATCGGATATGTGGGATTCCATGGCGGAGATGTCGGCTACCCTTTAAAGTGCTGGCATTCAATTTTAGCCTTCCCTTAGACCCTTACTCTATGCCTTGCTGTTGGCTCTGTGTGCTGGCCGCGAAACTTTACGCATAAACAAAAGTTGGCGCTGACTCAGGCTCTGGCTCTGACTCAAGCTCTGGTTCTGGCGCTGGCAGGCAACAACCCTTCAGTTGCTTTTAGCATCAAAATGAAGCGATGAAAGCCAAAACTCGTTATCGTTTAATTCAGCCCAAAGCGAGGGAGCCAAAGAGCGGGCAAAAAGGAGTCTCATCGCGTCCCGTCGCTTCCAAGTATTGGCAGCTGCCTGACGATGGGTTTTCTTTGCTTTCAGTGAGTCTCCTTTCTCCCTTTTTTGTTGTCTTAGTGATGCAACCAAAGAGAGAGAGAGAGAGAGAGGGGGAGTGTGCTGCACGATGGATGATACTGAGGACACGGATAGCAACTGCTTTTTGACGTCTGACAGGCTGCAGCTCTCCAGCTCAGTTTTTGCTCTCGTTGTTGCGCTTTTGTTGCAACATTCAGGCGAATATTTGCATAATGCAGCTTGATTGATGTTTGCCCGGGTATCGAGGCGGGGCGGCCCACATCCTTTGGGTATTGGTAATGAAAAGCGGGCTGAATGTTGGCCAAGATTCTGGCTAAATCCACTACCCACATCCAGCAGCAGCAGCAGCAGCAGCAGACGACAATGACAGCAATTCACAAACTTGTAAACACATCACAAGGCGCCTCCATATTTGCTTAGCTCAGCTCTCTGCACAGAGTACAGTGCGGCACATGCCTGTAGTGGAACACCAACAACATCAAATGGCAGCCGTAAGTAGCACAAGGCAACACAGGACACCGCCGTTGAGTGCAAATAGTTTTTGGTTTTTGTTTGCAGCAGCAGCAGCAGCTCCTCCTCGACTGCTTTGTTGCGGAAAGCTACCCATGCCCCTTCTCTAGCTAAACAAGCAGCTGGCACATGGCCAGAGGAGGAACAGGAGGAGCAGCCCTGGAGGTGGAAGAGGCAACCAGCAGCCAGTAGCAGGTCGGCTGCCTGGCAGTCGTTTTGCCATTTTGTTTACTTTAGCCACAATCGCAAACAACGTTTTCTCTCTTTCTCTTTTGTGTGTAAGTGTGTGCGCCATTCGCACTCGCTTGCTCAAATAAACCAAAGAGAGAGAGAGAGAGCAGAGAGAATCCAATGGATTGCACAACAAATATCGAACAGAGCCCATTGAAATTATTTTAGACTGAGTTCCGCTGGGGTAGAGCGGAGACAAGAAAGCATTTGCAGCTAAAATACTAAAAGGCAACTGCTGGGGCAATGCTAATTGGGGTATAATCTGGGGAAAGAAATTGTCTTCAAGAGACAAACTGATCTAAGACAGCTGCAGGCAGCAGAGAGGAGCTGTAGGAGCTGTAAAATGATCCACCAAAAGAGTTTGAAAAAGAGTTTCCTCTTCCTTAGTGTGAAGATTTACCTTTTGGCACAAAATTGAACATTTTTGCCTGCGCCACAGCCGCACAAACAGTCTCCCTGTGTGTCTATTTGTTCCTGGCTCTTCCCTTTGCCATTCCCCAAGGCAGCAGCAGCCTCATTGACTTTGAGTCACTTGCTAGAGCTGCCACACACGCCTCTTTGCCTGCTGCTGCAGCTTATTAAATGCAGCCGAGCGAGACATCAAAAGCGAGCTTTTGCCAACCGCAGCCAAAATGAGTGACGGAGGGAAGTAGACACACAAAGGGGGAGGGAGAGAGTGCCACTGATGTTTATTAAATAGTTGCACGATGCAACGTGTGTTTGGGCGATTGTCCCCACTGCAGCAAGGCGTGAGGGGGGGAGGCTGAGAGAGGCTGCTGGTGAGGCTACATTCCAGCAATTCATGCAAAATATTTCAATTCTGCATTCAACATTTTCATCGTACAGCCAAGTGTTTTGCCTTTGCAACAGGGCTCTCGATGCTCCCTCTGGCTACTGCAATGGGAGGAGCAGGAAGAGGAGCAGCAGCAGCAGGCGCAGCAGGAGATGCAGCTATGTAGGTGGGATGCTGGCTGGCTGGCAGTCATGATGAAGCCTGGCACTGCCATGGCAACCTTTGAACCCAAATTAAAACCAAACAAATGTCACGCAGACAGCGGCAATGGTTCCCTGTCCCACCTTTCCATTCATTCTCGTTTTCTCTCTTTCTCTCTCTCTGGCTCTGTGTTGACTTAATGCAGGAATTGCAAATTTCGCGTTACAGCAAGAGTTTGCATCGACCAATATTCTCGACTATGAGAAGCCAGTTAACTTCGTTATGCCAGCAGATTGAGGGGTGAAGGAGCAGCAGGCGCTGGGCAGCAGCTACTTTTTCCCATTATATTTTTAAGCCTGACATTGGCCTCTGTCTGGCTCTGCAGTTGGTTCCGTCGCTTCTTCCTTCGAGTATTTGTGACTGTTGTGGCACAACAAGCACGTTCCTGCACGTCTTGGCATAAATTATGGGCCCTTTTCGAGCACAAGAAGAGCCAAGAAATGAAATGGAATGACAAACGGAAAAGAAAGGCAACTTCCCGTGATGCTCCTCATGCCTGGCGGGGAGCTCCAACAATCATAAACAGAAAATGGCATAAATAAAGTTTTTGCACAAAAATTAAAGGAAATTCACACGAAAATGAAGATTGATTTCGAGCACACATTTTGCAGAGTTTTTAGTTGAATTTTGTAGCTGTCAAGCAGCCAATGAATCACATAATCAGGTGGCTGCATAATGTGGCAACAATTTGATTTGTTGGCCTAAACATTTAGCGTAATTTAGTGTTTAAAATAAAAGGTATAAGCGCGGCATGTTGGCTGCGCTTTTCGCCTAAAAGTCTTTCAACGAATTTACACAATTTCCCTGACATTTTTCTCAGCTGATTTAACAGCCAATCTAGCTTAAGCTTTCTTATAATTATTATTTATATACATTTACAGGACATCCATCAGTCGTTGCCCTCGCATCTCCCTCCGCTAATGTTTGCCTGTTTGTCTTGTGCATAATTTTCTCGCTCTCTCTCTCTTCGGGCAAACACATTAACTCAACTCACTTTCGCATAATGAAATTTTCCAAACAACACGGGGAGGCAGGGCGCACAATTTATGAGTACGCTGCCACGTGAAACATGCCACACAATGGGCCGAGAAATCATTTTTCATTCCGGGTGCAAGCAAACATTGAAATTGTTTACTTTGGCGGCTGTTAATTATTGTGTAGCCTATTAACTAAACAGAGCGAGGCAGGGAGGGGTCCCGGACTCCGGCTAATAGCTGTGTGAGTATCGCCGGGGCGGGGTGAGCCAGTTGCATGTGACACTTTAGGCGCAACAATTTCTGCCCACAAATTGCTGCAGTCGCTGCGCAGCTTTGGGCCCCACAGCTGGCGCCATTTACAAGTCACATTAATCAATTTCCCAGGAAGCTGTCAGCAGCAGCAGAAGCCTCAGCAGCAGCCAGTCCAAGCGAAACCGAAAGCGGCCATAACCTTACTGAATCTTCTTTCGATTCTCTGTTCAGCATTTCTCCATTCCATTCCTATAACATTTAACTTCACTCTCATCCATTCTCTCTGCATTTTAGGGGATTTTCTGCGTGTAAATTATCTGTGGGGGTTGCATTTTTGGTCTAGCGCCAGTTAAAACTTAATTAAAACCAACGCAAAACAAATGTTAAAAAAAGGAAAAACAAGAAAAAACGTAGGAAAAGCCGGAAAAGTGTTCCGGAATAAAGTTTATGGCTCGGAACTTTTGGCGCTGGTCCGACTAAATCTTTGCCGTTGAACTTGCAACTTGTCCGGGTTGTTGTTGCTGTTGCTGTTGCTGTTGCCTCCATTGTTGTGCGGGGCAAATGCAAAAATTCCAAAATAGTGCAGGGGAGAGGGTTGAAGGGTTGAAAGTGAGGAACAGTAGATGAAAATATGAGGAAAAACATGAGGCAAACATTTTCATTTACACACATGGGATGCAATTAAGACGAGAATGGGTTTTGGCATTATTCAACCCGCTGCTGCTGCTTGCTGTTGTCCAGCTAGCAATGACCCAGAGCTAGCAGCAGCAGCAGCAGCAGCAGCAGCAGCAACAGCCCACTGCCCTGTCTCCGCTCAAACCATTACTCTCCGCTGCTCTCACCCTCCTCCCTCCTCTTTCAACGTGTCGTTAGTTCTTTTGTGCATTTGAAATTTAATTAACACGCACACACAAAAACCCAACCAATACATACACACACACACAGGGAGAGAGGGAATAGAGAGCAAAAGATGGAGAGTGAAAGATAGCAAACAACAAGTGACAGCAGAGCAAAACAAAAATGGCAACAAAAACTAATAAAAACTCATTTCAAACAGTTTTTGATGAGCCAGCGGGCCATGGATACCCCCAGAGAGGAGCAAGGCGGGAAGCAGCAGGGAAGGAGAGAGGAAACAGAAGTGGAGGGTGCTAGCAGGAGGAGTGCCAGCCACTAAGGAGGTGGACAGGACAGAGCACTCTTTGCTTCAGCTATGATGCTGCTGCTTCAGCTTCTCCTTCTGTTAATTCAGAATTGCCTCGCCTGTTGCCATTGTCCGATGAGGACAACGACGCGTCGTTCTCCTCCCTTGATGGCAGGAAATGTAAGAAAATGGCGAGCCAAGAGCAACTTCCGCTTCCAGTTCTTCTGCTGCTGCTGCTGCTACCCCCAATGAATGTCAACTGTAGGATGCTGCTAAGCTCCAAGATACATAGCAGAAAAGATGGAATGAAAAACTTTTTGTCTCCACTTTTAAATAGATGTCCACCCGGGGGAACAAGTTGAAAATTAATCAGTTACAACATAAGGGCCAAGTTTTATGACCAATTATGAATGTAGCCAAGATCCCAAGAACCCCAAACGTGGCGCATACCCAGAATTCAATCTGTTGCGGCATTAAATTAAAATATGAAAATTACTTTAAATGGCCAAAAGTTCACTTTAACAGCCAGCACGGAGCACCGAGCACCGAGCACCGAGCACAGCCGCAGACACAGCTTAATGGTCGTAAAAGCTGGCTTAGAGCCGAGAGAGGAACACGCATGTGGGGGGACATGGCAGGGGCTGGGCTACAAAAGGCCATAAAAAGTCAAAGAGTTCTGCTGCGGTTGGACAACGGCTTAAAAGATGCTGGCCCCAAAAAATGAAAGCAGCTTGCCAGCATATGGAAATATGAGAGCATAGGTGGAATTTTACCCTATTTATCCTTAACTATTAACTATTAAAACAGTACCTTAATTGGTCACAATTTAGCAGCATAAATCCTCAATCTTTCAACTACTAAGGAGCTGCCAAATCCCACAGCCATAAAGAAGATGATGCCTTGCCCGAGAGCAGCTGGCAAGGCATGTGGTAAGTGAGAGAAAGGTTAAAATTTTACCATATTTATTCGTAACTATTGACCTTAAAACAGTACCTTAATTGGTCCCAATTTAGCAGCATAAATCCTCAATCTTTCATCTACCAAATGCGCCCATTAGTTGGCCACAAATACCATGAGCCACCATAGCCGCTAGTCATCCTTTGGCTATCATCGGCGAACTCGTTAAATACTTTCGTACAAATCCCCGCCAAATCGCTGCCAAATCTCACAGCCATATAGAAGATGATGCCTGGCCCAGATGAAAGTGTGAAGAACACGGACATGGCATTCGTTTCGGTTAGCTATGAATTGCGGAGTAGAAATTGGATTGGTCAGCGAGTCAGTGCGGAATGCCATGCCACACTCCCCGGCCCTCCGCTCTACACACACACAAACTGCAGCTGTTACAAATTAAATCGCTTTTCATTATTTATACGCTGTGATTTTCAGCAAAACTTCAGTCAAGTCAGCGAATGGCAAAGCCAACCTGCAGCCGGGTAGAGGGAGCAGAGAGTTCTGGTCAAAGTTTTGCCCAAGCAGGACATGCCACACACACACACACACAAGTACTGAGGGGGGAGTGGTCTGTGGGCGGGAGTCATGTCTGTGTTTCGTAGAGCCAAATATTTGCTGCGCTGAACGTTTTCCATTGGACTTTTATGAACATTTCTGACGATTTCGATTTTCAAAAGTCAATATTTACACATCAGCCCCCCCAGAACACACCCCGCTGCCACTACATCCCCTCTGTGCTATCATGACTGTAGTTTATTGGATGTGCAGTTAACCAAAATAAATCGTATATCGGATTTTGCATGGAGCTTCCACTCCCCCTGGCAGCAGTCAGTCATTTGGAGTGTCCATCGGGGCTGGGATGTTGGTTAAACCGCTTAGAGAAAAGGCCATGGCTGGCCACTGCAAATTGTGATTTAGCCCTTACATACATATGTACATAAATACATACATAAAATGTATACAACTCTCCCAGTGGCTGCAACAATGCCTGCTCCCCCTTATTGGCAGGAACAGGCCACAGCCACAGCCACTCAGTTGACCCAGTTGCCGGCGGTGCTGGTGGTGATGGTGTTGGCCCTCTTGGATATATATTTTTCCATTTCATTCCTGCATCATCTTCAGCATAATAAGCCGTTGCCGTGCCCCAGTTTGCTCGCTCCCTTTGCCTGTCATTTTCAATTTGCTAATCGGCACACTCGCCCCACATTGTTGCAGCAGCAGCAGCAGGAGCAGCATCCACGGCTAAGCCTCCGATTGTTCCAAATAATCACCTCACTCCCGCTTTAGCTGTAGCCAAAATCTGCACTGACCCACATAGAAAAGCAAAAGCCACTCAAAAACAGTCGAAAATAATGGCAAAAGGCAAAGGCAAAAGCCAAATGTTTCGACCAGAACTAACCCATGGGGAATAGACAGAGAGAACACGAAATACTCTAGGATGTGTCGTGCCAGGCAGGACAATTTATGGTTCAAGTAAAACAATAAATAAAAAATAGAGGGAAGAAAAGGTAAGCCAGCCCATAGATTGGATATGGAAGTGTCTTTTGCCCTACCCAAAGCTATCCTCATAGTCAATAGCTCACTCGTAATCGGCTGCTCTATTTTGGGGGGGGAACTCAAAAAGCCAACCAGGGAGTGCTTACATAAAACGCCACAACGCGGCAAACCCCACTACCCCGACTGCCAGCCAAAAAGACGGCAGCCGCCAGAATTAATTGAAAAGTGAGAGCAGAGGCAGAGGCGGAGGCAAAGACAGAGCCAAAGCCACGGAGCGGAGTGGCAGCGGGAAGCCGCCAAATTGAAAAGCGCTACAGAGTGAGCCACAGTTTCACTTTCGCTGGCTACAGCCCCACAGCCACACAGCCACACAAAAGGATGAGCAGCAGCTGCAGCTTGCATCCGTGAAGGCATCTGCATAATTCAGCGGCCGCTGTGCCACAGTGAATCCCTTCGCCTTAGATAACTGTGCGCTGTATCGGCATAGAAAGTGTAATTATATTTGGAAGAGGGAAGAGCTTTACTGGCAAGTGGTATCTATGTCTGTCCGCATTCAATTAGGACCCACGACATGGACATGGCAGCTCAAATCTAGCGCAAGGCTGTAGCCTGATTTGGCAGCCCCTTCTCCCGCCCACCCATCTAATTCGACAAGCCAATTTGTAGGCAACTGGAATCAAGTTTTTCAACAACTCGACAACTATATATGTAAGTGAGTGGCAGCGGCAACAACTGCAACAACGTGGGGCAACAATATAACAGAAATTGCTGCACATTGGAATTGAATTATTCGACGAGCGACTCTGGAAATTGCACTGCAAAAACTGGGGTATGTCGGGTGGGGGGTGTGCACTTTCAACAGCAAACAACAATTCAAAAAGCTTTTGTTAGGCCCCGCACGCGTGTTTGCAGCAAGAGGAGAAGGAGTGTGTGTCGTGTGCTTGTGTGTGTTTACAGCTAGAGGCTGCCCCGCCCAAAGGGTCGTGCATATTTCAAAAACTAACAATTGTTTTTGTTGTTGCAACTGCCACGAGGACTGCTGCTCCAACCAGCTTTTGTTAAAGGGCTCCCAAAAAAAAAAAATGATAAAAGTTTTTTCCGCTGTTGTCCGCGCTCTCCACCCTCCAGCCCCATGGACCATCGTGGACTGAAATTGATTACCGATAACGCCGAAAAGGATAATGGACTTTTGTTGCTGCAGCTGCAGCGGAGGGAAAAAAGCGCCGCCAACTGAAACCCAACTAAATGTGTGAAAAGCAAAAAAGGAAAACTGCAAAAGCAATGAATGCTCCGGGGGGAACAGCAAAGAGCAAGCGGATTGGGAAATTGCTTGTTGGCGAAAAATGGGTGTCCAGTGGGTGTACAGGCGGGAAAAATGCAGTTAACGATGGCAGGCATATGGCCATATGGCTCAAAAGTGGAAAGGAAAGGCGATTATGGCCAAGAGCGGGGAGGGGTTCAGTCTGATTAATCTCTATGGCAGCAAACTGAAGCTAAAGGACTGCTGACCAGTGCGAAAACCTCTCAGCAAACCCCAAACCCCAAACCCCAAACCCAAACCCGAACAACAATGTGGAAGGAGCAGACAGAGCACAAAGCGAATAATTTGCTTGGGTTATTTGTGCATAAATTAGGGAAGGGAATGCCAGAGCTACAGATCCTGTTCCTGCTCCTTCTGCAACCCATTCCATGCATAGCTCATAATTATCCAGCTAAGGTAAACTCAGGCAGGGGCACCCCGGCCGGGCTCCACATTTGGTCAGTGAACAAGATTTTTTGGGCCATGAATTATCTCCAAGACCAAACCAAAAACGGTAGAAAAAACAGCAAAAAAGAGGAGCAGCGAAGAATAACAAAGCAGAGCAGAGCGGGATGGAAGCTGTGAAGTTTTTCTCTTTATTTTTGGCAATTTATAACATTTTTCCCTCATTTGCTCAGTGCACACACAGTCACTGTGCCACTGTGTGGCAGCAGCTAGTGCAAAAAAAAAAACAGAGAAATGGTAATAAAACATGTTTAAAAAACGAGCAAAGAGACAGACACACGGACAGACAGACACACAAGTGAAGTGGCATTAAGCAGGGAGCGACACAAAAACCCGCATAAGGCTGTGGAGATGGAGATGGAGGTGGAGGGAGTGGCAAGCTATGAAAACACAGCGTGTTTAACGAGCCATTTGCCGCTTTGGCGCTGAACTTGCTAATTGAATTAGGGGCACTCACTCACTCGCTCGCTGCTTCCCATTTGCCACCCAGCTCAGCGGCTCAGCAGCTCAGTGGCTCAGTGGATGACGATGCGCCTGCGGCAGGATGTGAGCCGGAGCCAAGCGCATGGAACAGCAACAAAGCCTCTGCGGAGTGGGTGAGAGGCAGGGCAGGGCAGGGCAGAGCCCGAGCAAAGAGTATTTGGCTGCTAAACGCTTGGCATGCCTCTAGGCGCGCAAACCATCATCCACGCCCGCAGGATTCAATTAAGTGTAAGTGCGCCCAGCACATACACACAGCGAGAGAGAGAGAGAGAGAGAGAGGGAGAGACGAATCTTTGCAACAGTTTCCCGATCTAATGAGCAGCACCTAAAAAAAACACTCTGCTACTCCAGCAGATAGTGGGGAATGTGCGAGAACGAAAGGAAAGCATAAAAATCTCCCATGCCCCGCAGCTGTTATCGGTTATGATTAGCCGGAATACATCCAAGTTCTCGATGGCTGTCATAAAAGTTTCGAGAGAGAAGCAACTCCTCGAGCGAGCAACTCGATTGGCACTCAATTGAGGCTGCGGGTTGGCCGCCAGCTGAGTGGCAGACAGGCTGCCATTGATAGCTGATGGACGGGCTGAACTTTAGCTGCATAGAATTTGAGGCAAAGGCACAACACTTGCGGGCGTCACAGTCAACATTTGCTGTACACTTTTGGCACCGAAAAAGGTTGCAAATAATTTTCAGAAAAAGTGCTAAAGGGAGGCCCAATCTTCGGACATCTTTGGTATAGGATAGCAGCCTTCTCTCTGCTGTTGAGTCTATTCAATCTTCCCTTGCTCATGCTGTACCCCAGGGACTTGCTTTTGCCACTCAGCTGAGACGCAACATCCCATTGACACATCGACCAAAACCCAACAGCAATCCTCCCACGCAGCACAACAACGACACGACACAATCCGCCCACAGTTTCTTATAATAACTTTGTCCCATCGCCCATCGTTCATTGATAAAAATCGTCCTCGGTCTTCGGCTCAATGGCCTTAGCATCCATCCTTTCTTTCGGCTTTGACTTTGTATCACAACGCCCCCAGGACACGCCCCTACTGCTGGAGGGTGGTTTGTGTTTAAATTGTTTTTCTCTATGGCCACCCCCTTCCCTTGTGGCATGCCACCACATAATCGATGGCAGACAACGCAATTGCGAGGCACACACATAAAAAAGAGAAGAAAGTTTTTGCGCGTAAATGAAATTATCTGCAGCGCAAAAAAGTTGTTAATTAGTTATCGCAAAAATGGTTATTTGATTAGGCGACTGCGAGAGTTGCACCTGCAACGTGCTGCCAGCTGCAACTTGCAACAAAGTAGCTGCCACTTGCAACAGTCCAGCGTTTGGGTAGAAGGGGAAACCCATTTTCTGTGTTGGTAAAAATTTATCAAACGCATTTTCAACCGAAGGCCAAATGCCGAAAGTGGAAAGTGGAAAATCGAAAATTGTTCTCAGGCCAAGGACGAAGGCTATTTCATTATTAAATTCCAAAGGTGCTTGGCTGTGGGCAGGGGGAGTTAAGGGACTTGGCTGGTTGGTTGACATTTGGCTCTGGCTCGTTGACTTTTTGTGTAGAGCAAAGCTCAAAAATAAATGAAAGGCGAAGGCGAAGGCGAAGGTAAAGGCGAAGGGCGAAGGCAGCGTAGGAGAAATGACTGAAAACCAATCAGCGTGAAAATTGTTCTCTCATTTTCCAACTACAGCAAAAGGCAACACACACACACACACACGAAGAGACACGCTTGGTCTTTGGGGCAAGTTGCGGTTGGACTGCTTGTTGGTTCTTCGAATTCTGTAAATTGAGTCACACACACGGCGGGGCAGGCAAGCAGCCGAACAGCGCTCTGGGGCAAGTAATTTGGGCGGCACGTGGTCCAGGAATAAAAGCTAATAAAAAGAGAACTTCAGTGGAGAAGAAACACAAATAGATCTCGATCAATCAATCAGGCAATTGAGGGACTACTTTGTCGCACCTTCACACTCTGCCACCTTCCCTTACACGTGGCGTATGCGTAATTTTATTTATAGACGAGCAACGAAATGCTGCGACAGAAATATACCAACGTGAAACAATGTAAACAAAGCAGCAGATGGAGAGGGAGAGAGAGAGAGAGAGAGAGAGAGAGAGCAAGAGAGAGCGCGCTCGAGAGAGAGCTTCAACAGAACGCAACAGTGTGATGCAAAAAGCAGCAGCGGGGGCACGGGTAACGGGTAACGGGTAATGGGAACAGGCACTGCGCCTGCGCCGCCAACTGGCAAACTGTTACCAGTATTTGCTGCTGCCACGGCCAGTGCCACTGCCAGTGCCAGTGCTGCTGCTGCTGCTGCTGCGACTAACTCTTGGCCATGGCAACGCTTTAGCCAGCGTCAGAGCTCAGTTCAGTTTAGTTTTGGCAGCGAGCGCAGTTCGACGTAGACACATCTCTCTGCCCCGACGACAGTCGAGCGCCCCGAGCAGACCACGCGCCAGTGCCCAACAACCAGCAGCGAAAGTGTTCAATAAAAAATTAAAATACATAGAAAAAAGCGAGTAATAATTCAGCGTTCAAGTGTGCAGAGTTTTGTCGTGGTAATGAAATATTTAAAATGGAACAGCATGGAGAAACATGTCCAAGCGGAGCGAGCTGTTGGCCCCAGCGATGCTTGAAAATCAATGAAAGTGAAAGTGAAAACAGCATGCCACACACAGACACACAAATAGACAGCTGCTCACACGCACACAGTACACGCACACACAAAGACACACAGCTCGGACCAAGAAGAGAATAAGAGCGAGAGCGAGGAGTCAGTCAGGCAGTCAGGGGCAAAGGCGGAACCAGAGCAAAGTTTCATTTTTTGACGTCATTAATTTGTAAGTGTTGTGTGTGGCAGCAGCAGCAAGAGTGCGCGCGGTGGAAAGTGTCATTGTGTGTGTTTCAGTATGTGTTGCGTGTGTGTGTTTGTTGAGGTGCCAAGTGCTTTTTTTTTTGGGGGGAAAATTAGCCTAACAAATTGGCTGGCAATTAGTGGCAGGGAAAGCAAAGCGAAAGCGAAAGGCAAGCCCACAGGAAAACATGAAAATGGGCAAACAAAAAAGTGTTGCATAACCTGCAGGCGCACACCAACACCATACCAACAGCAGTGCAGCAGGGCTGCTGGCTGACTGGCTGCCTGGCTGCCTGGCATGCCGTGTCCTTGAACGTTTTGCATAAGCTGGGGCGGGTATTGGGACTGGCACAGGGACTGCGACTGGGACTGGCACTGGCACTGGCTCTGTCGTTGTCAGTCAAGCCTACTCCTGCCGCTGCTTGCCATTTGCCTCCTCCTGCTCCTGCTCCTCCTGCCATCACTGGCATTGGCACATTTACGCGACTCGTCGTGCTGTGGCTTTGCCTCTCTGTATGTGTGTTTGTGTTAGCTTAAACAAAAATTCATGGCACGCTAGCTTTGTGCAAAAACATTCGAGTCCCTGTCCATATGGGGTTTACATTATGGCTGGCGGGGCTGGCGGGGCTGGCGGGTATGTGTGGCCCACAGAGAGCAAAAGCGCTACAAAACATTTCTAGGTCGGGTCGTCGCATTTTTTAGGGTTAAAGGTTGCCCAGGCAGCAGGTTGGATGCCACACACACGCACACGCACACGCACACTGACACAGAAACACACACGAGTACGCTTATTTCCCCCTCTGTACTTTTTTTTTGCGTAATTGGGTGGAGAGGCAAGGCGAGGCGAGTCCTTGAACTAGTGTGCCACATAAAACGAGAGTTGCACGAACCTGCGTCACATGGGGCATCATTGCTCTGCCCCAGCTCCGTCTTAAAGCCATTCTACGGATTTATCTGCGTTATCCGCAGGCTTCGAGCTGGGGCTTGGTGTTGGGGCCACAGTCGTTATCGCCCCGCTTGGCGTTATTTACGAGCTCCGTTTTGGGACTGTTTGGGCAACCCTTTCGAAGGGGCAGAGCGAGACAGAGCCACAGTTAAAAGGGAACAGGCACAGGCCATTAACCAAATTGCCCGAAATGCTCAGATGCTTTAAATTATTTAAATGCCAGGGTGCACGAGGGGTGGCGGGGGTAGGGAGGACAGAAAAGAGCAAGGCCAGTTGCACAGCAGAAACTTCTCCGAGGCCGCAAAGAAAGGCAAACAAGCCAAAAGGAGAAAGAGAGAGAGAGAGAGAGAGACCTTGGCAAATACCACAAAAAATAAATAACCAAAAGTGAGCGAAGAGTGGCAGGGACCGGGGGCAGTGGCAATGCCAATGCCACGCCTCCTTATACCCCAAGCGGCTCATAAGTCTTGCTTAGCAACGCTCAAGTGCTCCAATTTTGGGAGACTGATAGAGGGGAGCGAGGGAGCTGTGCCTCGGGGCCGCATTATAATATTTGCGGTTGAGCCAAAAGGTTCACCCAGTTGGCGAAAAAGGATTCTTCGGGCGAGGCTTATATGCGGCATTTTAATTATTTTAAATTGAACCAAAAAACACCCGAAATTTGTGGACCCAACTGGCCAGCTCCCGAATTAAACTGGCCTCCGGTGGCTACCGCGGGAACGTGACCAATCCAGAACGGATTTCGCCTGCCGGCATTTAATTTTATTAGTGCCACAGCCAGCTGCCATTTGCATTAACAAATCAGAGAGCGAGAGAGAGAGAGAGAGAGAGTTGTCGAAGCGTGCGTTATTTTATTTTAATTAAAATGACAATTAAATATTTTTTTTTTGCAACAACAGCACCCGTGGGGTGTATTAATTTTCAATGGAATATTCAGTTACCTCGAATGATACAAATCGATGATTAAATCAACTAATTGCAGCGCTGTGGGCTGCTTTAATTACAAATATTTAGAGACTTTTGGAAGGGAATGAAAATTGTTTGTATTTGTACTACAAAAATTACCAATAATTATCACAAATTTCTCTCGAATTATCCTCAATTTTCCAATCTTACTCCTTCCTATGCCCTAGCCCTAAAGCTCTTCTCATCAATGGCACTCTCCCAGCGCGCTCAAATAGTTAATAACTTTTCGAGCTAATGAGATAGAGCCTGGCTGCGAGCACATTGAATAAATAAACTGCGTTCATGCAAATTTAATCAACCGTTTTGTATTAATCTCATTGTTTGGCATCACCCAAAGAGGGATTAAAATGCACTTACCCCGGATATATTTATGTATAGATGTGCAGCATGCGTTAATTTAAATTCCGCGAGCAAAGCGCTGGCCAACAATTTATTAATTGCGCACCCACAAAATTCCATTCATAGTTCGCATGGGAGGGGGAAGGCCATGCCTGAAAAATTTAAAAATAAAATTGAAAATGTGATAAGCAAGAAAAAACAACACTCTCAGCCAGTTAAAGTATCAATTTTGACTTCGATTTATTTATTTATTTATGGCCTGCCGCACGTTCTCCCTTTTATCCATTTAACACTTGAAACTTTTTCATTGATTTTTTTGTTAAATCATTCAAAAATTAATTCAATCTCGGTTCGATACGCCAAGAACATAACTTGTTCAAATCAGCAATAAATATTGGCAGATGAAGCGGCATTCAGCTTAATGTATGTAAATGTTTGTGTGTGTGTGTATTAAGCAGCGAGAGGGCGAGAATTCAAAAATAATTTGCATATATTATTCGAGCAGAGAAACAGAGACACAAATGCCGTGGCGCTCAAATCCTCCCCGTAAAACAAAATATTTTGGTTAGAATTCAAATAAATGTCATAAATAAATTAAAATTAAAACCCAAATTGCATTCGACTGTCTGCGCATGGGTGTGTGTGTGTGTGTGTGTGGCTGTGGGGGGGTGTGGCTTCCGATAGATAAATAAATAAATTAAATATGCACATTTAAATGGCAATCAAGAGCAGACAAATTGCCAGGAACAAATGGCTAAACAACACTGATGGCAGGCCACATTCCCAACAGATGCCATCTGGCATTTGTCTCACTCAACTGTGTGTCTGTGTCTGTGTCGATGTGTAGCTGCGTGCGTTGTGATAACAAATTTCCTCCTACAATCCGCCTGTTTTTCGTGTAATTTCTGCAGCATTCGAAGAGCAATAAAACAAAAACGCAAATACTTTAAACAAAAACTGTGAATTACAAATACATACGAGTATATACGAGTAGCCATTAAGTACGAAAAGTTCATTCTAAACATGCGCGACTAGGCGTATACGTGATACTAACCAAACCTAACCCAAAAAGCCAAATAACCAGTCGCACAGCCACGACATTGTTGCGTCTAACAAAATGAGTAAGTAGATCAAATATTAGTTATGTTTACCCTAAAATAATCCCCGTAATTTATAGTCAACTAAGTAGCTAAACTGGACACACAGCAGCTGGCTTAGTTAGTAATTTATTTTTAATTACACATCGAGTGAAAAGTATTTGGCCGGCTTTCTGTCATATTTATTCTGTCATCTCCCAACTGCTTCCCAATTCAAACAGCTAAACTGAGTTACTTCGACTAGTTTGGTTTGTTCTTTGTGTAATAGTAAATAATAAATGAAGCACTCAATTGGGACTTCCGAATTGTCTGTCAGGCAAAGTCTGCAGTCAAATTGGCCCAAAAGCTGGGTGAGCCCCAAGCTGGCCATTCTCTGCAGCCGAGGGAGCAATGATAAAAGAGGTTGATGACTGCAATCTCTTCACTTACTGTAACCACAAATGCTACTTGCTTATATTTCAATAAGTGAACCTGTTCCCTGTCTGCCAATTGAACGATTAAATGGCAATAGACACACACACAGAAGACACTTGGGGAACTGTTTCAATGCAATCGAAATGCTGCCGCAAATACTCGTAAGCAAAGCACTCTGGATAATTGCCAGCCAAAGCGAGCGAGTGGAGATGCTTATTTAAGTAATGCTTAATATGCTTGTAATGCAATTTACAGTGCGTATACTTAATGCTGAGCACTTGCACCACAAACAGGGGAAAGCTGCGCAAGCCACCAGCGCACACACAGAGGCAGGAGGCAATGATTTTTGACACAAAATAAACCAAAATACATTTTAACTCAATTTTGTTAAACGCTTCCAATGAACATCGGCAAGAGACGGAAAGGAGAAGGTGGAGAACAGTGGAGAGGCAGAGCCACAGTAGACAGCAGCGGGAGAAGGAGAAGGAGCAGAAGCTGAAGCAGCAGCAGCAGCAGCCGGAGCTTCAGCTAAGCGCATTAAACTTGTATACTTGACAGGCAGCAGGCAGGCAGTAGGAAGAGGCAGGCATTCGGCAGGAGCAAAACGAAACAAAAGACGTAGAATATGGAAGCAAATGGGGCATGGAAGAAACAGCACTCCTGCTCGGATTTACTTGTCAGAGTTGTGCCAGGCTCCAGCTGTCCGTTCGTCTGTGCTGTAGGCCGATTCCATCAGGAGCTTCTATTGATACGATACGCCGGGCGGACTGCCTGCCTGTTCAATGCCCAATGTTTATTGCATATCAATTAAGGGGCAGCCAACGAGCACCGCAAAATGGCAGCAGCAGCATGCTCGTTGTAGAGGTGCCACAGCTCCCCCAAAGCCAATCCTCTCATTGGCAGCAGCTGTAGGCCAGGCTCAAAGTCCCCACGGACTTTGGGGCGGGGACACAGAACGTGTCGAACATTTTGCGCAAAACTTTTCAAGGATTCAAGGATGCGTGAGTGGAGCGGCAGAGAATGTGCGCTACTCCACTCTGTGTGTTTTTGTGTGCCTCCTGCGCCTGTCAAAATCAACTTGAGCGTGCCATAATTTCCACACCAAATGAGTTCAAGTAGAGACAAACGCCGCAGCTTCTCCTTTGCAGCTCGTTCCAGCTGTTCTCCGTCAGTGTCTCTCCTTCTGCCTCCTTTGAGTTGTCCTCGGGGCGGAGGCTGTTGCACGTGTGCGCGCAATTAAAAATGCAGCTTGAGGTTGTCGGGCAAATGTTGATGCCACTTCTTCTGCCACTGCCATCTCCCTTATTCCCCTACTCCGCACCACTGTCACACTCTGGCAGCTGCTGCCCCAGTGACACACAAAACACTAAAAAGAGACTCCCGACTATGCGGCATGGCGCACTCATTTGGCCGGCTTTTCCGCGTTCAATTTGTTGTTTTGCTCTGTAATTAAATTAATGCTCGCTCCGGGAATAGTAACGCAGTAGCGCAGCAGCGTCGTCGTTTTCTACGTAATTTCAATTTCAATTTCAGTTTCACTCGAAAAAGAAAGAAAAAGAAAACAACAAAGCAACACCAACAGGACAGGGAGCAGCGAGCAGGGAGAAAGCGCATTCACCATCCAAATCCCTGACCTGATTTAGTGACTTTTTCCCCATTTTCTCATCAACCATTTGCCCATCCCCCTCCTACTACTCCTCCCCCGCTTTCTCCTGCTTCGTATGGTAAAGCTTTTGCTGCATTTTCTCTGTGCTTTTCTTCGCTTTTGTTGCATTGGCTTTTCGCTTTCCGTTTAGTTACCTTCCACTTTCAATCTTCTCTGCAATCCCTCTGTCTCCCCCCTCTGTGTTACACTGCCAACTGCTGCTGCTGCTGCTGTTTACTTTTTATGCCAACTTTCCATTTTTATTTCTACCGAAAAAGAATGTCGCCCGCCCGTCTGTCGTCTGCCAGCCGAAAAGCCAACATCCCGTCCAGAGATGCCTTCGCCGCTGTCTCTGCCTCTGTCTCTGTCTCTGCCTCTGCCTCCGACTGTGTCCCTTTTTGGCTCGTTTTTTCTTCCGTTCCACTTGCAAATGGCATTAGAACATTTCATTGCTCGGCAGCGCAATGGAAACGTGCCCAAGTCCTCTGTCAGAGCTGGAGCTCGGGCTCTGCTGCGGCCTCAGGTCTGGCCAGCAAAATGCCAAGCGAAATCTATTTTTAACAATTTGCAACATCGTGAAAGTTCCCTGCGACGTCATGTGCCAACGATTAGGGTCAGGAGGGTAGAGAGCGCTCTCCTCTCGCTCTCCCTTTCTTGCTTTAAGGGTATGCCTGGGATGCCGCAGCTGCCTGGGATGCCTGCGCTTTGCTTTCAAATATTTCAGGGAATATTTGTTACCCAAGAATACCTCAACGCTTGGCATCTCTTATCCACCTACTGCCCAAATCTATCATCAAGGAAGTTCCTCATCATTTCAACTCATTTGAAATTCATTTTCCTCTCATGCGAAGTTACTTCCCCAATAAACATTTAAGAGCATGCAAAAGTGTCACCACTGGCAAATGCACAGCCCATTTCCACTTCTCTTCGTTTTGTTGTTTGTCTCTATCTAACCCAAGTTTTGTGTGTTTTCTGCTTAGTCGAGTGCAAGATCAGCTAACTTCAATGGCCCAGAGTCAGGAGCTGCACAGAACCGAAGCGAACCGAGCAGAGCCAGAGCCAGTGCCAGAGCCATAAACATAAACTTGCATTATGGCCAAGCAAATAAAACTGCAGCCAAATGACACGTACAACTGCCACAGATTGTGGGCTAGCGGCAAGGGAGCCAGGAACAAAGCAGGGACTGCGAGTGGTACAAGGACTGCGGCTGGGATTGGGACTGGGACTGGGACTGCCACTGAGGACTGGGACTCGAGGATGTGCCACACTTCTGTGCGATTTACTGCGACTTTGCTTTCGGTTTTCATTTTGTTTTATTCTCGCCCAGGACCTTTTTTGAGGCCATCGATTTTGCAGACAGTCGACATTTTTTTCCTGTTGCTGTTTTTTTTTTTTTTTTTTTTCAGCAAGAAATCGAGAAAAGTGTGTCAATGAAATTGTTGCTGTGTCTCTGTCGATCTCTTTTTCTCCCTCTCTCTGCATTGTCAACACTTTTTTAAAGCCCTGGCAGCTGATGATGATTTGTGGCTGCTGCCACACAGAGACAGCCTCTCTGTCCTTCTCCTGCTTCACGGTGCTGAGGCATAAATTGAAATGCGAATTGGCTAGAGCCGTCACATGCATGTACCACACCCCTATATAAAAATTAAATGGATATATCAGAGCTGCAGGGAGTGGCCAGACATTTGCTGCAGCTTCGACAAGATTTTACTTTGTGCTGGTAGATAAATATCATTCCGATGCCCAGGTCTCTGATTGCTTTTTGGTTGTAGGTAAATCTCAGGCACAATTATATCTACAGACATTAATGAGAGATAATCAAAGAGCGGGAGAGAGCTTATAGTTGGTCAATTTCTTGTGCTGATTGCATTGATTTCTCCACTAGCCCGCCGCCCACTTGGCGAATACGCAACGCGTGCCATAAAGACGGCAACATAATGTATGCCAGGCACAAACACAAAAGACAGACACAGAAGACACAATCAGGCACACAAGCAAATGGGATGGCCAATAAAATGCAATTGCAAATTTATACAAATGTCTTGGAATTATTATTCGTACGATTATTCGTATTTGTATTCGTTTTCTTATTCGTTTATGCCTCTCCTCTTGTCCCTTTGCCCTGTCCTTCATCTCATTGTCATAGTCCTTTCTGTGTCTCGCAATTTCAATTTAATTGTTCTGTCAATGTGTGCGTGTGTCGCTCACTAACTCTCCCTCTCTATCTGTATATTTAGGCTACCATTTGGGTTCGAATTATGGCAGAGAAATAAGCAAATGTTTCAGCCTGTTCTCCCGTTTATGTGTTTATTTTTATTTGCCCAAGGATTTGCCTCACTTCCTGCGCACAAGGGCCCAGAGAGGTTGTGTTAATGGCGCAAGCATATCCTTCTTACACATATATCCTGCGCTGTTATAATAAAGCTTGAGGACCTGCTCCCCGAAGCAATCCTCTGCACCAGCTGCCACATTACGCACCGCACAAAAACAGAGAGAAAGGAAAGTGCGGAGTGGGTAGGAGTAGGGAAAATCGAGAAAAACAACAGCCAGCTGAGCAGAGCATGAGCGAAAAATATGATTTTAAATACATAACAATATAAAGAGGGAAAACAGGGGAAACAGGGTAAACAGAAAATGAACAAGTTTTGTCTCTCTGTCTCTCTGTCGCCCTGTTTTTCTTTTTTATGACCACAAAACAATTTTCCTTTTTTATTTATGATTACACGCGGCCCGACAACAACGATCCACGACCCACGCCCACGGACACACCAAAATATTTATTTATTTGGTTATAAAAATAAGCTCCACTGAATTTCCAGTCGAGTAGCGGTGGGAAATGCCTCAAAATGAAAATTCAATAAGAGCAAAACAAAAAAACAGCGAACCGAGCACGAGGGAACTGAAATGAACTGCAATTTAAATCGAAATCAGCAGGCGGAAAAATATGCAAAGTAATAACAGCAAAGAGAAAGGCAGGAAGGGGGGAATGAGGAGTATCTGTAAGCAGCTGTGTGTGTGTGTGTGTGTGTCCTCTTGCGTGCTCGGACAGTGCAAACAACATGGCCGCAACACGAAAGCTCTGGGCACACACACACTCCACTCCACTCCACTCCACCCTCCAGGCAGCAGTTGCAGCTGCAGCCTCGTTGAACTCATTCCGGAGTCATAAAGTTGGTCACATTCAAATTAAAACTCAACTTTCGCCCGCCTCGAGTGTCTCCTCTTGCTCCACATCCTACTGCTCCTCCTTTGGCCAGTAGTTGGTCGTGAGGCAATTCTTAATGAGGCTTTAGCTACCACCCAACCAAGGCCAGCCAAGGAGCAGAAACTCTTCTCTGTTTGCAGTTAAATTCTTGCCAAAAATGTTGCAACTTGTCTTGGAATCTTCTTCCCTGCTCAAACAATTCAAGCTTCAAGTGGAGCTAACTCGGGGCTAACTTTCATTACTTCAATATTGATCTGCTTCAAAGGTAATCACCAGTAAAATGGTGTTTGAAAATGGCTGAAAGTCCCAGCATTAAGTTTACTTTTAGCAATTATAAATAAAAGATTGAGCCCATCATTGGTGTCGACAAATCAAATATTGCCTACACTTTCAGCTAATTACATTCGCTGCTTAATGGTTCATCGATTCAGGAATAAAATGTTACATGTACGAGCTGAAAGTGGATTTGTTGTGCCTGCCTCACAAGTGCCCCATCGACCCAGTAATTTTGGTGCCCACAGCTCAGCCTGCAATATGGTAATCCCCTGACATTATCACACTAGCTGGTTGGTTGGCTGGCTGTTGGGCTGGTTGGAATTACTTAACTACCTCCAAGTCGCAACGATTTGGGTCGCTCGCCACTTGGCCGCCCACGACGAGTGGCTGGCTCTGTGTGCTGCTGCAGCCGTAATAGCTCTATCCAAAATCGATTTGGGGCAGGTCTATCGACTGCACTCGGATCGTCTAAAAGGCAGCCTCTTGAAGCCTCATTCCATGCTGCCACGCCCACAATTTCATTTAATGCCATGCTTAAAAACTATGCAACGCTTATTTATGGCCACATTTTTGCGTATGCGTGCATTAATTTCGCCTGTGTGTGTGTGTGTGTGTGTGTGCCAGTGTGTCCCTGTGTGTGTTTGTAAATCTGTGTCAACGGCAGCGGCAGCTGCTGGCATGTAGCAGGCCCACATGTAGCACCTCTTACTGCTACTGCTGCTGCTGCTGCTACTGCCCCTGCCGCCTACCAGTTGCATATTTCACTCCATTGTTGCAGCAGCAGCAGCAGTGGTTGCGGTTCATGTTGTTGCATGTCGCGTTGACATTTTTGCAGAGTCTGACATTTTTTCCCTCTCCAGTCCTGCAGTAATTCATACGTATACCTCTACATACATATATGTAAAAATGTATGTACGTATGTATGTATTTATGTACACGCCGCTCCTGCAGTATAAAAAGTTATCAGATGCAGTCGCCCGTCACGACAGCAATTTCTCATAAAGAGTACAAATTATGAACAATTAAATTAAACACAAGTTTCGCTGCGTTGCGTAGTGCTGCCTGCTCCTGCCCAGCCTGCCACTGCCACTAAGTGCAGCACACAAAAATTAAATGCTGAAATTGTTTCGGTTACGGGTCGCAGGCTGCAGCTATAATGGCATGCAATATGATAATTATTTTGCACATTTTTCATTTGCATTATGAAAATTATTATTGTGCCATTGTGCAGCAGAATTTCAACTTTAAACAAAAGTTATGTTTGAAAACTTTGTGTGGAATTTTCTTTTAGTTTATTGTTGAAGGAATGCCGGACGTAATAATAATCATATTATTGTGTAGTTACCTTTTGGCTGGCTGATGATTATTGAATTAGCAAGGAATTGGCAGTCCATTCGATAGTTCGAACTATTCCAAATCTTTTCTACTCTACAGAATCTTTGCAAAAAGAAATCCTCCCAATTTGCATATCTTTCATAGATTATTAAAATTACCAATTTATCTCCCACTTAACGCTTTGCCAGGCCCATTTAATATCATATTTATATTGCAAATATACCTGGGAATTATCCCACAATTACTCCTCTTCGACTACACTTTTTCTATCATCCAAAGACTGCTCGCAAAAGTTCCCAAAATGCAGCAGCAGCTCCGTTGCCATAAACCAATAATCTCTCAATTCCTAAAACTAAACTTTCACCCGAGAGAAAATAGTGTAACTTTTTGAGAACATTCCACGAAAGTTTCCCATTTCCCAGACCCCAATCGATGGCATAACACACACAAAAAAGTCGAGCAAATGGAATGCAAAGAAGAAATGGTAGAAAAATAGCAATCAGCATATGCAGAAAATATAATGGGGAAAATGGAAAATGAGAACTGCGAAATGGAGCATAAATCCACAGAGCCACAGCCTGGACCTGCGGCTTTCGGGGCTCGGCTCTCTCCTGGGCGTGTCTCAGCACCTGCCCTGCCGCCGTGGAGTATGTGGCGTCGGCGTCGAAAACAAAAGGACATGGCAAAAAGAACTTGAAGGATACGCTGCTCTCATCATATCGCATATAAAAAAGGCTCCTACAAGAAGGCAAAGTAAAGTGGCAAAGTGCTTGAGCTGCCATCGAAATGCAT
This sequence comes from Drosophila guanche, assembly GCF_900245975.1. Lineage (NCBI taxonomy): Eukaryota > Metazoa > Arthropoda > Insecta > Diptera > Drosophilidae > Drosophila > Drosophila guanche. Next base: position 7,539,816 of record NW_022995744.1, on the reverse strand, counting down.
TCGGCGTATATGGATGGTTGGGGAGACTCCTTTTCCTTCTGCAGCCACAAAGCAAACATATTTTCATTTTAAGCGCTTCGGCATAAGGGGGAAAACTCATTAGAGCGCTGTGAAAATAACTCGAAGCCAGACCAAGGCGAAAGTCAAAGGAGGAAAAGGCAGCAGGCAGCAGGCGGCAGGCGGCAGGCAGCAGGGATATAAAATTGAAAATTTATAATATCCGCTTACATAAGAGGAGCAGAGCAGGAGGAGCCGAGACGTCAGACTCTCCACTTGAAATGCTGTTGATGTTTTCATGCGGCAAGCTACGAGTGCGAGTATCTATGGATATTCTATGGAAATCCAACAGAAAGACAAAGATGGAGCAACAGCCACTTGAATTTTCTTGCTGCAAGAGCTAAAAAGGAAATGAGGAATCTCTCTTATTTTATTAAAAACTTATCAAGAAAAAAAAACGTTGCCAAGTGGCAGAAGGAAGCCATGAGAAGCAATGTCGAACGAGGCATTAGCCCATTAGTAGCGTGTCTGTGTGTGTCGGTGCTTCCTTCCCGTGCATTAGCAACACTTAAGGACACTTTTGCAGCAGGAAGCAGACAAGCAACTTGCCAGGAAACTCCAACATTAAGTTAATTTGCAACGTGCACAGCAGCACAAATCGTGGGATAAGCAACCAAGTGGCTTTAGATCCCTAGAAAAGTATTTCATAGTCTTCGCTGCCACTTGCCACATCGATGAGTTAGTTGGCTGCTCCGCCGCCGCCGCCGCCGCCGCCGCTGAATTTCAAGCGATTGGTAGTGCAGTCACGAGGACGCCCACACCAAGCCAAGGCTGCCCTTGATTAGGCCATCACAGTCGATGAGCAGCAACATCCTTGGCTGTGCCGTTGTGCCATTATGTTGCCAATTGCATTGCCATTTGTCACTCGAAGCACAGCTCGAAATTGGCTGGAAAAGGCGACACTAAGCTGCAGGAATTGGTAAATGTTTCAGCCGAGAATTTATGCCCCAACAATCCTTTACCTTTGCTTGAAAATTACCCAATAAAATACCTTAAATAAGAAAAGACTTTCCTTAGAAGTTCTCCACTTAAGCAGCAGCTTCTCGTTGCTCCAAACAAAACCATAAAATAAAATAAAAACTTATTTGCGTAAATTCTCGTCCCTTTTGGTAAACCCTTCGAGCAAAGATCATTGCCATTCGCAGAAACTCATGCATAAATTAGCATTTAAATGTTAGTTGCCATAAATAATACCGGTAGCTACTTAGAGACATCCCCGCTGAGATCCCTGGCTCTCACAATAATTCATTTCGCTGACTTTTGGTCCATCGCTGACAGTAACAAGCGACATTTACGACTGGTTTTGTGGGTCAGAGACAGACAGTAAGCTCGGACATCCGCTGGATATTATCCATTAGGATGATTACAGTGATTAAAGGCACGTCCTCCTTCCTCCCGCTGCTGCTGCTGGTTGTTTTGCTGTTTGTCTGTTTATGCAGCTGCGCCAATTGGGAAACGGAACGTGGCCAAATTAGGAGCAAGACGTTGGACACACTGCAGTTGTGGCTGGCTGGCTGGAGATCCGCGTGCTCTCTGTAGCTCCCTGATGCGGAAGTGGCAAACGCAAACGAACTAACCAAGAGCCACTTACTTACATCCATAAGCCACAGGGAATGGCAGCAGACCACAGAGGCAGCCAGCGCCACACACACACTCACCCACACAACTGAAAAAGAAGGAGCAAGCGACTCTACACGCGCCTTTTGCTATTTACTCAGAGGGAAAATCCCCACAAACTGCCAGGCCCAACCCTAGCCTGTCGCTGCATGGGTTAGCAGAGACTCTTCGGAGAGGCAGACAAATAGCAAAACCCGCGGGGCAAACTGCAGCACAGTCCCCTTTCCAGAATCCTCCAAAAACTCGTCACAGTTGCTTTATCCCTAGTCCCAGACCAGACTCCTACGTTTTGTTATGCAAGCCGCTTCACACTTCCTGCTCGACAGGATGCTGCTCGGCACCGCCCCGCACCCTTGAGGCACCTTATCAAGTGCCATTTTTCATGCAATGCTGACGCCATCGTTGTCATCGTGCTGCTGCTGCTCCTCCTCCTGGGCGCTGCTCCTGCTCGTCGTCGCTTTGTCAAAACCACGAAGTTATCCATGGAGCCGTGAGCATATTGTCTTGTGGCTCGGGCGCTACTGCTTTTTGGGTGTGTGGCTTGGGCGTGGGCGTGCTAAAGTTTTCTTCTTATCCCCTTTTTTTTATCACACATGCCGGGCAGATCCTCCTGCAGCGCACAAAGGCAGCCCACAGACACAGCCGCAGCTGGAGATGAAGCTGAAGCTGGAAGGATTCCTGCTTTGCGTGCGGCTTTTGTCTTGGAATCCACACCAAAGTGGCTTTTGTCCCATTGTCTCTTCGCCCCTGATTGGACAGGCAAGAGGAGGCAGCAGACAGCAGGAGGCGGCAGGAGGCAGGAGAATTGTCTACAAAAATCGATGAAATAATCTCTGGCTAATTGGTTGAATGGGCAACTTTTCCCACAACTGAACTGGACTCTCAGTTCTGCTCTGCTCTGCTCTGCTCTCTGCTCGCTCCTTTGTCTCCCCCAAAACGTGAATGAAAATGCCCAGTGGAGAGTCCATGGCTTGGCATTGTTTTGTCGACTGACCTCCTTAAACCTGTCGCCAGGGCACGAGCACGGGCACTCCCCAGAGTCCCATTGCACTCCACTCGGATGTGCTTTGCATGCTCCAGTTACCACTCTCCAGCACTCCAGGACTCCAGTGCTCCAGGACGAGGCTCCTTCAGCCAGGCTGCTGCTCCTCCAACTTTGCCGCAACTCGAATGAGTTCTATCAGCACCTGCCATGGCCTGCTCCTTGCTCCCTGGCCCCTAGCTTCAGCGGTTCAACTTTCAGCATTAAATATGTGGCCAGAACCCCCAGGCGGTACCCCCCAAACCTCTCCGTTCTGCTTTATGGAAAAATATTACACGGAGATTTAAGTTTTTTCGAGTTCTGCCGCTTAGCCGCCATTTACCTGGCCAACAAGGGGCCTGGGATCGGGTTGAGTGGGGTTGCGGGTTGGGTTTGTGGGTTTGTTGGTTGTACGTGGGCATGCCCCATTGTTGTAGTTGCGATGACACAGATATTATTGTCTGAAAATCGTGTGGTTATTTTTTTTGCCGGGGAATTTCCTCTAGAAATATATGTAGATATATTTTTCCGCTATTTTCGCTTCTAATTTAACTGAAATGTTGTTTTTCCATTGTGGTTTTTGTGGGTTTTTATGTTACATGCATAAATACATACTCGTATGTAAATATGTAAAAATGTATGTGCACATTTATGTATGCTTTGCGGTTAACCCAACCATTTTACATACATATTTACATCCTCATTGTGCCGCTTCCCTTCCCGCACCACTTTCCCATATTGTAATTGTTGTCGTTGTAAATGTTTTTGTGCTTTGTAATTATTTGAAGTGGTTTGCCATCTTCCATCTGCCACTCCAACTGTGTCTCTCGCTCTCTGTGAACTCTCTGGAGAGACATTGAAGCGCATTAAAATTCCTTAAATTTGCACAGAAATTCTTTCCTCAATGTTGCTTCTTAACAGCCAACAACATTTGATCCCCTCCGCATCAATCGTTCTTTCAACAGCAATAAAACTTCAAAAATCGCAACAATTGACTGGCACAACTTTTGCCAAAGACTTTAAGTACCAAAAATTTACGAATTCTTGCAACAACAAATCCTCACTCTCCGCTCTCTCTTTTCCTCTTCTAAACCCTCTAAAAAGACGCGAATTCATGCTCTGCCATTTCCGCAGTTTTGAATGCAATTTTACTGCCATAATTCAAGGCGAAGAACGCAACTGCAGTTGCAGCTTGCTGGCTGACCACAAAACTGAGCCAGCGTTGCTCTGAGTTATGGCCAAGGACCCCAGACCCAGCTCCAAGCGGCATGTGGCATGTGGCATGTGGCATGCGTGGTGCGTGCTTGCGTGCCGTCTGATTGATGGCTATACTTGGCGCTAACAAAACGAAATTCGCTTTACCAAATTTCGCCATTTTGCCACTTGGCCACAGACAGATTCGAGTCTTTCTCTTGGCATTTTCTTTGCTTTTTCGTTTAAATTTTATTTCGAAGAAAAGCTGCGAGAGCCCTTTCCCAGTTTCCTTTTTGAGTTCAGGCTACGTTAATGAGCTGAGTGAGTACTTACACAAAATTAAGTGTTGTCCCACTTCAGTGCCTCAGCTGACTGGGCAAACATGCTTGCTCCTAAAGGAGAGACACACACACGGGACACACATACGGACACAAAGGAAATGGAAAAGCAGCGCACAACACAAACAAGAAGTAGCAGCAGCGACAAGTTGAAGAAGGCGAAAAGCATCCATCGTCCTCGTTCGTTCTCCAACTTGAAGTTGCTTTCCTTTCCTTCTACTTTGCTTTCTCCTGCCCTTCCTCCTCTACTCTCTTTTCCCTTCCTTTCCTTTCTCTGTGTGGAAATCATCATAAAGTTGGAGATAAGTTCTCTCTTTTCATTATGAAAAAAAAAAGAAAAGCAAGAAAAGTACGTGGAAAATGGGCAGTGGTCGGGGCTGGGTTGGACCAGGCCAGGCAGGGGAATAGGTCGTTGCGCGACAGGAAACAGGCTCCAGCGACAGGCGACATCCGCAGCAGCAGCAGCAGCAACAACAATTGCGAATTTTGCGTGTGTGTGGGCACCAGGGGACAGGGGGACGGACACTCTGAGTAGGGTATGAGCCAAAACATAACTTTTTTTGTTGTTGTTCTTGTTTGCTGCTGACAGTTTTGTGTGTTCCCGTGTTCCCGTGTACCCGGCGGTGTCAGGGCAAGCTGATGCCCGAAAAGTGTACAACATTCTACGGCAGTTTACAACACTGACAAGGCACTGGCTGTGCCTGTGTGGGACACACACTAATTCAATAAATGCACGTGGCCAGGATGCAGGACACGTAGCCCAAACCAAAAAAAAAAACTTGACATGAATCTGCATAAAATATTCGCATATGCAAAAATATCCCACTGCCACGGAGCGGAGAGGAGAGGAGTGGCTGCCCAAGTAGAAGCTTTCGGTGGAAGCTTAGCACACACACACACACACACCCATGTGTGTCTGTTGGCTGCGGTGTGTATTTCCTGTCGTTTGGTATCACTGCAACTGCTGGCAACCACTCGACGCGACTCTACTCGACTCCACGCAGCTCCTTGCCAAACATTATGCATGACAGCCATTGAGAAAAATCTGTACAAATTATGCAAATACATTTCCACCAATCACTTAACTGCGGAGATGGCTGCCTGCTTGGAGCAGGTTGACTGCAGCGAGTATTTTCTTTCTAGCATATCCATAGCCAGTCCGTGGGTGAGTCTGAGTCAAGGATATGCATGCATTGATTGATACGCCACATGGCATAACAGTGCAGTGTTGAGCTGCAGAAATCACTTAGAAGGATTCAATCGTAGAGGGGAGAGCGAAAACTATTAAGTTTCAGTTAAAGTTAAGTTTAAGGGCACAATCCAGCACCTACCGCCTGCTTACTCCTATCCTAATTAACGACAGAGGCAAAGGCAGCCAACATATTGCAGTCTCCATACCCTACTCCACTCCTCTTTTGGCCTTAAATGACAGTCAGCAGGGCAGGCGGGCAAACAAATTCAAGGCGAAATTGATGACATGGCATACCAAAAGGCAAACAAGCCACAAAACACACACACACAAACCACACACACACACACACACACACACAGAAATTTCAGGGCAGCTGTTTGACATTGGCGCTCTTGTCGGGTTGGCAAAGGTTGTGGCAACATTGGAGCAGCTTCGACTCCACGTCTCCTGGGTGCGCTGACAATTTTTACAGAATTTGGATTAAGTGGACCTGACTGACGACATCCTGCAGTCATCGCAGCTTGACGTGGGGAAGTTTTGCCATATTTAGCATGCCCAGGAAAAGTTCTTGCAAGTTCTTTGCCCACCGTGCAGGCAGGCAGGCAGGCACCACCGTGTGTGGCTCTGCATGCCGACGTGTTTGCAGAGGACGATGAGGCAAAAGTTGACATTTCCTTGGTGCCTTTGCCACAGGATGTTGGCAAATATTTGCTTACGTGTCAATAACCCGTCCAGTGATTTATTTCATATTTGGTCTACATCAATGGCTGCCTATGTGTGTGTCCTGTGTGTGTGTGTGTGTGTTATGAATCCTGTGCGTCTCCTGACAGTTCTGAGCGGAATAGTTGCCCCACACACTGCAGTGGTGGCGGCGCGCGCAACGGCTGTCATTGACATTTGATATTCATTGTCAGTTTTGTGTGTAGTTTTCCAAAGGGCTTTTCCCCATTTTATCTCGCTACCCCACTCTGCTCAGCCCTTTATCCCTTTTTTTGCCATGCTGCCATACATTTTTCATGGCATACTTATGGGTGCAAAGGCCCATGCGCCCAGACGCTTTTGTCCTTAAAGCCACATAAATTGTCCTTAAATGGAATGGAGAGGGCAGCCCACCCAACCCCTCTGTGTGGCAAGGTACTCGCTCTCTCCCACTTCTGCAGCTGTTCTTCGTGGGCGAAAAATGTTCAATCAAGCGTGGCGCAGGCCTTATCGCCCACTGTGAGGCCATATACCCTCTCTCTATGTGTGTGTTTGGGTGTGTGTCTGTGCCGGTATGCATCATCATAAGCTGCTCTGCATCTGTCTGCAGCTCGTTCTCGACAGGCGACAGGGGTAGATGGTGGAGCAGGAGTTGTAGGATCTACCGTAAAAAACATTCCATGCCTGATTTCTTGCCTCCACCTTCAGACATTTGCCTGGGAACCGCGCTGATCGGCCGACTTTGGCAGTGGCATCGACAGAGCGGCATCTTCGACATGGTTTATTCATGCAGAAGTCGCATTATGCAAATAGCTGCTATCCCATCCACAGATTCCCTACCTCCCTCCCTCGACCACTTGAAATTTGATTTTTTTCAATTTCTATTTCGATTTCGCCTTTGGATTTGCCTTGGGAAGCCACTGCGCCGCCTCCGCTTTTGGGTCTTGGCGGCGCGTCGGCTCTTGGTTCACTTGTAAAAAAGTTGAGTGCCACTTGTGGATGGCGGAGCGGAGCGTGTGGCATACCACGGGGAGTGAAGTGGAGTGCAGAGAGAGAGAAGTGGCATGCCATGAAGTTGCTGCACAGCCAAGTGCGCCATTCATTTGGCTTTCAAGGCACAAGTGACTAACGCTCAACGGCTGCTTTTTCAGCACTTAAATGAAATTACAGCAGGGGCCAAGAGAAGGGCCTCAATCTTAACGGCAAGTCACCTTCCGGCTGTGCGTGTGTGTGTGATTATACGACACAAATTTTTGTGACATTTTCTGTGCAGATTTGTTGATGGAAATTTGCATAGAAAACAAATTACTGAGGCAAAAACAATTTCTCTTTTAAAATAAAATGAAGCGGAACGACAGATGACAGAGATTGAGAAACAGAGAGACAGAGACAGAGACAATGTTGTTTTCCGACAAAAGAATACACACACACACACACACACACCGACACACACACGCAATTTGCTTAGTTGTTAAGAAAATCTTTTTCCTTTCCATTTCCCAGAGCGTGAAGACATTGTGACAAATGTTTAGCAAATTCTGTGCTCGTTTCCATCTCCATCTACTCTTGCTTCTCCCCCCACTGCCATCTCCATCTCCATCTCCATCTCTTGATTCTGATTTGAATATTTCGCATGGAGAGTTTTTTCTCTTTTTCCTCTTCATCGCCATTTTCTCTAGGCCTCATCTTTCATACGAGTATATGTGGGTCGCGTATCCTTGAACATTTCACAGCTTACAAATCCTTGGCACGCACATCAGCGTCAGCTCCCAGCTCGCAGCTTCTAGCTCTCAGTCCATCATCAGCTTAGGCATTGTGTTGGCTCTTAACAAAGGCACAAGTAATTCATGCAATGCGCCTGAAGAATCAACGCACACACATTTCCAGATATTTGTTCAGCAAAATAATGGCAACAACAAGAACGGCATCATCATCATCATCATCATCGGAAAAATCATCAGAGCAAGGCGAAGTAGGAGCAAAGCAGCAGCAAGCCCGAGATGAAGGACGATGAAACGCTGTCAGGGGACAGAGGGCAGAGGGCAGAGGGCAGGGGCATATGCTGCAATATCGTAAATGCGAGGATTCTAGGAATTAAAATTAATGACTACGACATGCGAATACAAACGTCCGTGTACATATATGCACAGGTGGCTGGCAAAGAGGGCCATGAGAGATGCGCCATTCAATCGATCAATCAAAACGGGTTGCCAAATATTCCATGAACAGTTTTCCAAATATTTACTCTTGCAATGCATTTTCCATGCTCGAAATTCATATTGGAATTGAGTACAGAATTCTGAATTCAAGTGGCACGGTACAACCCGGCGTATGCTTGATATTTCACAATTTGCCGAGCGAACATAGTAGCTAAATTTTTAATTAAAAATCATTTGATTTTTTATTGAAGTGATGGAGCGATGTTTTTCGGTGTTTCTTTTGTCCCACATTTTATTTTATTTATTCTTGGAGGTTTGTTTATTCGCCAGACAAGTTTTTTCCTGCATTATTGAGTCATTCCCCCCCCATGCGGTGCATTCGTGAGTGTAAATTAAATATTAAATGGCAGTGTGATTCAGTTTGGTTGCTGCCTTCTATTTTTTGGGTGTTCCCCCAACAAAATTGTGGTTTGAATTTGATTTGCAGCAACATTAGGCCATTGGCAATCAGCTACAGCCCATCAGAAATTCATTAAAGGCTTCATTAGGGAACGGAGTGGAGTGGAGCGGAGTGCCTGCCCACCCGTTACAAAATCACAATCAAACACTCAGGAATTCAAATTTTGCAGCCAGCTCCAATCAGACTGTCAGGCTGCTGACTGCTGACTGCTGACTGATTCTGTCATATTAATTATCCATTCCCTGTCTCTCGCTCCGGCCCGACCGGACTGCGCCACAGCGCGCTGAAAACTAATTAAAAAGCCGTGTCATTCGAAAGGCTCGACAGGCAGGCAGGCACACAGAGTCCATACCCCTCTGCAGGGGTGCTAATCGAATTGTTGAAACGCAATGAAACGAATGTCATTTGGGGCAAAAAAAGAAACCAGCCCCACGCCCCACTGCCCCACACTTCTGCCAGTTCAATTCATATTCATTTTGGGCCATCAAATGACGGCCAATGACAGCGAACAATGAAATCAAATTAAAATACACTTTAGCACGGCGCTCGGCGGAGTGAATGACAATCAAAGGCTAAACAATGGAATTCGCCAACATTTCGAATCGATTTGAAAACGGGAGGGGTGGAGCGTGGAGTGTTCCTGCAAAATGGAGCCATGTACCATGAGTCCCTCCCTCGGCACCCTGCCCCAGCTACTGCCGCATGACAGGCGAAAAGCAAGAGTGGACTGTGGCAAGTGCTTCCGAGTGTTGCGTGCTGTTTCAGTAATTAAATCCTGACATCTCAAATGCCCATGAAAACGAGCTTCATTTACGCTTCTTTCTCGTGTGGCAACTTTATGACTTACCGCGCCAAGAGTGGCGGGGGGGAGGCAAAGGGGTGGGCCACAGAGTGAGTGGCAGAGTGGAAAAGTTAAACTCAAACAAGTTGAGTACAAAGTAAAACAAAATATTACCCAGAGACCAAAACGAAAAGGAAGGATGAAAAAATGAAATAAAATAAAAGCTAATGTTTTTAGAAATGATATAAGAGGATTAAGCGCATATTTGCGACTTGTCTCTGAGAAGTTTCTGGCAAATAAATGCTACATTTGAGATTGGCTAAAAGATTGAAGTGGGTTTCAGGTTAAAGTGAGGTCAGGTTGGGGTTAAACGACAGCAAATTCTGGCACTCTGCTAATGGATTGACTAAGGATTATAGTTGCTGTGACTTCTGTTGGATAATATCATTGAAGACTGTTTGCTTTAGCTTTAATTGGATTATTTTTGCAAATGGGAAACCCATCCAATCAGCACAAATCATTTCTGACTCAATTTCTCTTTGGCTAAAAACAAAAGTTGTTCTACCAAAACGGAAAAAGAGGAAAAAGCAAAAGAAAACAAGCGAAAAGATTGATGCCAACTCTTGAATTTCATTAGCTATGTTAAGTAAACACACACACGTACGCCACACATGCCACACATGCAAGCAGGAATAGAGGAAAGGAAGACTTGCCACTGTCGTGCCGCTAAGCGGCTTAGTGAAAGTCCTCGGCCTGCCAATGTGCGGCAAAAAAAGGAGACAGAAATATATTCATGGGAGTATGACAGCCTTTTGAGGCGTAACTGAAGATGTAGAAAACTGTGGCTGTGTGTGGCTGTGTGAGTGTAGAGCAGTGAAGAAAAGCCGCTTTGGTGTTTAAACAACTTTGACGCGCTTTCTGCATGCAGCAGCGGCAGCCCACACATGTAAAAGCATTTTCCTTCCATTTATAGGCTACACCCGGAAAGTGTGTCCCTCTGTTCCCCCTGTTCCCTGTGTGTCTCTGTGTCTGTGGCATTTCCGCTCCTAATGGTACACACAGAGACGAAAAGAAAAACTTTGATGACGTGCGCTTGAGTTTGACATGCTCCAAAAGGAAAAATTTGGCTTCTTATGAAAAGGGGAAAAACTTGGGAACCAGAGAGAGAGAGAGGGCAAGCCAGAGGGGTAGCCAGAACCAGTGCTTAGCTCGTTAACATTATGCCCCAGTGCCTGAGTCTTTGCGCCTGTCAGCGTATCCCCAATTTGAGTTGACTAACTTTTGTCGAGTTGTTGCGGTACAAATTGCTACGGTTTTCGGGTTTCTTTTGGGGTAAAATTGCTGCAATTATCATTTGGGATTTTGGCAGCCACTGTGAGCCCCCAGACGCTAATGAGGCGTCAATGCATTGAGCCACAGACGACTGCAGGGAACTCCTTGTGCAGCAGAAATTATAGTCACACGCACACACACACACACACACCCCTTTGTTGCATGTGTATGTGTGTGTGTGTTGATGTGCGCCTCTGCACTTCCCTTTCCGCTGCGTTTTTTGAGGCGCAAACTTTGTTTGGGAGCAAATGACAGACCGGGCGAAGAGAAAATACTGACGTGCTATAAGTCAAGTTCTCTTCCGGCTTGCTTAGGGGAGAGAAGCAGCAGCTTGAAGGGGAGTAGGAGCAGGAGCAGGACTGGGAGTAGGTGTAGGAGGATGATGACAACCGACAATCGAAACCCCAGTAACGGCAGCAGCAACAGTAACGACAGCTGACACGGGCAGGCAGCGGCAGCGGCAGCGGCAGCCAGCTCTTAGCTTGCCTTCAACACCATTTTTTATGTGCAACTACTTTGCATATGTGGGAAGATATCCGAGTTGTGGCTGTGTGGGTTTAGGAAGGTTGAGTTAAATCTTAGAGCTGGAATATCGCACATTGCCGCGCGCGCTTTACGAAAACTGATATCAACCAACCATCCTCCGCCTGCCTGCCATCCCTTTGAGACCCATTAAAGACAACGCCGTTGCAGCCTTTCCATCTCTCGTAAACAGGATATGAGGCATGGCATACAGATGGTGTGGCACGTGTGTGGCAGGGTGTTGGGTTGATAAGCCAAAGTCAACGATAAACGAGATGCCAGCGTTGGTTTTTGCGCCCCTGCTGATGCCTTTTGGGGCTGCTAAAGTGCAAATGTGAATGCTTTGAGTTAAGAAGGCAACCATTTAGAAGCAAAGCTCCATTTTATGTTTTAAGCAAGACACACACACACACACACACACACACACACACACACTGAGCTACACTGCACTTGGCTAAGACAAAGTTGGCCACATTAAAAATGATTAGCAATTTAATGCACGACTAGACAACGTCCAGTGTTCTCTCTCTTCCTCTCTCTCTCTGCTGTCTCCGTCTCCTGCTGTGTCTGTGGCGCCCTTTGTGGCACATTCTACTGACGCCAGACAACGTAATGGCCAAGCAAAGGCAGGGATTTCCCCCCTCAGCAGAGGGTTGGCGCTGGCATTGACTGAGCCATAAAATTGTTGAAAACAACATGGTCGTTCCCTTACACTCAGTCCTCCCTCCAGGCATATTGGCTGTCGAGGAGAGCAGCGCCTTCGAAAGGGAAATGCATCACAGTTCCAGTTTACGATGCCGAAAATCTGCACACAATCTTCCAGCATAAAATTGATCATTTTTTGTGCAAATTTCTGGTGTCTCCTTTTTTAATTTTTGGCCCCTAATTTTCCCTACTTTTTATCGTTCATCTTCATGTTCTCTGGTGCAACAAGCATGCTCAGCAACTGACGAGAAAAAAGACATGAGCAACACTTTCCGCCTCACTGCCGATGTCATCTGTCGCTATCTCTCTGTCGCTGTTGCTGTCGCTGTCGCCGTCCCCATCCACGTGTTACACTCGTTTTTTGTTCTTGTTGTTGCAGTCGTTGCAGCTTCCGTCCAGGTGGCACTGCCAGCCGTCCCCACGTCTGCTCATTGTCTGAGCCTCTAATTTAAAATTATGCAACTTTTTTTTTGTGTGTGCACTTTTCTGTAATTTTTCCTCTCTCTCTCTCTGTAAGCTGCTGCCTCTCCCCCTCTAATGCTGTGATTTCCCTTTGGCAGGCACTCATTGACTCGTGTGATGCCATTTTTGGGGTCAGGCGTTGTAGGGCACCCCAAACAACATTCATAAATCAGTTACAGTGGCGTAGGGGAAGCCCCAACTATTGTTGTTTTTCTACTCATCGTTATCACGGGGCAGAGACTGCAATCGACAGACCGGCGCACCGCCTCCCCCCTGCTATCGTCCCTGACTGTCTCGCTGACTGTCTCTCTCCCTGGCAACGTTGCACACAGAAAACACATTAATCAATTCCCCACCGACATCGTCTCGGGCCACACACATAGTACATCCTCCCAGAGTGCCGGTCGTAGATCGAGTAGGAAAAGAGCGCTCGTGCAGCGGCAAAAACAAGGACGAAATGAAACCGTTACAAGCTTTGCAAGCGCAGCAAAAAAAAAACCATTAAAAAAATAACAAACCCAAAAAAATAAGAGGGAAAATGCACTCGTAACTCCATAATGTGCAGAGCGCGTGAAAATTCGTCCTTAGTCTGGCGTGAAAAATATGCGAGTGAGACAGCGAACAAAAGCTAAAAATATACCAAAAGCAACAACAACAGAAAAAATACAAAACAAAGGGGAAAGAGAAAACACAAAAAGCTGTAACCAGAAAGAAAATTGTTTACGCTGCAAGTATTTATGATTTTCATTGGTCGAAGAAGGGTTTGGTTTGGAAATTTATTTCCATGTTCCGAGTTTCGCATTCGAATTTCTGTGTTCTCTGTTTATGCCCTCGCGATAAACATTTTCACATAAATTTGGCGTGTAATCGGGCAACACCGGAGAGGGGGCTGCGGGGTGGCGGCTGCCCAGCAGCGTATGAATATTTTAAATTATTTAACCGCATAAAACATTCATTAGCCGGAAAGCCAAATGAATTTTTGGCAGCAGTGCAAAAACGAATTAAAAGCTAATTTTAACACTAACGCGTCAGTGGGCAGTATTTCGATATAATTTTTGGCATTCCGACTGCTAAGAAAAATCGAGCTGCAGGCACATCTCCAACAAATGTCAAGTGACTTTCACATTTCGGCATTCAGTCTGTTTTTCTATAATTTAATTATGTCTTTGCGTAAGAAATTGTCAAAAAACGCCAAGGAGCAACCCAGCCCGCAGTTGACCCGATCATCGAAGAAGCAGCAAAAAAACGCCGCTGTTGACAAGTCGAAGAAGTTGCTGGAGCCGCCCAAGGCACAAACTCAAGACGAGGAGAAGTCCTCCAAGCCCGTTGGACGTCCGCCGAAGATGCTGAGCCTAGACCTAGATCAAAAGCAGCAAAAGAAACCCATTAAGACAGAACCTCAATGGGAAGAAGACGACGATCTGCCAATGCGCAGCACTGCGTCCAAGAAGAAGCTGATCCCGAAGCAAAAGAGTCTTTCCACTGAAATTTTTCTCAAGAAGGAAAAACCGAAACTATCAAGCGAATCCCGTGCCGTGGATCTATTCGGTCGCACCCTGGACCTTTCCAAATTCAGCGAGTCGACGCCACTGTACCCTATATGCCGCGCCTGGGTGTGCAATCAGCCGCGCAACACCGTTGCCGTGTCCACTAGCAGCACAGAATGCGGCCAAACCGAGAAGCGCGAGCCCAATGCCGAGGAAATTCTGGAAGAAATGATGAGCGGAAAGTTGTTAGAGTTGACACAAGTGCCAAAGGCACGCTCCACCCAGTTGACCGTGGTGCCACCCGCTCTGGTCTACACCGAGGAGGAGCAGAAGGCTGACCTGGAGCAAGAAGGGGCCGAAGCGGAGGTGCTGCTGGCACTCAATGTGGCACGCTGGAAGCGCATACGTCAGAACTGGCATCAGAATACACACAAATATAATCAAGAACGCTACGAGATCATTGATCAGATAGTGGATGAGTCCATGAGAAAAGCTGAATAATTTATTATGAATATAATTAAAAATAAAACAAAGATTTATGTTGAATAAAGAACTAAATAAAAGCTGCGTTTCCCTTTCGTTTCTACTAGTTTTTTCCTTTGATTAGAGTTAAAGTTTTGTTGGTTTGTTTTTGTGTTTTTTGCAGTACTAAATAAATTTCTTCTCTCTGTTTGCAGGCCCAACAATAATGACGACATTGAAATGGCGCCAGAAATACAAAAGCAGAAAAAGGCCAAAGAAACTGAAACAACGAACAATTGCAACAAGCACTGCCACAGCAACAGCAACACCAACACCAACAACACATGCCACAAAGGAAACAACAAAAGCAACACGAAGAACCAGCAGACTGATAGAAACCCGAGATCAGAGCAGAAGCAGGAGGAGGATGCTGCTGCTGCAACATCACAGAAAATGGCTGCCAAATGAACGACACAGAAACGTCGCAAAAATGTTGCAAATGCAGCCAGCTGCAACAGCAAGAGCAGCAGCAACAACAACAAATCCCACACAATGTCAAGCAATTAAAGCGCCAGCAAAATCCTCGACAATGGCTTCCAGCGGCTGGAGCAACAGCCATTGTCAGTCACAGCACCAGAGACAGCAGCACCAACGGCGACATCCATTTCCGGCGTCGCCACTGACGCTGCTGCTGCTCCTTTTCTGCCTGGGCCTATGCCTGGGCATGGCAGCATCTGCTGGCTCTGGCTCTGGCACTGGCTCGGGCACTGGAGCTGGAGCTGGGACTAGTCCTGGCAAACCTGCCAGTTTGCAAATGGCACCGGCATCCGCCTCCAGCTCAGCTACCGGCTGCTCCCTGGCGGAATACAGCTGCTCGAATGGGCGCTGCGTGCCGCTGAGCAAGTACTGCAACAACCTCAACGACTGCGGCGATGGCAGTGATGAGCCGCGCTTCTGCACACGTAAGTACACGCACCGCCTACTGGCTGAGGCAATTATGTAAAGCGGGGAGGAGGCGGCATAATGAGAAACGTAGCTGCCAAATGGACTGCGAGGGCCATTGTTTGCCCAATTTGCCAGGCGATTGATGGCAGGCAAGGGAAGGGATGGCCTGCCAGGAGCTGGCACCTGGCTGCAATCAAGCTTGTCAAACCTTATAACTGTCCGGTAATCTCCATTCCGTCTCCGGCTCCGTTCAGTGCTCCCATTCACGGCACGACTGCCTGCTCCTGTAAACATGGCCTTCATGTGTAAATGTAATTAAGGTTCCACCCCCATAACAACCTCCGCGCAACCCATTCACAACACCCACTCGAACACCCACACCCACCACCCATTGGCCCCCTCATAATGGCGGCAAAGTGAACTTCTCACTTTTGCCAATTGGCTGCCTATAAGCTCCTCCACAATTGCCATCCTACAGCTGCCACTCCTCTCCTCCTCCTGCTGATGCTGGTGACGGTGTTGCTGCCGGGCAGCTCCTGTCAAGCGTTGATGAATTTAATTAAGTATTTTTCAATGAGGCGCCAGCGGTAACAGGCAGGCTGCTGCTTGAATAGGGGCAGCATCAGCAGAATTGGATTTTTTAATTGAACAACGAGCTTATCGGGTGGGGTTGTCCCTGTACTTCTGTTTGTATTTGTTTCTGTGCAGTATGCGGTGTGAAAAATGCAAAATTAAATTTCCTAGCTAAGGTTTTTCATGGGTTTTCAATAGTCGACGTGAAAAACGAGATTCCTCATACAAGTACATTCAAATAGCTATTCAAATCGTCATAGACAGAAACTAGGCCAACAAAACTTGAATGCAAATCGATTAAGAGCTGATTTCCTCTACCCTTTTTCATGTATTTAGGGATTATTTGAAGGCTTAGATTGTTCTCTGCTCTAAGATCTAATGTTCCATTAGGACAACATCTACTTGCGGGTCAGCAACCCCTCCAACCTCCGGTTCAATCAGTGCGCCTGGTGGACGGCCATCGTCACCGTCATCATCATCGTCATCCGGATTGATGGGTGGCTGTGGCTGTGCAGCAGCACCCATATCATTGGCCATTTTGGTGTAGTGCTCGACCTGCTCCTCGCTGAGCATTTGAAATGGCTGATCCTTGCCAACAATGGCCACAGTGATGTTTGCTGCAGCCGCTGCCTTCTCCTGTTCACCCGAAGTCAGGTCTATGGGTTGGCTGGTTTTTATGGCCAGTATGCCATGACAAATTAGCTCTTCGTTGGAACACTTCAAGAAACAATCCAGATTACGCTCCAAATATGTGCGAGCGCCCTGCGAGCGCGAGCCTATGGATTGGGCCTTGCAGTTGTAGTTGACGGCCGAAGGCATGACCTGATAGAGATTGGGTCCCTTCTGGTCGTACCCAGCAACGAGTAGAGCCACGCCATAGGGACGACGATCGTAGCGTTGGGTGGTGCACTGCATTTTGTTTCCCAGATTCGTCATCAAGCGCTCCACGGGATAGACGTTGTTGTAGTTATAGCGATAGCCCAGACACGACGAGTGCAAGTAGCGGCTCAGCACACGTGCGTCGGCCGTGATGCCGGCAATGGCAATGCCCAAATGCTCATCGATGGGAATGATCTTGCGCATAGCCACAGACAACTGAGACGACTTGCCCAAGGCCACGAGAACAACAGCATCTCGGCCCTTCAATCCCACGGTGGCTGTGCCCTGCTTGACGGCCTCCATGGCGTACTCCACTTGATGCAGGCGCCCCTGAGGACTCCACACAGAGACGTCGCCATCGTATTGGTTGCGAAACATGTTTTATAAGCAATTTGCAAGACGTTCAACTATATTTTCAAAAGAATTCAAGATCAAATCGACTTTTAATGCACAAATTCAATTGCTAACCTCAAGTTTTAGTGCTGCTGCCGACGATGACAAGTGAAAAGTACAGACTGGCACCGCACAGCTGTTCCTTTTACAGCAGTGCTTCTTTCTAGTGCAATCGATAGTGATATCGATATGTGGTTTTGTTTCTCATATTTAATTTCACAGAATTTGCAACAAGAAATGGAACCAGTTCGAACATAATCCCATTTAGAATGCAATTTAGATAATTAAAACATTAATTAGAGACATGATTAACATTTATATTGAATATTATTTGCTCCTTTCTTAGTTTATTGCTCTAAATGAACAGGCAGGCAGACAGACAGCCCGCCAGCCTGCAGCAAGTTCAAACTAATACCCACAATTATCTAATTGACTATTGATGGTTGATTGAAAGCAGAGAAAGCATTAAAACTAAACGTAATAGAACAGCCCATCGTCCTTGGACTTAGCAATCAATTTGAATTGAATCGTTTTGTACCCATAGCTCCTTCCCTTCCACAGACACTACCCTGCACGATACGTATGCATTTTTAATAAAACTAATTGAAATGCCCTAGGAGTCGTAGCAGGAGGACTCTTGCCCGAGCAGCCAGCGGTAAATTGGCAATTTCCATGCAAAATACAATTGCTTTTACTTTACTTTTGGGACATCCAAGTGGGCAGCCAAGTGAGGAAGGGACGGGGCGGGACAACACCTAAAGCAAAAGGAGGAGCAGCAGCCAGATACCATAAATGCAAATCTCACAAACATAAATCATTGCAGTTTGTGGTCAATTCAATTATGGAAAAGGAATTCCAAATACGAATACATAATCGAGTTAAATTGCGAGAGAACTATGTAAATCGATTGATTTTGTTTTCATATTCCAAATGGAGACTTAATTGAGAAATTCCTAGCATAAATAATCTTTGATTCTTATTGATTTGTGTAAGTGGAGCATGTAAAATAAATATTCAGCAACTTATCAAATGAAAATATGAATAAAATATGAAGAAAAATATAAGAGAAAGTACAAATAAATATTCAAATGAAAATATACTCAATATATTTTTAAAAAATAATAGAGAAAATAAATAATAGAAATAATTTCAATATAAAGATTACGCCAAAACAGAAATACTCACCTATTAGTAGTCAAAGCTCCGCTCGTATATTGACATTACAGTCTAATTGTCTTATATTTTCATATGATTTTCATATGCTTGCTGATTTTTGTGTGGGAGCTATTAATTGTTTTTGACTGTTTGTGTGTGGGAGTTCTTGATTGTATTTGTCTGATTGTGTATTTATTTTCACGCGCACTTCCACTCACTTCAGCCGCAACCGCCCAGCCCTCCTTGCCGTCTTAATGACCATCGACACCAACACTGCACTCACTTTGGCCGCAACCGCCCAGCCCTCCTTGCCGTCATAATGACCATCGACACCAACACTGCACTCACTTTGGCCGCAACCGCCCAGCCCTCCTTGCCATCATAATGACCATCGACACTAACACCATTCACTTAACACTGAGTGAGATTCTCTTTTCCGCTCTTTCTTTAGTCTTGCGGGACATTTAACTGTTTTTGCACTCAACTCACTCTAATTGTGCACTCACTTTTCACTCACTTTGGCCGCAACCGCCCAGCCCTCCTTGCCGTCATAATGACCATCGACACTAACACTTGCACTTAACACTGAGTGACATTCTCTTTTCCGCTCTTTCTTTAGTCTTGCGGGACATTTAACTGTTTTTGCACTCAACTCATTCTAATTGTGCACTCACTTTTCACTCACTTTGGCCGCAACCGCCCAGCCCTCCTTGCCGTCATAATGACCATCGACACTAACACTTGCACTTAACACTGAGTGACATTCTCTTTTCCGCTCTTTCTTTAGTCTTGCGGGACATTTAACTGTTTTTGCACTCAACTCATTCTAATTGTGCACTCACTTTTCACTCACTTTGGCCGCAACCGCCCAGCCCTCCTTGCCGTCATAATGACCATCGACACTAACACTTGCACTTAACACTGAGTGACATTCTCTTTTCCGCTCTTTCTTTAGTCTTGCGGGACATTTAACTGTTTTTGCACTCAACTCATTCTAATTGTGCACTCACTCTGCACTCACTTTGGCCGCAACCGCCCAGCCCTCCTTGCCGTCATAATGACCATCGACACTAACACTTGCACTTAACACTGAGTGACATTCTCTTTTCCGCTCTTTCTTTAGTCTTGCGGGACATTTAACTGTTTTTGCACTCAACTCATTCTAATTGTGCACTCACTTTTCACTCACTTTGGCCGCAACCGCCCAGCCCTCCTTGGCGTCATAATGACCATCGACACTAACACTTGCACTTAACACTGAGTGACATTCTCTTTTCCGCTCTTTCTTTAGTCTTGCGGGACATTTAACTGTTTTTGCACTCAACTCACTCTAATTGTGCACTCACTTTTCACTCACTTTGGCCGCAACCGCCCAGCCCTCCTTGCCATCATAATGACCATCGACACTAACACCATTCACTTAACACTGAGTGAGATTCTCTTTTCCGCTCTTTCTTTAGTCTTGCGGGACATTTAACTGTTTTTGCACTCAACTCATTCTAATTGTGCACTCACTTTTCACTCACTTTGGCCGCAACCGCCCAGCCCTCCTTGCCGTCATAATGACCATCGACACTAACACTTGCACTTAACACTGAGTGACATTCTCTTTTCCGCTCTTTCTTTAGTCTTGCGGGACATTTAACTGTTTTTGCACTCAACTCACTCTAATTGTGCACTCACTTTTCACTCACTTTGGCCGCAACCGCCCAGCCCTCCTTGCCGTCATAATGACCATCGACACTAACACTTGCACTTAACACTGAGTGACATTCTCTTTTCCGCTCTTTCTTTAGTCTTGCGGGACATTTAACTGTTTTTGCACTCAACTCACTCTAATTGTGCACTCACTTTTCACTCACTCTGGCCGCAACCGCCCAGCCCTCCTTGCCGTCATAATGACCATCGACACTAACACTTGCACTTAACACTGAGTGACATTCTCTTTTCCGCTCTTTCTTTAGTCTTGCGGGACATTTAACTGTTTTTGCACTCAACTCACTCTAATTGTGCACTCACTTTTCACTCACTTTGGCCGCAACCGCCCAGCCCTCCTTGCCGTCATAATGACCATCGACACTAACACTTGCACTTAACACTGAGTGACATTCTCTTTTCCGCTCTTTCTTTAGTCTTGCGGGACATTTAACTGTTTTTGCACTCAACTCACTCTAATTGTGCACTCACTTTTCACTCACTTTGGCCGCAACCGCCCAGCCCTCCTTGCCGTCATAATGACCATCGACACTAACACTTGCACTTAACACTGAGTGACATTCTCTTTTCCGCTCTTTCTTTAGTCTTGCGGGACATTTAACTGTTTTTGCACTCAACTCACTCTAATTGTGCACTCACTTTTCACTCACTTTGGCCGCAACCGCCCAGCCCTCCTTGCCGTCATAATGACCATCGACACTAACACTTGCACTTAACACTGAGTGACATTCTCTTTTCCGCTCTTTCTTTAGTCTTGCGGGACATTTAACTGTTTTTGCACTCAACTCACTCTAATTGTGCACTCACTTTTCACTCACTTTGGCCGCAACCGCCCAGCCCTCCTTGCCGTCATAATGACCATCGACACTAACACTTGCACTTAACACTGAGTGACATTCTCTTTTCCGCTCTTTCTTTAGTCTTGCGGGACATTTAACTGTTTTTGCACTCAACTCATTCTAATTGTGCACTCACTTTTCACTCACTTTGGCCGCAACCGCCCAGCCCTCCTTGGCGTCATAATGACCATCGACACTAACACTTGCACTCACTCTCACCGAAAAAAAACTAAAGCTCAGCGGCGCATCACGCACGCCATGGTGCCGTTATTTTTTCTTTAACTGGCAATACGCGTGGGAAGCAGCGCTAAAACTGAGACGCAATTGCTTTTTTTTTTGGGTTTCTTCACTTAAAAAAAAACATTGTTTTCACACAAACTGCGATTTGTTTGTAGTTCTTTGGCTCTCCACACACATTGGCTTTCATATTTCTGTCTTTTCCATGACTTCCATGATTTGTCTTTTAAACGCTTTCTAAACGTATCACGCAGGTGTTTATGCAATGTTCCGAATGTTTTCCGCAACTTTTCAACACCTTAAAGTCCACGCCGCGAAACCACGTGCGCCGGCGCTTGGTACTTTGTGTAAATGAATGAACGTAATAAGCTGTGCACTTAGTCGCGTGCGCCGCACGAGACCTCCGATTTAATTGACTGTTTAAAATGAGCGCCGGGGGGAAAGTGAGAATGGCGTGATGAGAGTGCATGCAGAGTGCAGCTCAAATCTCTTCGTTGACATCGATCGGCTTTCGTTCCGCTCGTCTCTGCTCTCCCAAGCTCCAACTGCAAGCTGAGAACGCAGCAGCGCAGTCGGCTCGAAACTTCGTCTACCTGCAAGAGAACGAAAGCGAAATTGAGTGGGCAAGCAAGAACGTATTGTATATGGGGGTGGGTGACATAACGAAAGATTTTGGTGAGAGAGGTGCAGCAGAGATGCACAGCAAAGAAAGAGAGATTGAGCGGGTGAGCATGAAGGTGAGAGAGGCTGCTTAGGCTTGCAAATCGGCAAAGTCTCCCTCTCCCACAGCATAGAACGAAAGCGAAAGTGAGTGGCCCAGCAAGAGCATACATATGTATGCATGTATGTATGTAGCATAGATCTCACTCATGTTTTAGTTCGCTGTTAGCACGCTGCTTGGCATCTGCCGCGACACCAGAAAACGAAAGCGAAAGTGAGTGGCTGAGCATAGCTGTGCAGATCACAGTGTAAATGTAGGTCAAGGGAATCTTCTCACTTGCGTTTTCACTCGCTGTTAACTCGCTGCTAAATTAAAATTTCGCTGGTAACTCCTAACTTAACATTTTGTTTCTCTTCCCTGTGGATAATTTATGGCGTGACAATTGCCAGACTATTTCCCGTGGACGCCTCAACGGCATGTTAGGTGGTTTAGATTGGGTTGGGGGGTAATTTTAAAGATATCCGTGGCTTGCGGTTGCCTGGCAGCGCGGCGGCAAACAAACTAATTGCCAAACTACCGCTAATTGCGTTTAATATATATTTGTGTCTCTCTCCCCGCAGGCTGTAATCGCACCTACTACGGCGATATAGGACAAACGTACTCCTTGGAGCTGCATCGACCCAAACAGGATCGCGTGCCCTTTGTGTGTGTGCTCACGTTCACGGCGGCAGGCGGCCAACACGGCGATGTGGTGCAGGTGAGTCTCAGTCTCAGTCTCAGTGCCAGCTCCATTTCCAGCTCCATTTCAATCAGCCACCTTTCACATTTCATTTTGTAAACGGGATAAACTAAGCCATTAAAAGATAAGCAACAACAATGGAGGGAGGGGAGAGGGTGCCACAGGCAATATTGATTTCAGACCCACTCGCTGGAGCGTTGCAAATCCTCCCTCCCAGCAGCAGCCACGAGGCGTGACTTGAACTGACAGGGCAGTGGCATCCTCCTCCCCCTCTTGGTTGTACTGGCAGGAAGCAAGTGCCGGCGCCTGTTAGTTATTACGCCACTTCACACCTCGAAACTAAGAGGGGGGAAGCCAGGAGCAGCAGCAGGAGCAGCCTCGGGCAGCCAACAAGCCAAAGCCTTTGGCACGCTCGAGTGCGTCCCTAGGGCATTCATTGAGGGCCCTGCCCAACCGAGCACTGATATACTCGTGCTCCAACCGAAACTTTATTATGTACCATTCTCTCTCTCCTCCCCTGCGCTGACCAGGTCACTCTGGACAGCTTCACGATTGGCAGGTTCACCTCCTACGTGCACGAGGGCTGCCCGGATGGCTTCATGCAGATAGCAGAGTCCGCGCGCACACCCATTGGGGGCATGTGGTGTGGCAGCTCCTGGGGCCCCGTGCTCTTCTACAGCGAAACGCGTTCGCTCATCTTTACCATTAAGCTGAACAGGTGAGTTGTCCAGCAGAGCTCCTTGGCTTGGCGCTTCCTTTGTGTGACACAACGAGAACTTCTTTCAGACTGGCGAGGGATCAGAGCGGCTACAACTTCGATTTTCGCATTCGATACAAGGTGCTGTCCCGCGACAGTGCCGTCACTCGCTATGGTGGGATTAAGCTGGCAGGTGGGTGGTGGACACACTCAAAGACACAGAAAATTGGATTCGTACAACTAATCCGACTTCCTCCCCCTTGCAGAGCTCGCACAGTGGCACAACCGCAGCAGTTTCCTCAATCAGCAGCAGCAGCAGCAACAACAGCAGCAACAACAGCAGCAACAGGATGTCGGCATCTTGGAGGATTTTACCAACTCCAGTGGCGCACGCTCGGATCGTTATGGACAGGACTTTAGTCTATTCAGCGCTTATGTGAACAACAAAACGTTTATGGCATCCTTAGAGAAATCTTTGGCCAAGGATGAGCAAAACTACACCGAACCCAAGTACTATTTGGGTATGTTGCAAGAGAGAATCGTGTTGGACTACGGATAGAATTCAAATACATCTCTCTCTTTGACACACAGGCGATCTCATACCGGGCACATACTGCTCGAGGATCTTCAGTGATTGCGATAAGAAATCATGCCGGCTGCAGTCGCCCAACTATCCGGGCATTTATCCCAGGAATCTCACGTGCTACTATGCTGTGCGGCAGGTAAGAGCCTAAAAATGAGAAAGGAAAATAAATGGGCGTATACATTGCTATCCCGCTGCCCTTGGGGTCTCCGCCCTGACTGAGCTTTAGTCTGTCATCGCCAGACATTTGCCGCCCGTACTTATCCCTCTCCGTTCGTGTTATGCCCATAAAAATACCACAAAATCGTTTACGTTCTTACGCCTCTTCCTTATTTTTCATTGCTGGAACAACAAAGTTCAAATATCAAGAGAGAGAGAGAGAGCGGGGCACAAAATTTAAATAGCAATTTACATTCCATAATAGAATGAGCTTTTATTATAATTAACTGAGGGAGCGGCAGGCCCACACTCCCACTCTACGCCCTGCCTGGCCCTCTCTTTTTTTTTGGTAATATGCCCAGAACACGTTGCCATTGTGACGGCTTCCTTTCTTATTTTTTTGTAAGCTAAATTTACATTACATTTTTATTAGCTGTTGAGCTTTTATGGCACATTTTTTTTGTTGGGGCTGCTGCTAGTTCACTGGCAAATTTGTAAATAAATACTCGTACTTGAATATTAGTAGGTGCCACATCAAAGACAAGCTAAAGTCGGGCGCTTATCATGAGTTAAAAGTTGGCCACTTGTTCTTTCGAGTAGAGATTTGTATGTTTAAATAAAGCTCAGACAAGGAGGAAGATGCCCATCCTTTTGGCTCACTTTTCGCCGCTAAAAGCATATCAATTTCCTTTCTTAAGCATCATTAGCTGCTGCCTTTCACGAATATCTTACTCGTCGTAGGTAGCTGCCATTTGGCATGTTCCAATTAATTCTACTGGCTTTTTTGTTCGCTCTAACTCCTTTCCGTGGCTCATTAATTTGCATTTAATTCTACTGTCCACACAGCACGACGTGCCCCATGGCAAACATGCTCTGATTCTAGTTAAACAGCCGAAGGGTAATCTCGTTTGGATCTCGACACAGGAAACAGCGGCGGCCAACAAAATGGCGCCACCGGCCAGCGTCAGTGACAAGGACAAGAAGTTTGAGCCGAGGCTGAAAACATGGAATGACTGCGATTACATTCAGGTAATTAAATTCTGCCTTTAAAACATTTGTGCACAAATTCTCTGTCTCTGCCTCACTCTCTTTTTATTCTCTATCTCTCTGTGTAACTGTAACTCTGACTGTGTCCTGGGTTGCTCCCTGCTGCTCCCTGCTCTGTGTTTGCTCTTTGTTTGCCAACTTTAACAAGAGCGAAAGAGCGCGAGAGAAATCCAGCATAAAAATTACTTCCTCTGTGTTGGCCAGTGGCCGACAAACAGCGCCAACTGGCCAACGGAGGAGCAGGCAGGCAGGCGGTAGGGCAGCGGGCAGAAGCAACTGCGCAAAAAACGACAAATTGAAAAAGAAATGAGCAAAAATCTGAAATCAGTTGTTTGCACGGAGCCACACTCCCCCTTCCCTGCTGCTGCTCTATCCTTGCCCGCTGTCATTGTGTGGAGTCCCTTGTCCGTGTCCGTAGCCAGTGCCTTGAGCATTCGATAGGCTTCTCCGGCAAAGTCGCGGGAAGTGTTAATTTCGTAGGCTCTCTTTTTGTTTGTCAGCGGGAAGGGGAAGACCGGGAAGACCCACACAGTTGTTTGGGGCCAACTTTCGGATGAGCTTTTAATGAGCGACTCTGTATGCAGAAACAGCGGCCGAGAGG
This sequence comes from Drosophila guanche, assembly GCF_900245975.1. NCBI lineage: Eukaryota > Metazoa > Arthropoda > Insecta > Diptera > Drosophilidae > Drosophila > Drosophila guanche. Next base: position 7,514,104 of record NW_022995744.1, on the reverse strand, counting down.
AATGCAACGGAGCAGCAGAGGAAGTTCTCGAAAGGAAGTGAAAATGTTTCCTGGAGCAGCGCCCAGGAAGCGTGATTTAATGATAATACTCAAATGATGTTCAAAATTAAGCAGGGAAGTGGAAGGGCAAGCAAAAAGGATCGCAAATAGGAGGAAAAGTAGTTCAAAAACTAGTGGGAAACCAGTGAAAATTTGTGGGAACTATTGGGATGTGAGTAGTCATAGTTTGGGGCCCAAAACTCTGCCATTAAGAGTGAAATGAAATGCACAAAAATCTGTGTGTTCCAAGGGGAAACAAGTGGAAAGTAGATCCAAATAAAACTTGCTACATTCCGATGATCTGGCATCGGTATGCGGCTTAAGCTTCTAAATTCCCCTTTAAATATATATTTAAAAGGGGAATACAATTGGGAGCTATTAAAACAGCAGAAAAACCGTCTCTCCCGGTCTAAATACCAGCATTTTCCGCCTGAAATTTCCTCGAAAAATGGCGCAACAAACGTTAAATGCAACCCGCAACCAGCTTACAATTTTGCCTCGAAATTCTAAGACTCTAACCTGTCGCACAACTTATAAATCTTCTCTCTTTTGAATACCACACACACACCTAATTTTCGTCAAAAAGTGCACCCTCAACTCGTAGATCTATTTATGAGATTTGTATTTAAATGCTCTAAAAGTACCTGCCTATAAAATGTATAAATGTATATTTTCTCCAAATAGGAAAGTGTTAAGCCCAGATGGAAATCGACGGTAAATGCCCAACAACAACAAAAATGCCAGTCAAAATCAATTTAAATCTCATGTTGCCACCACAAAAAAAAAACCACAAAAGCAGATCCCAGTCCCCAAAATAAAATAATTAAATACAATTCTTAGTAGCAGCACCCTTAAGCCACTCCCCCTAAAAACAATTCTCCATCTATTGCTCCCACTCTGTCTCTCTTTGTGCGTCCCCCCTTCTATTAGCAACAATTATTTGTCATCTTTGGCTATTTGAAGCAATTAATCAACACAAAATGTATGCACAAATTTCGACACACACACCCAGCAGCAAATGGTAGAAACAGATACAGCAACGGTAGAGGAACAGACAACAAATCATAAATGATCTGGGCTAAATCGACATCTATGGGTTATCTATGAACTGGATAATATATTCATTAGCAAACACACACACAAAGGCAGCGATTGGGGAGACTGGGAAGAAGGGAAACTGGAAATCTGTCATTGGATTTATATTAATGAACACTTGGCACGCACATCATAAATCGCACACACAAAAGAGACGATGAATTGGGAGGGTGTTTAGTGAAGGGGGGGGGGGGTTCCATCAAGGACATTAGGCAAGTGGACGAACGTGCTTGGGTCTCATGTAAATAATTGCCCCCGGGGCATTCATCATATAAAGAACGAGCAGCAGACGGCGTTGAATGGTTGCCACAGCCTCAGCCTCAGCCTCGGCTGATGGATTTAGCCCACTTCCGGGCTGGGACTGGGACTGGGGCTGAGGCTTTTGCCATTGAAACTTCCTTAAGCTGATCCCGGTCAAAGACATTCTGCAGCTCCAAGCTCTTACTCCTTCCTGCATTCCGCTTTTGTCGTGCAAATGTTTTGCTTTTAGTTTGAAGTCCATTTAGCCATCAGGCAACTATTCAATTTCGCTTTGCAACAAACATTCTCTAGAGATTTGCAAGGGCTGCTGTCCACTAATTCTCTTGCCCACCGCCCTTTAGCACTTGCCATTAAATGCTCGTTGTGGCCAGTGGCAAGGCACGCGTGCAAATATCCGTGGCCACTCCACAAGGGATCCTACTGGGACCCTTTACTTTTTGCTTATTCAGTTGGAAAGCAAAACGCTCGAACGTTTGCCTGCACTTTTGCCTACAAATTGTCCCTGCGCTTCCTTCCATTTACCAACCAACGGCTGGTTCCCCTTTTTTTTTTTGCCTCATTCCTCTTTTTGTTTCGCGCGACTCTTAAGCCAAAATGTCCAAAAGTGCTGGCCATTTTGGGTGCGGCATGTGTGAATAATGGTTGGATGGTAGGAGCAAAAGCAGGAGCATGAATTGTGCGCAGCATAAACTCCACTGATGTGTGCCATAAATGTAGGAGACTCTCTCTCCCTGGCAGCTGTGCTCTCCACTAATTTGTACAAATGCCGCGATTTCAATAAATTTGTGGTCACAAATTACCTGCCTGGACGCCGGCTACCGTTCTGAATCTCAAACAGAATTCTGTGCCGTTCCATAGTTAAATTTGCGGCCAGCTGCACAAACAACAGGAAACCTCAGCTAAATTAATGCAGAAAGTCGCTGGCCACAAAACTAATTTGTCATTGCCCCAAAGGGCAGGTGGATAGGAAATGCCTCATGGCCCGTGGCAAGGCCAACTCAATTAAAATGCGCAAAACAATTATGCGCAAAATGCAAAAGCACCAGATGTAACCGCACATAAATACGGCCACGGTTTATGCGTGCTACAAATTCAGGTATTCAGACAGGCCGTTAAGAGATGGATTTGTGTGGCATAAGAGGGAGACAATTCAAGGAGAATGTAAATGGCAGAAATCATTTTTATGCATCAACAAACTGAACACAAGCAGTAAGGGAAAACTGCATTACATATCATAAAAAAATACCCTAAGTGAAAGGATGTTTAAAACCTTTAGGCAAAGCCTCCAACACAGAGCCTCTGGTTTTTAATGATTGTTCCATTCAAATTGAAACCCTTTCCCTTGCATTTTTTAAACCTTTTAATAGCCAACACTTAGGCACTGCTAAGACACACGAAAACACCAAACACTTAGCTTCAAATGCCTTTAAAAACAAAACCTTAAATGAGCTTAAAACTGTTCGACATTTAGTGCTGGACGACATCAAAGCCACAATGGCTCTCGACTACTTAGAGGCACTCCCCCCACACACACTCCTACCCCTCTTTTATGACCCCTCCCCCAGACCATGGCCAAGCGGAATGTTACCAAAAATCACGTATACGTCCAGTGGCCATTAAGTAATACGAGCGCGCGGCTGCACTTAGGTTTCCCACCACTTCTTTACAGCAATTACCGTTCTCTTTCGCACTCTCCTAGAACAAACAACCCCCTTACCACACCGAACTGTTCTTTTTTTTTTGGGTCTCTGCACGGCCTGCGGCATCAGTTACTAGTTAGACCCCCCCTGCCCCACCCCCAACACCCACTCTGCCACATGAGGGGGCACACAGTGCACCCAGCAGTAAAAAAAAAAAAACTCCACCCACATTTGTCGCTCGTCTCACTCATTTCGTTCTCTCCTCATCCACTCTGCTCTCTCTCTCTCTCTCTCTCTTTCTCTTTGCGCTCTCTCTCTCTCTCTTGCTCTCTGGTGCTCCTTTTCTCCTCTTTCCTGGTGCCCGCAGGACTACGTGACCGTCTACGATGGCTACACCACACGTGACCCCATCATATTGAAGTTTTGCGGCGGTGGCCAAGCCGTGCCAGCGGCCGTTTCCAGCGGCCCCGAATTGTTGGTCGAATTCAGCACGTCCCCGTTTGGCACCTTTACGGGCACCTCATCGCAGGTGTTGCCACTCTACGGGTTCCAGTTGGAGGTGAGTGGCAGTCGAGTCCGCCACGCCCAGCGACGCGTTAATCACACTTGTTCCTGCTTTCCAGGTCGAAGTTCAATTTGTGGACATACAAAGCCCAACGTACTCGAAGAACAAGAAACCCTGCGAGTTCTGGATACGTGGAGCGGGTCGCGGCATACTCGAGAATCCGAAGCACTCGCTGGCACCCAACTCCACGTGTCTGTACCATCTGCAGGGCATGGGCGTCTTCAAGACCTTCGATCATTTGAGTCTGTCGCGTCGCATCAACAGTCAGTCGGGCATGCACCAGCCGCTGTCACGCTTCAAGGTGTGGATCTCCGTGTTGAAGTTCAATTTGGATCCGGAATTCGGGCAAATGGATGAGACATCTGTGGGCGCAATTGGTGTGCTGCAGACCCAAGAGGATTGCAGCGGCATGCTGCGCATATGGGATGGCACGCTGAGGGATCCACCAGTGTGCAAGGATTTGAATTGGTGAGCAGACGGGCAGTCCTACGTTTAGGGATCAAAGCTAATTGGCATTTACTTTCTCTTACAGCGTCACGGAGTCGAATAGCTACAGCACTGTCGGGCATTATTCCCATAATACCACCAATGTCATTGCTCGCTTCTGTCGCGGCACCATACCACGCACCTGTGATCGCTCCAACATTAATGAAACCTACGCCAGACCCTGCACCATCTCCGAGAGTTACGTATCCAGCAATGATGCCATTACGCTGGAGCTGCGCAACACCGAATCCACAGTGCTGAGGTGAGTGCAGTCACTGCCTTATCCAACCCAGAGTTGTAGCTTCTTCTCTCCGCTTCATAGACCCCTCGACTTCAAGCTCAAATATGAATTCATAGACCTGCATCAGGATGGTCTGCCTTGGGGTGGTGGGGAACACGACTGCAATCGCAAGTTCCTTAGCAGCATGATGGATCGCAAGGATCCGGCCATCTTTCGCAGCGTGCGGAATATCTTTCTCTTTGGCCGCGGCGGCACGCGGCACCTCAAGTGCATCTACAAGTTCGAGGCACAGCGGGGTGAACGGGTGCGCATTAAACTCCGCAAAGTGACGACCACCAATCGGAATTGCTACTCACGACTGGATGAGGACATCAATCGTTCGTTTTGCTATGGCGACACCAATGTTCGGATTGAGGTAAAGGCATACAGCTCCTCAAACTCTTTTATTTTCTAAGGTTTTTTGTATCCCTCTCAGATCTTTGAGCGTCCCTATCACGACTCCATTCTGCTGCATCGCGGCTGTGTCTGCAACTCCTCGAATCAGTCGCATTTGCCCGTGGAATACACCTCAACGGGTCGCGATGTGGAGGTGCATTTTGTGGCCCAAAATATGACCACACTGGACGATCCGAACACGGTGAACTTTGAGGGCATGTTTGAGTTTGTCAAAGCGCCCACCAGCTGCAAGGATGGACGTCGCAAATTTGGACCCAGCGGCACCATAGACATGACCTTTGGCGATGTGAGTAGCGCGCAGAAACCAACCAAATTCCAAACTCATTCGAATGTTCCCCTTTCCAGGTGGAATGCCGCTCACGACCCTGGCTGATTGAGCCCTCGAATGGCAATAAGTTTCTTTATGTGCGCCTCAAGGCCATTTTTCTCAGCAAATACAATCCGACAAAGACGCTGAACTCGACCTACCTGCAGACAGACACTTGGCGCTGCGAGACAAAGTCGCGAGCGGTGCTAACAACATCGGAAGGTGAGCCACAAGTTCCGGATTCTAGCTCAAAATTAACTCCATTCCTTCTTCCAGGTCTAACCATTGTGGCCTGCCCTTTGAGTCCCGACTCGAATGGCTATGAGTTTGTGGAGATCTTCAGCTCTGGCTGGAATGAGCGACCCAATTTTGCGCTCATCAATCGCTCGCGTGCCATCAGCGTGGAGTTTTTGCGACCAGGCAATGGGGAGTATACCTTCAACTGGATGGAGCTGGTGCCCAGGCCCACGCTCAGCATGGCGGGTAGGCAAACAGTTCGAGTTTATGCCATTCAATGTTACTCAATTTTGTCTGTCTTCCCAGAGGACTGCGAATTCAAGTGTCCGGAGCTGGGTGCCTGTGTGAATGCCAGCGTCTGGTGTGATGGCGTCGTACATTGTCCCTCGGGCGATGATGAGGCATTCCTGCAGTGCTCCGCGCTGATGAAGCTACCCGTGGAAATTCTGGCCACGCTTTGTCTAATCTTTGTGCTCTCCTGTTGTGCATTTGCGGCTTTTGCCATCAAGTGAGTGAAACAGCAGTGATCCAATATTGATCCACCACTGAATGTTCTTTTCTTTATAGAAAAATCAAGCGCAAATTTCGTGGCACTTCGGTGCTGCAAACGCGCCTTAAGTCACTCAGTTCCATGGATACGGCTGTGCTGGATGAAAAGGAGGTGATTTGCTGACAAAACGACAATTCTGTGCGTTACGTTGAGATCGATCGTGTGACCACGGTTTGATTTGCTCAACGGCCCCCACTAACGTGCAGAATTGTGCCCCGGAACTGAAACACAAACAAAGAACAAACAAAAAACTGAAAGCAAATGCGAAACGCAACAAAATGAAACGATCAAAAGAAACATAAAACATGAAACAAAACCAAAAACTCGTAACTCTTGAAATCAAAAAAACAAAAATCAGACTCTCGTTCATCTGTTTTTTTTTTTTAACAAATGCATTTATAAGAAAAAGTAAAAAAAAAAGAACAGAAAACCCGCAGAACAGATGGCCACACTTTTCGTTGGTTCCATTTTGTATACCAAAATTTAGATCGCTCGACTCAGGATCGTTTGTCGTTGTTGTCCTCATTTTTTTCTGCGTTTTTATAAGCAATTTTTCTAGGCCATAGGATTTTTTCGTATGTATTTTCGATATGATTTCCCCAGGATCCAGATCTGAACTGAACGATCTTCTGTGACACACACTAACAGAACACCAACACACACGCTGTACATACAAACTAGAACCGAAACGAACGGAACCAAAGCGAACCGGAGCGAACCGACCGACGTCGAACAGAGCTGAAGCGAACCGAACTGAATCGAACCGAACTGAAGCGAACCGCAGCGAACTGCACTGGAACTCTGATCAGTTACACCTTCCTTTAGGTGTGTTTTTGGTTTGTTATTTTTTCGCAGAGTACTCATAGACCTATGTAGATACAACTGTTTCCTAATAGCCTTTAAGTGGTAGTCGTCTCGTACTGAGCTGACTAATCGGAGGAGAGAGGATCCAACAATGGAGTTGGTAGCGTAGTTTATTTTGGGGAATGTTTCAGAAACTCCCAACAGCATTTATTATGCGACGCACAAGAAGCAAACAGAAAAAATGAATAATTAATAATTAATAATGATAGAGAAGCAGAAAGGAGGAGCAAAGAGAAATTTAAGCGACAAACTCCAAGTAGTTATTAAGGTGGAAAGTGAATATTTTACATTTTAAGCGGTAAAGAAAGATGGAGAGTGAGGAAAATGGGGATTATAGGCGAATATGTCAATATACATATATTATAGAATAGAAATTAGAAAGCTAGATGAATTCGTTAGTTGTTTAATAAACGTTGTAGTGATCATGGATAATATCAGCATAATCAAAGCTAAATCAAAAGCCAAATCAACTTAGAGTTAAAGCGGAAAGTCGAAGAAAAAGTCATAGAAAAAGTCAAAGTAAATTCCATTCTCATGCCCATTTTGTTGTTTCGTCTTCTCAATGCTGCACTGTTCGCTCTCATAGACATAGAACCATACATCTAGCGCCTGCTCCCTCACACCAATAAAATCTTTTGCATGGCATTCAAACCTCCTCCTCGTCGCGTTCTCGTTGGCTCCCCGTGGTTCTGTGGCAGCAGCTAACTTAATCGAATACTTTTTTCTATTCTTTGTATTCTTTCTTTTGGATATTCCCTACCTTTTTTATTCGTGTTTTGTAACAAAGAAAAAGGGCAGCCTTGAGACCAAGATCTAAGAAAGGGAGCCAAATGCCCAGGCCGGGCCATAAAGGAGCGAGGGAGCAGAGCAGGGATCAAATCAGGCAGAACTCCAAAGAGGCAAAATAAAAAAAAACACACACCGAGAATGTGAAGAAATCTCTGGTTGAAAAATGCATTTTTGTTGCAAATCTTTTTTGTGTTCCGTTTTTACGAAGAAGATGAAGAAGAACTGTAAATAAAGTCGAATAGAAGCTGTATAATAATTAACATATTTAACATTGAGCGTTTTATTTCCATTAAAAAAAAAAAACAACAAAAAATCATTCCTAGAATTCCTCTTTGATCATTCGAATCAAACTCAGACAATAAACGTTCAAAAGTCCTTTTCTTTGTGGCTTTCTCCACACCCGCCCCGCCCCTCCATAGCGTTCCTTCCTTACTTAAAGCGCGAACGAAAAGCAGTTAAATAATTTAAGCATATTGCCAGAGCATTCTCTGGCGGAACGTAAATAAATAATATACAAATAAATATATTTAAAAACCGTAAACTAAAGCTCAACTAAACTACTAAACGAATTAACTAAAAGATAAACGATTAACGATTAAAGTTTAACCAAGGTCTAAGCAAAGTTATTAGCAAAAGAAACAAAACCAAAAGCTGCCCGAATTGAAACAATTTTTGTCGTAAAACTTAGACTTAGAGGCGAAAAATAAACACCCAAAAAGCGACGGAGAGTATTAGAATTTTAAATTTTAAATTAGTTTAAATCTAAAGCGTAACGTAACGTAACGTAACGGAAAACGGTAAACCATAAAAGCATGACTAAAAATTCAAAAGAGAAAAAGAAAGCAAAAACAAAATGTTGAAATGAAAAACGCAAATCATATCAGATTCTAAAATGAAAAAATAAAATTAAATCAAAAAAGACAACTTAATAAACAAAACATTTAAATCCCCCAAACGAGAACATTATTTCACAACCCCCTACACCCCTGCCCCATGGACAATTGGCAACACAAAAGCAGACAAAATACAAAGAAAAACAGTGAAAAATACAACCCCAAAGCTCGAGGCGCTCACTCAATCCTTCAAGTATGTGGGAAACTGTGTATCATCTGAGGTGGGCGCTGGTATGGTTACCCCGCCCGTGTCCACCGCTGGCTCATGTGGCAATGAATCAACGCTCTCCAGTGGCATAAAGCAATCGGCAGATATCTGAGCGTACAGTGAGGTAAAATGAACCTTCAAAAAATGACCAAAACCTGCCACCTACCTCATTGTTCTTGTCGCTCAGCTTGCGCGGATACTTGAAGCCAGCGGCGCGTGCCGCATCCATGGAATCCTCACAGTTCGTAATCAAACCCTGACGATGATCCTGCTTGTGTGCCAGCAAACGCTCGGCATTGATCGACGTGTAGCTGCACAGATCGCAGCAGAGATCGCGGTAGGCATCGACATGGTTCAGCCTCATGTGACGCTTCAGGGCATTGGCCTGTATGCAACTGTAGTCACAGTGGCCGCACCTCAGCGTGCGCTGCTTGGACGCACTGCCATGTCGCTGTCGATGCTTGTGCAGGACGCTGGGATCGCGCGTGGAGAACTTGCACTGCTCACACTGAAGCGGCTTCTCTCCCGTGTGCTGACGCATGTGTATCTGAGAAAAGAGCGATGATTGATAGTAGGATTATGGAGCTTTGGGTCACACCCACTCACGATCAGGCTAGCCTTGCGCGCCGTCTTTTTGCCACAAACATTGCATATGAACGGCTTGATCTTATTGTGCACCGTCTTCACATGCTTGGAGAGCGTTTTGCCATTGACAAATCGACGATTGCATATCTCGCACGTCTTCTCCGCATAGTATTTGTTTTTCTTGGGTGTGGCTGTGGCCGCCGCTGGCTCGCCGGATTGTTCCTTGAGCTTCCGCCTGCGCTGTACAGCAGCGAGGGAGCGTAAAACCCTCGGGCGCCACTTTTTGTGCACGCGCATATGCCGCCACACAAGCGCCGACACGGGTGCATTGTAGTTGCACTCCAGCGCCGGACAGCGCAGCAGATCCACATCGACTTGATGCACTTTCCACAGGTGCGCGGAGCAACGACGCCAATTGGGCAGCTCCAGAGCGCATTCGCAGCAGGCGAAACTGCTGCCCTTGTGGCATCTGCGATGCAGTTCTACCTTGCTGGCATCCTCAAACTTGAACAGGCAATCCTTGCTGGCGGAGCAACTAAAAAGGAATGGCAATCGATTAGAGTTTGTGGGTGGGAAACTTGAGACTCTTACGGCTCTCGCATATTGGCGCGCAATACGAGTCGAAAGTCCTTAAATGGCATTGGTTGCAGAACCGTTGGTGTTGGAGCTGCAATCTCCGCCGGACTCTCTTTACTTTGCTTCTCCAGGGTGCTCCTGGAGGCGCCATTTGACTGTGGCTTAATTGGCGTCTTTGCGGCTTTGGGGCAGCCGGCAATTGGCTGACAGCCGTGATAAAACACCATGTGCCCACGCAAGTCCTCCATTAGATCGTACTGACGCAGGCACAGGCTGCACACATACACAATGCGAGCTTCGGCCTCCATATTTTAATTAATTTAACACAAATTTTGCTAATTTTGTTTAGTTTTAGTTTTTGGCGAAATGAGTGTGACCGCGAAATTATCGATAAAATATACCGTCAGGGCTTCAAAAATATACCGAAATAAACTTTTACATTTTCAAAATATACCGTTAAATATACCGTAGTCTTAATACAGATTCCTCGATGTTGATGTTCTTTTTGATATTACTAGCTTACAGACTTTCACCACTAAAACAATAAATTAATCCATATGAAGAATTTATTTGGCTTATTATAAATACTCATTTTCATTGGATTGTATACCTTATGACCTAATATTTTACAAATTTGTATTTGAATTTTGCGTTCAAATCATCCCTTCAGGAAGCAAGGGAGCTTTGTGTTCAGTATGTAAGTGTATGTAACATGTACGTTAACTGATACATGAACATTTTTTTAAAATAGCGCGCGCAACAAAAGAGAAAATAAATTCTATTGTTTTTTAGAAAAGGAAAAGGGAACGGGAACATAGGTAAATACTATAATACGCACGGAGGGGTTTAGGGGGCAGTTCTTCTATCTTCACAACATAGTTGTGGCTAGTTGTTCTTGTGTGTGTAGTCCTCCATACAAGGAGCAACACATTCTTGTGGAATCCGTTCAAAAACAATTTTAAATATTCGCCCTTACAAATATGAACTGGGCCTCTGACAGACTCTTACCACCATACCGATCTTGGCTAAAACTAGTGGACCTCTTTACACCATCGCTTTTGGGACAGATAGATTGTACACTTCCCTCCAGACCAGGGCTCGGCATGGCCTTATCTATTATCAATGTGCATATGACAAGGCTCTGCCGAGACGATTCAGCTCTGTCAGCTTTTGTCAGCCATCAAATGAACGAATTCTGTAAAAACAATCGAAATATTCAGTTTAAACTTTATTGCTGCCGTAATTGTTTACGAATATAATTTTTATAGGTACACTGACCTTTTCTTTTGTGGAAGTAACGCTCTCAGCCGGCATAAAATTCAAATTTTTCATTTTATTTCAGTATAAAAAATAGTCTCCACCTCCAGAGGCAACGTAAACTTCTCCATACAGTGAACATCACTTGTGGGTGGCTTATAACTGCTATAGAATAACTTAATATAATCTTAATATAATATTTTTGATATTGTGATGTGGTTGTACTTCATGTTGGCCGCGGTGCAGTGGCTTTTCCTTTGTATATACTCATTTAAATCCTATCACAAACGCAGTCTTTGGTGTTGCTCCTCCTGGCTCGAGTGCCAGTCAGTCGAGTGCCTCAAACTCATCGGGATAGGCGGCCTTCAGCTCCGACTGCGTGGAGACTGGTATGGCGGAGGATTTGGCCTTTAAGCGTAAATTGGCATCATTTGTGAGCAGTATCATGTGCGGCACTTCCTTTTGCAGCTGCAGGCAGCAGTTGACGATGCTGTCATCGCCACAATCCACTTCAATGAGGTGTTCCGACTCCTCCAAGGCTGATTGGGCTGTTGAATAAAGAAATTACTCGTATAATAGCCTGCAGAAAGGGATTTTTAATGCACTCCCACCTTGAATTTCCAAACTCTCATCGAATTTGGTGTTCAAAAAGCGAATGGCACGCATCGCCAGCTCACGCCTCATATTGTCAGCGTTCTGCCGCACCTTGAGTCTGTCCAGCTCCTTGATGACAATGTAGGGTATAAACAGCATGCTGCCCACGGTGGGTGGCAGCACAACTCTCGTGAGATTCTCCACAAATAAGCGGTTGTGCATGAGCACATTCGTGTCGAGGATAAAATACATGTGCTCCAAGCGACGTGCGGGCAGTTCAAGCAGCTCCCCGTCCAACGATTTACGGTTGAGTATAACCAAATCGCAGTCTTCCCAATCCATCGGCTCGGGCTCCGAGTCTGGCTGTGGCTCTGCTACCTTTGGCACCTTTTTGTCTATAAATGCATTTGGAATTCCTGTCAGTATTGGGTTACAGTCGTTGTTGTTCAGCTCCTTGCTCTCCTGCTTCGCCTGTTGCCCTAAGGAGGCTCGCAATTGCGCTAGACGCTGATTGGCTGCAAAGAAAGAAAGGCTGCTTGAGAAGATCGGATAGAAATCATTCTTGTGGCGCTTACCACTTGTCGAGCCGCCCAATTGCAGACGATTGCTGGAGTCCAGCAGCGCCTTGGGCTTCTCCCAGGTCCTCGCCTGATCCCTGAGACGCTCACGTATAGAACTTGCAGGCGTCAATAGAGACAACGATGACGAAGGCAATGTCGAGGGTGTAAATCCATTTGATCTGCGACTGTGCGAGGTGCTGCGCGGCGTGTCTGGCGTCAACGGCGATGGCGACGCTGCCAAGTCATTTGATCTGCGACTATGCGAGGTGCGCGGCGTTTCGGGAGAATACTTGCTACCCGAGGAGCGTGATGTCTCGGGTGTCAGCGATGGTGCGAGGTTCAGGCTCCTGCGACTGTGTGAGGCGCCTGAAGTGGAAGCGACGCTGCCTGACGAGGAGGCCCCATTGTGACTGCTCCTCCTACTCTCCGGCTTGTCCTTGTTCGGTTTCTTGTCCTGCTGACGCTTTAAGTTTGTCTGCAAGCGCTTGAGACGACTCTGAGCAGGCTGTTTGCTGCTAGACGTTGCTGCAAATCGAATTATTACACGGCGAAGGTGACAAAATAATCAATTTACGACTTACCCTGTGCTTGGCGATGATTATAAATCAGTTGCGAGGCTGCGTCCTCGGTCAGGAGTTTCTTGCATTCTAATTTGCTGCCATTTTTGCCCGTGCCATAGCCAGACATTCTGTTTTTTTCCACATTTAATAATTTTTTGTTGTTGCGAAGTTGGGCTGGATTAGAGCTGAGCAAAACATCGATTGTGGACAGCACTCGATAGTCAGCCCCAAATACATCACATCGATAGTACTTGCGATTTTTTTGCAGCCTCTAGCTCCTTGTATTGTGCGTTTTCCATAGGAATTAGCGTTTTTCATAAATAATTAGCAAACAAGTAGAGTCCTCGGAGTTAGCCAACATGGGGAGCGCACTAGAAAACTTTGTGAATCAAGTGCGCACGATGAGCGCGTCTGGTAAGTGCTTGCGGGCAAACAGCCGGGTGGGCCGGGTGTTCCGGCAAGTGGCGAATTTCGGCCTCCGCCTCCGCTTGGTTGTATCGATGCGTCTTATTCATGCATGATTATGTTCTTTTTGGATTACAGGCAGCTTCAGGGAGCTAGCCGACGATCTGCCCGAGTCTGTATCACTGCTGGCACGCAACTGGAGCATACTGGACAATGTGCTGGAAACGCTCGACGTGCAACAGCATACGCTGGGCGTGCTCTATGTGCTGCTGGCAAAGCTGCACAGTGCGGCAACCGCCAATCCGGAGCCCGTGCAAATCATTCAGCTGATGCGTGACTTTGTGCAGCGCAACAATGTGGAGCAGCTGCGTTTCGCCATATGCGCCTGTGGGTAGAATTTTACCTGCGGGCAACTGAATCAAGACTAAAACTCGATAATTTGTCTCTCTCTCTCTCTCTCTCCACAGTCTACGAAACTTGTCACTTGTTTACGGACTATCTGGTGCAAAAGAACCTTAGCATTTTGGGCATTAAAATCATGGCGCGTGCCGTTGATCAAATACGCCAAATGGACACACAGCTAACGCCCATCCATGCCGATCTCTGCCTGCTGAGCCTCAAGGCGAAAAACTTTAATCTGGTGCTGGCCTACTTGGACACAGACATCACGGACATATCCACAGCGGCCGCAGAGTGCAAGACCCAACAACAGCAGCAGTCACAGCACACGGTGGTGAGGGGTTCAATCCGGCTTAAATATTGTTCGAATCTCATTCCCCTTTGCCCTCGCAGGATGCCAACAATGATGCCAAGTACTTTCTGCTGTTCTACTACTATGGTGGCATGATCTATACGGCTGTGAAGAACTACGATCGTGCTTTGTATTTCTTTGAGGTGTGCATTACCACACCGGCCATGGCCATGTCGCACATTATGCTGGAGGCGTACAAAAAGTTTCTCATGGTTTCGCTCATCGTAGAGGGCAATGTAAGTGGCAGCGAGCGAGTGAGCTTTGTGCAGACTAATCTTTATTTATCCTGCTTGTATTTACAGATAGCGTTTATACCAAAAAACACACAGGTTATTGGCCGCTTTATGAAGCCAATGGCCAGTCACTATCACGATTTGGTGAGTGTTTACGCAAATTCCTCCAGCGAGGAGCTGCGCATTCTCATACTCAAGTACAGTGAAGCATTTACGCGTGATAGCAACATGGGTCTAGCCAAGCAGGCAAGTGGAACGATCGAATAAGTATAATATTCTATTAAATGAATCTCTTTTTGTGTGTCTGCTTAGGTGGCAACCTCCTTGTACAAGCGAAACATAAAGCGTCTGACAAAAACCTTCTTGACGCTCTCCCTAAGCGATGTGGCCAGTCGTGTGCAGCTGTCCGGTGCAGCCGAAGCAGAGCGCTACATACTGAATATGGTGAGTGCTAAAGGAGAATGTTTCGGCAGTCATAACCCTTCCATGCTCCACTCTGTCCACAGATCAAATCGGGCGAAATCTACGCCAGCATCAATCAAAAGGATGGCATGGTTTTGTTCAAGGATGATCCCGAGAAATACAACTCACCGGACATGTTCCTAAATGTGCAAACGAACATAACGCAGGTGCTGGATCTAGTTAAACAAATCAATAAAATGGAAGAGGAAATCATATTGAATCCAATGGTAGGTCAGGCTCAGAACAAAATGCCTTTATGTACCCTCTAAACTGAACTTTGAACTGCATTATTTTTGGTAGTATGTAAAAAAAGCTTTGGGCAGCCAGGATGATGATTTAACGTCGCAGCATCCAAAGACCTATTCAGGGTAAGCTGGGAAAAAGGTTCCTAAAAGGATTTTTTGTTCATTTGTATACTTTCTGCTATAGCGATCCCACAGATTGATGTTACCACCGTAGCAGCAGCAGCAACAGCAGCACAGCATCCCCCCAACAGCAATTGGCCAACCAGTTGACTGCCATTTAAATCTATGCTTTCTTCAGAAATCAATCCACTCACTTCAAGCATAGGCCCTGGGCCACTCACATCCATTAGCTATCGTCAATGCAACAACAACAACTGATACTGCGCTCTAACAACAACATTTATAGATGAACATTGCTATTTTAAATAAACTATGTATAAATCTATGACTAAGTACCTGTCCCTTATCACTCGCTGCCTATTGATTGTGTTTGACTCACAAGTTATTTGGATAGATAGGCAGGCAGCGTTACGCTTCTAAAAACGATAAGGTTTTGGGGGGCATTATATTCGATCAGGCGACGTTTACGACGAGTTCAATTACTCTGCACTTGGCTGGCGATCTTAATTGCTGCTTACTTGATGCTCAAAGTCGTTTATTTATGTACATTGTAATGGATATGTAACCTAACCTTAGGACAACAATAAGAATGTTTAATTGACTAGAGACTGCCTGTAGTGGCAGTGGCTTATGGCTAATTGCGTTAGTTTATATTAGGATACGTTTGTATGTGTGTATGTGTGTGTGCAGTACGTGGGTGTACCGCCAGCTGTCTCCCGCGAGCATTCTGTCGCTGAGATTCTCCCGCGACGCGCCGCACCACGCTCGCTCCAACTCTCCAAGTGTTTAACCGGTTTTCAGTGGGTCTATCTCCGCTATGGAGGTCTTCAGCTGCTGTGTAGAAATCGTACTCGTTATGGGCTCAACGCTGTTGATGCTGCGATAAAGCTTGTGGACCACATTGACCAATATGAAGCACAGAATGAGCACCAGCAGCGACATGAATGCATATGCCAGCACCAAAGGGGCGTCCGAAATGGGATCCAACATGTTGATTCGTCTTCTCTATTTCTTTCTTTCGTTGCTTTATAATTTATTTAATGATACTTTGTACTTTATAGTAACCAGAATGTGCAAGTCTCGTATATATTTTGACAGTGATACCAAAGGCAAATGTACAAACGAACAGAGAGAGAGAGAGCTGAACGAACGTCAAACCGAAACCGAAACAGAACTGAAAAACGCGTATGCTAATTAAGTATCATATATTTATATGGTGGGGTGCTGCTGCTGCTGCTGCTACTCTGTTGTGCCGCGCGTCGTTTGGTTTTGTGTGTGCGTCGCTTGACACCTGCCTGAGAACTGAATCGAGCGAATCGAGTTAAATGAATGGAACTTTGTTTGCCATTACGTATACGATTCGTTTACCCAGATTGTTTGTCGTCGTGTGTTGTAGAGACTGTTGCGCTCCATCGTCTGTGTCTGCTAGTAGTTTTATTTTGTTATTTTTGTGTTGATAAGCGGCTTGTGCAATCCATAGAAGTAAAAGTACCGCGCGATTAGACAAGTTTCAGGCGCTTTCCCTTTGACAAGGGCTCAAATCTGTACGAGAGACACAGACTTGTACTCGAATAATTCATAGAATTCCAGAGTCGTCGTCGCACTCGCGCTCTCTCGTGCATTGCAATCAAATCAGCAGCGCCAGCGCCGCCTTCTTAATTGGTTGCCTCAATAAAGAATGAAATGGCGTCTAGCAAATTGCTTGGGGTCTCTGGATGATTCTGAATGTTCATGGCGGTGGTGGTGGTGGGGCGATGTTCCACTTGTGATTTGGCCATAAAGTGCGATAAGAGAAGAACCTCTTTATCTACTGATAACATTTTCCACGCACTCACAATGATAAGCCGCCCCAGACTTAGGGACATTGACAGAGACAAGTACATTCCCCTCCAACTGGAGACGAACCCTTTCCCTTTGCCGGTCACGCGATTCTAATAGACGAGCGACCCACTGGCCGTACGACCCTGAAACCAAAACAACGAGAGAGAGAGGCCTATGAATAGAGTCGACTCTGTAGAGTATTCCACGACGACTCCACTTTAATCGCATGCACGACAGCCAGCCAGCCAGCCAGCCAGCCAAACGAGTTCTACAAAAAATCAAAAAATGAAAACCTAATTATAGATGCATTCCCCCCTCTCGATCGCACATTCCTCAGTTCCTCATTCCATTGACTGCCGACGTTGATGTGGGCTCGGCGGATTGCAAGCAGTGCTACTGTCCACCTCCGGTGGGGCGTGCTCTGGATAAGTTCTCCTTCCCCGCATAATATTGTCCAGCGTGATGCGAATGCTGCTCTCCTGCCGCAGCATGCTGAGCATGGGTCTCTGGTTGCACTTGAGCATGAATTTGAGACGCGGAATCTTGTGGAGTTGATCGTAGTAGCGGATTATGCGTACGGCATCGGGTGGGCGTTTCAGGACAGCCGCACATGCGGCCGCCTCGTGGTCACAGCTGCACAGAAAGGTAACAGAACGATGGCTGGGACACATGTCGCACTCAATGCCCACCAGATAGCAGGGCTCCAGATTCACAGCAATTCGCACTGTAAGCAAGCAGAAGCAGAACGAGGATAGTGTTCCAGTTTGTAGAGTCCTGTCTGCACCTCTTACCCGTCGTCGGTTGGATGAAGTGCGAGCGTGAGCTGGCCACATGCGGCGCCGAGCGTTGAGTACGCACCGGCGAGTTGATGTAGCCTCGCATGTCCACGCTGTCCATGGAGCCGTGATTCACGGCCAGCGGCAGATTATCGTAAATGGAGATGTAAATCTTGTGACTGATGTACACCACAATGAAGCACAGAATGCAGATGAGCAGCAAGATCAAGCCGTAGGTGAATAGTGTGGGTATCAGAAAGATGGCGTCCAGCAACATTGAAAGCGGCAGGCTGCCTGACATAAAACTCAAAAATATATACAGAACGGGGTTGGGTTGGGTATGCGGAGTGGGGTTGGGTAGGCAGTGGAGGGGACTTCAAGATGGGAATAGAACAGGACACTCTGCCACTTGGCTTCTCTTTTCTTTGATTTTTGCAACATCTATGTAAATGTATTTATTTTTCTTATAATGCTTGTTGTATTTTTTTTGTGTTTAATTTTTTATGCTTGTTGTTTTTGCTTTGTTCTCTGTTCATTTCTTTGTCAGTATGTGTGTTTTTTTGTTGTTGTTGTTGTTGTTTCAGTTTTAGTTTTTCCTTTGTTTTCGGCATATACAATACGATTTTACATTGATAATTTTTGTTAGTTTTTTTTTAATTGTTTTACTTTTTTCCTATCCAATCTCGCTCTCTCTGTCTCTCTCTCTTTATCTATGTGCTGTTAAGTTTAGTTTTTATGCATTGCTGTTGCTCTGTGAACATTTTGAAGCCTAACCCGCCGGCGGGTACGCGGTATAAATTCTCAATGCCCCACCTGGGGGGCTCTTAAGTATACCCTAGGCATTATTCAAACCCATTTGCTTTTGCTCTTCGTATTAGTGTGTGTGTGTGTGTATGTGTGCGTGTGCGTGTGTTGGTGAGAGTGGTGCAGCAACAGCTGTAGATAATGTGCCATGGATCCAGCAAGCAGATTTTTATATACACAAATGTCGGCTGTTGTATGAATGTTTTTTTTTAGCGTAAATGCAACTTCTCTTCTCTTTTTTCTCTTATTTTTTTCTGATGGTGACATGAGAAACGCACACACGCACACACACGTATTTATACTCTGCTGCACACACACACCACGAATTTTTGTAATTTTTTCAACATAATAATCTTATATTTAAATTTATTTTGGCAGCTGTTGACTGCCACCAAAATGCAGTAAATATTACGCTTCTGTGTGTGTGCATATAACAGAGCAGAACACTGTGCTAATTGGTATAACTTTTTGCAAAACATTGAGCCAAAAGCTTAAATTAGTGTTTGGGGTTTAACAAAAATAATTAAAATAATAATAATATAACTAAAAACTAACAACAAAGAATTGAGGAATAAAATCGGGGCAATTTTTTCTTAGTTTTTTGTTTTGTTTTTAATTTTCATTAAATTAAATATTTTCATAGAATTTATCGACTTCATGCTGCTGGCCGTTAAATTAAAGAGTTTTAACAATAATTTACTTAAATTAAAAACGTTTCAGAAATTGTTGCACTTTTTCCTACATGACTTTGCTTTCCCCTTACCCCAGCTCTCTCCAGCAATCCGTATGTATGAGTGTGTGTGAGTGTATGTGTGGGTGTAAGTATGTCTATATTTTTCCTTAATACACACATTTAATTTTTATATTTTTGTTTTAATTTGTTTGCTCAAAAACATTCAGACATCTTTTTTGAATATTCAATGAAACTTTTTTTCTTGCGTTTCTTTTGGTTTTTTTACTTGCTTTTCTTTTGGTTTTTTCATAACTTTCTTTTGTTTTTTTTTTTTGGGTGGCAGCATGTTCCATTTGTTAGACAAATAGATTTAGAAACAGACTCTTTCTTCATGGAGAAATGTGTAGAGAAAATTGAGCTTCAGAAGTAGTGGGGAAAAATGAAAGCGAAAAAGAAATACTAGAGCTCCAGTGGCGTAGGGGGAACATGCCGCCGCATATCTGTGCACAGAGAACACACACACATGAGAATAGTAGTAGTATATGGTAAAACTTTCAGCACAACATACAGAATCATATTTAATTAACATAGTTTTGTCTCCCCAATAACTCTCCATCCCTTTTGGGCTGCAGCATGGCTGGCAATTAACTTTACAGAATTTTTGCTGCAGATTCCTTTAGTGTCTCTTCAGCTGGTTGATGTTGTTGATGCTGTTCGCTGCGTTGTTGGTTGTTGCTATGGTGTGCTTTATGCTGCTGCTTCTGCTGTTTGTCCTTAATTTAGACAGACAACGAGACGAAGCTGTTGTACTGCGTTATGTTGCGTTTGAGTATGTCTGCGCAGGGTCCCAAAACGCGCTCAAATCTGCAAGAAAAATTCCAAATCAATTACAAATTAAACAAAGTCTTGACTGATGTTCCTTTTACGCACCTCGCACGATCCAGTTTGACGCATTTGAGTGGCCCGCGTGCCACCACAGTGGCCGCACGTGGACGATCCAACAGCAGAGCAATCTCACCAAAGTAATCGCTCGAGCCCAGGCGACCCACCTCAGCAGGATCTTCGCCCTGCTAAAAAATATGAATATGATTACAACAATTTTCCTTAATGATATCCTAGCACTACTCTCACCTCTGATCGCTGCTGCAGCACCACCGCACAGCCCTCGAGAATGATGTAAAAGTCATCGCCCGCAGCACCCTGCTTCACAATCGTTTCACCATCGTCAAAGGAGCATGTCTCCAGTGAGTCGGCCACAGTGAGGCGCTCCCACTTGTCCAGGCTCTCCAGTATAGAGACACGCGACAAGAACTCTTCGTACATTTTGCGCTTGCGTATGGTGGAGCCCATGAGAATGCGTCTGTAGGAGTCACGATCGATGCCCCACAGCTTCACGTCGCTCTTGGCACGCACGGTGGCAGCCCGAGGTGTGCCATAGATCAAGGCCAGCTCGCCAAAGCTGCCGCCCTCGCTGATGGTGGTCACCAGCTCAGAGTTGACAAAGACCTGGGAGGGAGAACGAATGATTATGAAAGGACTATGATGGGATCTTTCGCTGCTACTCACATCAACCTCTCCCACATCGATGACATAGAAATTGTCGCCCTCATCGCCCTGCTGGATTATGTTCTCGCCGGCTATGTGATTGACGGGGAACATTGCATCGAATATGTCCGAGCGTTCGCTCTCATCCAAATGGGCAAAGAGCACGTTTTTGGCAATGGCCTTGGACAGGGAATTCATTGTCTTGTAGTCCTTTGGCACCACCTTCTTCACATAATTGCTGGCATCCTCCTCGGTGACGGGCTCCGCAGAGATGCCGCCGCGCCTGCGCACCGGTGGGGCAGCTGTTTGTGGCATTGGGCTGAGATCGTCACAGTCGTCTGGGCTAATGACCTGTTTACTGGCATCCAGTTTGACTTGTTCCTGCAAGGCACACATACGGAAAGAGAGAATTTATCTTTAGTATCACGTCATATCGGGCTTATTATCTTATTAGTTTTATATTATGTGAAGCTTTATCAGTGATTTACGTAGTTTATGGCTGTCATAAAAATGCGTACATAATGTTGACAAAGGGTTTAGCATATTTTGTAGTTATAATATTAAAAGTGAGGCATAGAAATATCTACTATTAGATTTATCTTAAACATGCGATGGGTGCGCTTTTTCCTATCAGCTAGAATCGAGTCTGAGCAACGTCACACGCTCTGTGTGTATTTTTTTGTGCTAATCTAGGGGTTGTGTACTTAGTTATTGCATTTTTTGATATTTCTCTTTTATTTCCCCGTTGCCTGGTGAAGAATAAATGGAAGCAAAGGCAGGTCACAGGCTCATATAATTTTTATTTTTAATTTATGTAAATATTTACATTCAAAATACACTTCAAATCTTTGTTTAATTGTTTACCCCATAAAATGACTTCCTACCTGCAAACATTAACTGCTAATGTACCAACAATTCCCTGTAGATTTAATCATATTAACAAATGAATATAACTATAATTATAATTATTATTGTTGAAGGCGCCGCATGGTGATTGTAATTGAAATAAACATTTGTTCGCTCGCTCATAGACTGCCAAGAAACACGACATTACAGCAGATTGAAGGCTTTCCTAAAGTATAATATAAAGGGTAATCGGTAGCTCTACAAACAAATAAAAACAAAGCAAAAAAGAATTCAAAGAAAAAGTCATGAAAAAAACAAATTAAAACTAATCCTTTATTTCCATTTCCATAAAAGTTCTCCCTTTGGCCTTCCCGTTTCTACTTTTCCAGTAGCTGCTCTACTTATACAAATATGTATAACCATTTGTCAGTTTACAGGATTTACCAACTATATCGCTTGAATCCTGCAACTCCCACACACAGTTTTGAGCCCGAAAGTGCGTCATTCGCATTGGGCGTGGAGTCGAGGCGTACAGAAACTGCAATCAGGAGTGTGCCCTGAGCCCTTTCTGAGAAATATGTAATACATTATTCAAATGTCAAAAGGCAGATGCACGGAACCCGGAAAAGCTCCACGCGCTGCCACCCCCCCACCCGCTCGCACACGCGAAAGTCATTAAGCTCTCGCCTCGCCTCGCCTCGCCACCATCATCATCATCATCCTTAGGAAGGCAGTTGAAAGCTGAAGAGCTTTGCATTGTGACTTCTTGTGCACGGTGTCTGTGGGAGTCCTGCCAGGCGTCTTAACTTCTTATTCAAATTAAGACACCCACATGTAGCTGTCCAGCTCCCAAAAGTGCAGTGCACGAGGCGACTGTGACTGTCGGGGATGACGTCAAAGCAGCTAGACAACCAGCCAGGCAGAACCCTGACCAGCAGCTGCCCCAAGTTACATGATTAAGTTGCATTAAACCGTCACTCAACTGTGGCGACTGCAAGTGGCGGCCAGTTGTCAGTTTTAGTTGCATTTTCCATACAGACTAAAAATAGCTTAAACACAATTCACAAATGCAAATTTCGTGGCATTATTTAATGAGGGAATAAGGAACTGCATATTGGAGGCATAAGTAGGGTTAGAAGGGTCTCCAGGAAGCTTCTTTAAGACGGTAATATCTGAGTTTTAGAATGGGGTTTCTGTCATTTTAAAATGCAATTAAATTGCAGATAAATCTAAGAGAAACCTCGAACTCGAGAGTTGTTTGCAAATTCCACGATAAATCCTACAAATTCCCATAGAAATAATTGTATTTCCTGTTTCCAAGAACATAAAATAATTTAAGAACTATTTAAAGATTTTTCATGAATTTTCCTTGATTTATTTTGCAAACTTTTATGTCTGTAGCAAGCAAAATTTATTTAGCAAAACTTCTGAGTCCAAAGCAAGCAAATTATTTACCCAAAAATACACCCAAAACCACCCACAAAAAGACCATTCAAAATCATTTATTACTACCCATTAAATATTATACCGAACTTCAAATGAAACGGCGCAAAGTTTTTTTTTTATTGTCTAAACAAAATGCTTTGGCAGCACATGAAATACGCACAAGAGCGAGTGTGAATATTGTAAACAAAAACAGTTGAGGGGCGTAAAAGGAGCAAATAAAACACGGAGAGAGAAACGCAATTATAAAGTGAAAACAAAACCAAATCAAACGTTCTTGGGAGGCTGCCAGGCGCCGCCCCTCGCTCGCTTCGAATATATTTATTTTGAGGTTTCAAAAGGGTCGAGTGCCACCCAAGTCCCTGCCACCTGTCGGGCATACAAATGGCTCCATTATCAGACACCATGTAGAGTCCACAGTCCACCGCCGAATTTGCATATTTCAGCGACATTGCAGCTAAAAGCAACAACCACAAAGTGGCACGGGACAATCAACCAACCGGCAGCAGAAAATTCATCATGCAGTCAGCTACCACACTGCCACCGGCGAGGGCTCCACCTCCGGCTCCGGCTGGATATCCTGCAATAAAATTGCAACTTTGTTGACTCTGGTCTGCTGTCAGGAGCCAGGTGCCCCACAGCCATCGGTACCCTTCGTGGGGCGTGTGTGACCGTGACCTTTGTGCAGACGCGGAGTCGGCGCCCAGCCAACCAGTCGCAACCGTGGCACTGGCACTGGCACTGGCATTGACAGTGGCCCTGGCCATGCCCTAACCCGAGCCCAAACACCCCTTTTGCGATTTATTACCTTTCCTGTGTTTTTCCCCCTTTTACCGTACGTTTTCTTTCAGCTGCGCGGTTTTCCGCTTTTAGCAGCGTTTTCCCGATGACATACTCGACTTTAGCGGAAATCGATTTCGCATTGTAAATTGAATCCCAAAGACCCCTCTGCTGCCCTGCCCCTGTCGGATGAGTTGACTTTGTGCTTGGATTGGCTCTTCGTTCGCTGCTTAAAATTTGTCTTTCCCTGCCCCGTGCGACTCACTTGAAAGTCTTTTCGAGCGCGTCACAGCTCGCGGCGGCCCTTATCAAAATTACTTGCTAATAAAGGCCAAACAACATTTATGGGGTACGCTGAGAAATGCCACTTTGATTACCAGTAGATGTCAGTCAGCAAATAGAGGAGGGACTTGATAAGGAAAAGGTGGAACAAGAGAGTGACAGGTGCGACGGGGGGTTAACCAGAATGAGAACAAATTAGCAGATATTTGTTATGTTATGTCAAAAACGGCAAATAGAATTTTAGGTACATTTATTATGAAATTTTCGATATATTCCCTCTATAAAATATACTTAATTTTGTTTAGAAAAGCCGAAAACAATTCCCATAATTATCGGAAAAAGTTATAACACTTTTCAAGGCCATCGTTACACAGTTCTGCTATCAAAAAGAGCCCCTAAAAGACTTGATCTTAGTTAGAAAAGTTGATGCAAAGCAGAGGCATCAATTTGTGCAACTATAAATATAAATAAAACACAAAACAGACAAATGGATATGTAAAATGCGAATGCAACTGCAAGTTCGTGCACCCCAAAAAAAGAAGATATATAAAAGTTAGTTTAGCATTTTTTGTGCCTCAAACAATTTACTGCGCCTGTCTACGTGCCCACATAGTGCATTATAAAAGTGACAATAGAACGACAAATAGAGAGGGGACTGAAGAGGTGCGATCTGAAGCTGCTCCACGCTCTGGCCCGTTGAATGCAATTGTGTGGGGACATGTGTGGCTGTTGTTTGCATGCAATGAGCATGAATAAACGAATGATTGTGCAAGCGAATGTTTAGCTGCATGTGTGAGTACTTAAACCCTCGTGTAATGAATGGAATGAATAGCAGCAGCCACAAGCTAGACTGGACTTATGGTTCTACTTATAGCGACTAGCAGAAACATTTTTCCAAACCTTAGGCATATTTTCTGCTTTTAGTTGAAGTCTCTCTGTGTGTGTGTGTGTGTAGTTGTGTATATGTGTGTGTGTGTGCCACTTTTCAATGTTCAACAACAATACAATTCTGAAAACAACAAAAAAGTTCTTCACTGCTAATATGGACACAGAAAAACAAACAACGAAAAATGAAAATGCGCGACGCGACACGACGTGCTGTGAGATTTCAACTGCTAAGATTTTATGTGTTGGATTCCACTAGCCACAAAACTACAAGCAGCAGAAGCAGCAAAGAAGAGTGCAGAAAATATGATAGAAATATTACGTATACGTGCGGCAAATACACAGCACAGCCGCCCCAGCCATGCCAGCAATGACAAATCCAATGTCAAAGTTTTATAAAAATAAATATTCACAGAAATGCTCTCAGAAATATTTCTTTAAAATTATATACAAAAATGTGAGCAGTCGAGACTTTTCTCAAAGCAAAGTACAATAAATAACTTTAGAAAAGGGTTTTCGAAAAGGCACAGACTCTATCCAGCACTGCGTATGATTAATATTTACTCTGACTGAAGACTATTCAAAGAAATCGCAACGAATTTAATTGGCATAAATGTGCGATTGCCATTGGCTATTAAATTATATAAAAAATAAGTAAAGAAAAGAAAAGAAACATCCTAAAAATATATCACTATGAGATCGTGCGTCAGCACACATATTTATGTGATTTAATTCTATTTTTTCTAGTCTTTAATTCCCTATGCTCTCTCCCTTGCTTCCTAAGTCTACAAATTTCGTTTCTGTTGTTTGCCTTCCTGTCGCGTATAATTGCTTAATTAATCCAATTGCAGGAACACGACTCAGTATGTGGCAGGGTCCTACAAGCATGTACAATGTATTTATCTGTGTGTCTTGTGTCTCTACCCGCTGTAGTTGTTGTTGCTGTTTCTGCTTTTCCCGGACCGGGTAGTCGTACTCGTTACTCGCAAATCGGACTTGGACTTGGACACGGCCGTATGTCTCTGTCTTTTCGCGTATTTACAAAACGGAGGCGCGACACAAACTGAACACTCAATTCGAAATCGCGTTCCGTTTGCCGCAAAAACTGGCGGCAGCAGCAGCAGCAGCAGCGATAGCGTCGGCAGCGTCGCGGCTTCGCGTCTCTGCTCAATAGTTGCCTCCACTGCCCACTCATCTTCGTCTGCTCTCCCTCTCCACCACACACATGTGTGTGTATCTGTGTGAACCGTTATGTGTGGTGTGCTCTGCAGACCGTTTGAGGTTGCTTTTGTGGTAGGTTGCTGTGGCCAAAAGGCAGCCAGCCAGTCCCCCAACCAAGAGATGTGGGCAGCAGCAGCCGCCCGCCCGCCCAGTCATGCACGGCGAGAAAAAACCAATCAGAAATAATCCCCAAAAATGAAAGCGATAAATTGGTGGATAATAATCCTCAGTCCCAAATGTTTACATTGCTTCGAGATTCATTCTGTCGACGCACAAGCGAAGGCTTCAAAAGGAAATCTGCCTTTCTTTGGGTAAAAATTGGTAAATTTCTTCCAGTGTTTGACCCTCTGGCCGCTCTGTCAATTATAATAAAAGTAACAGTTGCTACAAAAATATTTTAAAAGTGGATAATCATACAGAAACTACATAAAGCTGAGCATAGGTGCCACACAACCACAGAGCGCCACA
The DNA here is from genome assembly GCF_900245975.1 of Drosophila guanche. Taxonomy (NCBI): domain Eukaryota; kingdom Metazoa; phylum Arthropoda; class Insecta; order Diptera; family Drosophilidae; genus Drosophila; species Drosophila guanche. The sequence continues at coordinate 7,487,581 of NW_022995744.1, read as the reverse complement.
AAGTGTGGCCAAGAGCACACATTTTTTTTGTGGAGAGGGCATGGAAGGCCGAGTGCTCGTTCCATTTGATTCGCGCACCTCTCAGGTCTCTCAGCTCTCAGGTCTTCGAAAAACAAATCAATTTGAGCGCCTGTGCCAACAGAAGACAACAACAATAGCAATAACAATAACAACATCAAAATGGAAAACTGCAAAAAATAACTCGAAAAAAATAAGCAAAACAAGAGAGAAAAGCTAGCAGAAGAGGGTCGAGGCATTTTATGCCCTTAAAGATGAATAATACACATGTCAGCTTGTTTGTTGTTTCTAAATGCCAAAGATCTTGGCTGTTCATTTTACCCAAACTCTTAGCTAAATTCCTCTCTGAAAGAGTATAGAAAAAACGAAAAAAAACGTGAGCAAAAAGCAACAGAAAAACTCAAATTTTGTAGGCGGTTTACGAGTATTCGACAACGGAAACAGATTTGATTTGCTATGGCGAGGCAATTTATAGTTTCGTGTGGCCATAAATATGCAAATTCACGGGCGCACACGGGCACTCTTTGGATAAATTGTCAATAACAATTACAATTATCTCTGAAAGCCTCAGACACTCTCGGATTTGGGCACTCGAAAGGGGAAACCATCAGTGTTATGGAATGCTCTCATTAGCACTGGGCAGGACGCTGCAAAAGGGCCCTCCACAGACGCCTAGTTAGGATTACAAGCTGGCTCGGTGTCTGCCTAAGCCTTTGGGGGCCTTGGGGCAGGTGGCAGGTTGGATGACAGGTTAAGTGTGGCAATCTGAGCAGCGCCTCGAGCAGAGAGTCTCTCAAGTGGGTGTTAGTGGATGCAATTTTTCATCGCTTCATGGTAAAAATCATCAAGGGTTGATCAACTGCTACGCTGCAAGTCATGCACAGGACATGTACTTTGTTTGTGCATAAATCTCGTAGCAAAAACTGAGACTAATGGACATTAGCATATGCCAAAGAAAGAATGAAATGAATTATACATCACACAGTCGCCACAAATTGCTCTATTGAATTATCCCTCTGACTCCTGTGTGTCTTTCTCTTTTGTGGGTTTTTGTCAAATTAAATTTTGGATTTCCTTTGTCCCTCAGTTTCAGGCACTCTGAAATGTGGGCCATTGGCCATAACTTTCTATCGCCTCACAGTTGAGTTCACTCATGGAACAGTGGCTCCCACATCCACACGGAGCAGGAGGAGAAACACCGGAAAAGGATGCGCTGCATTGAAATGCGGAAAAGCTTTTTGTCTCCTCGGTTCCTCGCCACTCTTCCGCTCTGCCACTCTTCCGCTCTAAAAATGTGTGTGACTGCGTTTTATAATCGAATTAATTAAAATTTTGCGCCCTACTTGACGCAGTTTCTCCTCTGCCCCTCACTCCCCAGTCGTGTGTGTGTTTGTGCACCACGTTGACGTGTTTTTGCGCTTTAAATGTTTCAACCGTAAAGCCTGGCAAAGACCCGTAGAAAACGGGCGTTCCCAACGCCACCCACAAAAGTTTGTTCAGCGAAATTTCCAATTCAGTGAACTTTTTGTTCCTGCTCCTGACACTGCCTCCTGTCCCTTACCGCTGCCCCTGAGCCATCATTTACACAGTAAGCTTCTTTTCCCTTGTTGCTGTAAGAGCCTGCCTGCATAAAAATTATTTTTGGTGACAACAAAGGCTTCGTCCCAATACCGTTAACTGGGATCTATGCTATCCCTTCGCTGGTCCTTGGCTACTCATTAATGATAAGGCACAAATGGAAATCGTCCTCACAGCTGTCATCGTCGCAAAAGCAAATTGACAGCTGAAGAGCAACGTCCGAGGGCTCCTCCAAGTAGCTGGATCAATGCCCCACATGACGTCAGATGCCCAAAAGGATAACATGTGGTTTTTAGGGGCGACAAACTAAAGACATCTTTTCGCTGAGTCAAACAACCGTCATGGAGCTTAGATCTTAGAGGAAATCTCTCTGAAATTCTCTTTTAAATTGTACATTTAATGGCGTTTAATTTGCTTTTGAATTGACTGTACGTTAAATGGTGTGTGGGCGTTTTGTTTTAAGGCAACGTGTACACACTGAAATATAAAGACAAAAGCTAGTGGCAAGCTTTTGTCAAACATTCGCAGTTTTCGCACAAACGTTTCTAAAAATTAATTTAAATTGTATTCCTTAGCTTTAATGCTTTACTTGGTGTGAATATTTAGTTATTCTTGTTGGAAACATTTAAATTTTCCCTCTAAAATGAATTATTTTAAGCTGAGGCCAACATCCGCTCAGAGGAAATCAAAATGCAAAGCTCCTTAAAAAACTGTTGCTCCTCGGTGCTCGAGTACTCCAAACGTTCGTTAAGAGTTCCCGCACTTTAGGACTGAGATTTTTGGGCCTCCTTTTCTTATTAGCCAAATTATTCATGCGGCCACTCTGCTGCGGGTCTGCGAGGCGGCAAGCGGCGTTTATAAGCCGTCTAATGGATGAGGGAACACAAAAGGTCGCCACACATCCGGCCGTAGGGAGAGATACACACAAGTAGAATAAAGTTTTGTTACTGAATTGGGCATTCAATGGAAACGAAACTGTGGGGGCGAGTGTATTATTTACATACAAGTTTTCGGTTCTCGATAAATGGAAGTGGACCCCAAAATGAAAACAAAAACCTGCACCCACGGACCCAAACAATGATTTATTTATGCACAAGTCTGAAAATCCTGACCAAGGAGGTGGGCTATGGAGCTCCTCAATTATTTACAGAGCGACACATAGACCAAATTTAAATATCCAATTGAAACCCAGCCATAAATCAAGGAAAAATATCCCCAATTAAAGACAAAAAGCTGAACAAATTTTGAAGGTTTTGAAGGTTAAATCCCTGTGTACCTTTTTTGGCACAGCGCCTGATCCGCTTGCCTTTTCCGGTTCCTGGTTCATCCTGCTTCTCGTTTTCGTTTGCTTTACTTTTTATGATTTGTTGTCTGTGTTGTTTTATGGTCCAATTTGGCGGTAAATGGCGATAAAGTCGTAAAGCCTTGTCTTGTTTGTCTGCCACAATTTTTGGGGGCCTGCAAACACCACGGCCCGGGGACGAACACGAACCGTTGGCAGGTCGTAACACTGAGAGAGGGCGGATGTAACGCGTAACGCGGCTATAAACACGACCATTAAGTGGTCAACAATTCGATGATCAGGCCGGAATACCCCCCAAAGGCAATCAATCAGCGACTGATGTAGCCGCCAACAGACGCAGACACAGCCGCAGACGCAGACACACGGTTAAAGTAACGGTAATGGCAACGGCAACGGTTCAAGCAAAAGTAACAGTAACACAGTAACGAGAGGAACGGACGACTGGCGGCAACTGAGACAGGAGCACACACGCAACCGAAGAGGAAAGCACTCTGACTCTGACTGAGAGAAGACGACTACGACAGGATGACCTTCACCAATACGCACGCACAGATAAAGGATACAAATATACAGCCAAAATATAAAGTTTTCGCACACACACAGAGAACGAGAGAGAGATACAGCTATGACGCAGCGGGCGGCTGGCAAAAAGCTTTGGAAGTAGGAGAAGCTGCCGCTAGTCAGCTTTGATTTCGTTTTACTGCCTCCTTTCGAGTTTCAAGTGCAAATTCGATATTAACTTGCAAAAAAAGCTGCCCAAACAAAGAGCGAGAGAGAGAGTGCGAGGAGTAGGAGCAAGTGAAAGAGAGTGCGGGGAGTGGTAGCTTAAGAGAGTGAGAGAAATAGAGTAGGAGTGTGTGTATAAGTGCGTCAGGTAAGTTTTGCATACCCTGCAAAGCGCAGATAATTCACTTTTTCCCATCAAAGATGTTTCCTCTCTTTAAACTCTCCCCTCGAAATGCGCATACAAATCCATTAGCTTTGTAAATATGTTTATTCAAAAACTATATCGGTAAATATTTAAACATTGATCTTTCTTTTTTATCCAAATAGTAGCAATTTTAGCCATGGCCGAAGCTCTCCTCACTCAGCTGGTTTAGCTCTCATTTAATGCCAGTTCCTGCGAGGAGGCGGCTTGGGGCGTAGAAGGATGGATTGGATTGAACTCCTCGTGAGGCTGCATTATGGGATATAAAATACACATAAAAATGAGAACTTGCATTCTGCTATAAAAGGGTATTCAAAATTCGTTGGGGCTCTCTTTGTTTTGCTCTGCCGAGGTAGGAGCACAGCAGAGACGCCGCAACTGGCAGGCAGGATATAACTGTAATCAAAGCTTTGCTCACGCGCACGCTCTCGCACTACAGAGTGAAGGGGCATAAGAGCTTTTAGTCTGACCATACAAGGAACAGAGCGCAATTTCTTGGATTTCTCAGAGGGAGGGGTGCGGAATGGAGCGTCTTGGGATCACTTACAATTTCTTCCTCGGGTATTGTAGTGCAAGAGGTGCGCACATGACGCACCCGATGCATCGCATCCAAGCTCAGACGATGTTCGTGCTCATCGCGCAGCAGTGCATCAAAGACAGCAACGCCTCCATCGATGCTGCTCTCGCGCAGGATGCGTCCACCACGTCCGCTGCAATGCTGATGATGATGATGGCCCGCGGTGCCGCCAACGCCGCCCTCGGAAAATGAACGGATGCGCATTGCACCATGCTCGTCGGTGGTTAGCGCCACCGACCTCAGGCGATCCATGACCGCATCCTGGATGCTGTTCACACTCAGCTGGTTGCCCATTGCGCCGCAAAAGCAACCGATTAGCAGGCACGTAAACCAAAAAATACAAGCAAATCCTCCGACGACGGACTCTGCAGGTGGCGGGTTCGGTGCTTCCTCTAGTTGCTTCTGCTCGGCGTCAGGATGTTTATCGAACTGAATGCGGGCTCGGGCATTCAACAGGCAAAACAGCAGCAGAAGCTACCGAGAGAATGCCCACACACACAGACACACAAACAGAAGGAGCGAAAGAGAGAGGGGGGAGATGAAAGGCCAAACAGAGAGTGAGAGAGAGAGAGAGAGAGTGAGCGCGCGCTTCATTGCATTGTCAGGCTGCAAGCAGCTCTCTGTAGTCTGCTGGAAAGCTTTCAGGCTGCATTCAAACTGCAGAATGCACTACCCCTGGGATTTAGTACATGGCTGGAGACACTCTCTCTCTCTCTCTCTCTCTCTCTCTGGTTATCTCTCTGTGTGGCTATCCCACACATTCCCACGGAAGTGCTTTAAACTAAGCCCTCAAAAACACCATACCGAATGGACAGGGGCGTATGTGTGTGTCCTTAACACCTTGCATCCTAAAATAGACAGGAGGTGATATTGATTTTCATACAGAGCGCCAGTTGACCAACCCAAAAGCACTGCTTGTTGCTTTCGCATGGCATGACAAGGCGACTGTTGTTCGTGTCCAGGGGTCCAAAGTCAATCTAACCAACCGATTGACCAAGGAAACATGGCCCTACCCACAACATCCTCTTTATGTTTTTAGCTATTTCGATACACCAAATTGACTATATAGTGATCTATGAATCTTTATAACGCCTTAAATTAGTGATCTTTTGGTATTCGCTTGAAGGATAAAGGAATACCATAGCAAACCCAATCAAAACTCTCTTTTGTTATAATAGCACATGACGTTTAGAGGGCATGTTTGAATTCAAAGCGTTAAAGCGGTCAACTTTATCCATAAATAAAACTCAGACCTTATAGAGACAAAAACAGGTGTAACAATTTACCACAATTAAGCGCAAGTCCAAAAAGTACATAAATAAGAAATGGGAAGACTCACCCGCTCTAATTTCTGGAAGTACTGGCGCAGGAACTGCACGGGATTCTCCGGGCGGCAGACGCACAGCTGGACGATGCAGTCTTTGAGTACACGCTGGATGCCGTGCGTCTGTATGTAGTGCTCGCACTCCCGCAGACTCTGCTCCTCCAGCGTTTTGGCCATCGTATAGGTGGACATATGGGCACCCGTTTGGGGGGATACCTTTTGGAGGTGTTGTTGTTATTTGTTGTGGCTGCTGGCTAGTGGCTGATGTTGGCGTCGACGTTGGCGTTTCTCTGCTACGCAATATACACAATTTCTATGTATGTATGGGTGTGCTGTGTGCGGTTGCTCTGTGTATGTGTGTGTGGTGATTGGGTTTGGTTTTCGGTTTGCTTTTCGTTGGATTGCACGTCTCGCACGGTGGGGGGCTTGGGTTTTTGGTTTGGGTTGTGTGGATTTATTCACTACTGGAAAATCAAACTAATTAAAGAATGTGTGGGAGGGGCGTCGAGTGCACTGCGCGTATGTAGGTGTATGTGGTATGTACTTGTGTGTGCTTTTCTGGCAGCGTGCTCTTTCTTTCTTTTCGTTTTGGCACCCGTTCTCCTATGACTGCCGAGCCGTTTTCACTTTTGTCAATTCACTACGTTCTGTCCCTTGTTAACTGTCACGTTGTTTGTTTGCCAATTTCACAGTGCCTTGTCGCAGCATACGGATCACTTGGAATTGCTTTTGCAATGTCCTAAATACTGTTTTTTCATCAAAACTTAACTTATTTTCACGCACGTAAACCACAAACGCTGGTTGTTGTTGTTTTTGCTGCATGTAGTGATGGACCTGCCATTGGTCACATTCCTATCGATAAGCAACAAGCGCGTTTCACAACACCACTTACGAGCAGTCACAGTTAACGTAAACAGGCGGCATACGTTACAAATGCGAATAGCTTTTGGTTTTGTTTTTTGGGGTTGCTTTGTGGGGCTGTGCCTGTGAATTTAATGTTCGGCTAATCCAATAAAGATACAACAAATAGTAGCTATGTGGATGTCAGCTACCAGCGATAGCTTGTGCCATCAAATAAAGGTCAGTAAGTGCGCCAAATTTGACCCTGTCGCCGTTTGTCGCTGTCCATCGTTGCCCGTTGGAACTTATTGATTTTTCGTTCGTTCAGCTAAAATGCTTCACACGGAGTCTCTGCCCAACAGCACCACCCACCAAGGAATCTATGCGCCGCTAAGTCAGGCCATGACCGACTCCGAATCCGACGAAGAGATTGAAATTCATAACGCCAGCAAGCATCGCCAGCGATTCTACAACGAACAGCAGCAACCGCAGCAGCAGTCTCTGCCTCCGCCTCAGTCTACGCCCCAATCGCAACGCAGTCGCATACCGCCAAATACTTTGGCGCTAAAGTCACCGCACACCACTCGCCCCACAGCCACAAGGATTGTGAGCAAGCCGCAGGTGCAGCCACAGCCCCACCAGCGGTTCCAACTGGAGACGCCCACGACGAGCAGCTACACGACCAACATGCAGAACACCTTCCGCTCCGTGATGCTCAGCGATCTGGGCGGCGGTAGTGTGGGCGCTGAGTTTTCAAACTTCAACAGCGAATTCGATGCCACAGCGGACAACGTGGCCATCCTGGGCGGAAGCACGGAGCAGCCCAAGCGCCCGCCCATGTCCACGGCCAGACGTAGTTGCTTCATAGCCTCCCTGCTGCTCTGCGTGTTCGCGGTGCTTGGATTTGTCTGGCTGGTGCCCTGCGGCAATGCGGATGGCACTGGTGCCTGCCCAGCTGTGGGGGATCGCGTCAAGACCCACAACTGGCAAAATAATTACACAAAAATCGAACTGAAAGGCGGCATCAATGTGGTTAATGGACTGCGCGCCTGGGAGAATAATTTGATATTTCTGTACCGCGGCGATGCCTTCTTCCCGGAGTTCCGGCCGAGCAATCAGAAGCGGAACGGCATCATTTCGCTCATCGGCAGCTCCGGGGCTGTGGCCTGGTACGACGAGATGGTCGACGAGCCGGCGGCACTGGACTGCACTCTCATCGATGTGGACAGCAACGGCAAGACAGATTGTCTGGTGATTGACGAGTACGGGGAGCTGGGAGCCATCAATCCGGTGTCGGGACAGTGGCATTGGCGCTTCAAGGAGCGTTCGGCCCACAAAATCGATGCCTACGATTTTCCGATCATTCTGCCCGATCTGGATGGCGATGGAGTGCTGGACATACTGCTGGTGACCAGCCTGTCTCTGGAGCAGCGCACCAAGTCGCTTATCCAACCCAAGCACGAGACACCCCAACTGGAGGCGCGCAATGTGCTGCGGCTGCTGTCGGGGCGTCATGGCAGACCCATAGGCGAGGGCTTCCGTGTGCACGACTGCCAGCGGCTGAGTCGACTCCAGCTGGAGGCTGCCAACATCAGTTACATCTGTCTGCGGCCCAACAACTCGGATCAACAGCGTTCCAAGTCGCTGGCGGAGCTTTATGGGCTGATAACCAACAAATCGATTGTGGGACAGCGACTGCTGTCCGCCTCCAAGATCGCGCAGCATCGCAATCACGGACAACGCCGCGAGATTGACTCGCAGCGCAACATTTACTCGCTGAGCGGACGCGAGCTGGTGGTCGAGAATCGCGGCACTTGCCCCGAAGACTGCAACGTGACCTTCGTGTTGAGCGAGGTGCGCAATGGGAAGCCTCATGTGCTGCGAAATTTCACCAATACGGGCATGTACGGCATGGTGCCCGCTGAGTATCACTTTAAGCATACAAAAACCCAGATGTCTGGCTTTGTGATGAAGTTTTGGAAGTGGCATGTGGCCGAGAAGGCCTCAGGGAAGTCGCCAACAGCACAGACCACGCCAACGCCCGCACACAGCAGCAACAACAATGTGCAGAAGAATGGAAATACAGCTGCTGGTAACACCAAGAACATGAACGCCATCAAGGACAAGGAGAAGTCCGCACACAGCAAGAAGCAACAACAGCAGCAACGTCTGAGACGCAGCGAAGCCCCTCACGAATTCCCCACAGCCAGTCAGCAGTTTGACGTTTTTGAACACTTAATCCAAAAGCGTGAAGCCTACAGCGTACCCCACAAGAATCAGACCAAGGCCAGCGCCGTGAGCGGTAGCGGCGGCGGCAGCAGCTACAAAATGCAAACCATAACTGAAACGGTCATTCTGGTGCTCTTCATGGGCGCCGATACGCGCATTGAGAACACATCGCAGAGCAACATTGTGCAGTTTTGCAGGCAGGAGCTCAATGAGATGGTGTGCCAGCCTGATATTAACAACCAGGAGCACTCGATGCTAATTGCTGATTTGGATCAGGATGGCTCCCAGGAGCTGGTCACGTACACGTCCAGCTTTGTGCACGCCGAGGAGCAGCCGCTGAGCGATTGGAAGCTGGTCACCAATGTGCGACTGCTGCGTATACAGTCGGAGCTGCCAGCCTACAACGAGGCCGAGAAACACAATTAGAATTGGACTGGAAGGACGTTGAGGTGGAACGCGCGCATTTAAAGCATCATTCGTGGCTGGCTGTTGGGCCGGGCATTACATCAAACGTAGTCGTTAGTAGCTGAATTACTAGTTGCATGCATTACATTACACTGTACATTAAATAGAAGAACCTTTTCTAGTTATTAATCACCCTTAAACTATACTTTAAAACTGATAAATACAAAATAAACACAAATTTTAATTGGCTGAAGCCACTGAGGGTAAGCAGTACACAATTGGGAGTTCGGGGTGAATGGCATCAGTTGTTTCGCGCCAAATGGAAATTTGAATCGAATCTGAAAGATCCTATAAATTTGGATTGTTAATTATATATAATTGATATATTCATTACTTCTTATGATACATTTAGGTGACACATGTATTTAAGATATTCTGTTTATGTTACGTTTTTTTTTAAGTTTTTTGTAAGTTTTGAATGGTGGATTTTAAATTTAATATTACTTTTCCAATTTTAGAACAACTACAAGGTGGACTTTAAAGTGATTCCAGATGCTACCAGTGCATTTTTGGTAGCTCTACACATTAACGTCGCTCAGGTAACGCTTCAAGTGGCCCTGCACACTGGCAGTGGCCCATTGCTCTCCAATGGACTTGAGCTCCTCATCCATGCGGGGCAGATTTGTCGAATTAATGGCCGCATGGTTGAGCTTCTTTAGGGTGCGATAGGACTGCAAAAGGGATATCATTTAATGGGCATAAGTTGCATTAGCGATTGACTTACCTCCGCTGTTGTTGTGGATATTAATTTGGCTACGACGAGCGCTTCCTCCACGACGCTGCCCTCGCGGCAAGTCTTGTCCACGAAACTCTGTGGACCCAAGAGATCGGCAGCGTGCAAGCGTTCGCCCAGCAGAAATAAACGTGAGTGCTGCGGGTTATAAAGACGGAATTAAGGGCTCTTAAATGCGTTTAAAGGTAAGCTGTCAAACACACCAATTGAGTGGACACCTTTGGGTGATTATGGAAGAGCGCATAGCCCTCGGGCAGATGCCCCAACTTGGCATAATTCGTCTCAAAGCAGCAATCATCAGCGGCCACGACATAGTCGAGCAGCGGCAATTGCATGACGCCCAGATTCTTTAAATTGCCAACAATGCCAGCGACCAGCGGCTTCGGGAATGTGGCCAGCGTGCGTAGATATGTTCTGCAAAGCAAACAGAGACAAAAAGGAAGCAAAGATCAAGGAGGAAGCGCAGATTCTACTCACTTGAGTGCCAGCATTAGCTGACTTGCGCTGTTCTTGCGCTTCTCCGCTGAGCCTAAGACCAGCTCCTGGCAGTCTATGCCCTGACAGTAGTGTGGACCCTGCACGGTCAGCAGCACCGTGTTGTATTGTGAGTTCTTGGCCACGCTGACGAGCAGCTCGTTGAGTTTCTGCAGCAGCTGGCTGGTGTAGGTGTGACCCGCTTTGCCGCGCTGCACATTGATCACCAGATGCGCCAGCTTGTCCAGCTTGTGGAGCACAACCAGTTCGTTGCTTGCCTTGGGCTGTGCACTGCGCTTCATGTCATTGGTGAGAGTGGTGCGTGCCTCATCGCCGCCTCCCGTGGATGTTCTTTGGTTCGCCTTGTTCTCGGGCTTGAGGAACTTAAATGTGGGATCATTCGCCTCCGCATCCGTTTTGTTATCCAGCGAGAGGCGACTCACGGACGCATTGCTGGAGTACGAGCTGTTTGAGCGGCGTCGCATGATCATGGAGTCTTCAGCGACGCGTCCCTTGTACACGTAGTCCCAGGACTCAGAGGCCAGTGGCTTGGTCTTAGTGGCGGGAGTTGTGGCTTCAGCGGCAGCAGCGCGTTTGCCGCTCTTCGGTGCAGTGGCAGTGGCTGCCTCCTTCTTGGGCGATGACAGCTGTAGGGGCTGCAAACCGAAAGTGTAATTAACAAATGAAGCAAAAAGGTTTGGAAATACTTACCCGTCCGGTTACGGTCATGGCCCGATTGCGCATTCGCGGCTTGTTCAACGTTTCGCCGGCACTCAGCTCACGCGCCTCATGCTCCACGGCTTGGATCATATTGGCTGCACCCTCATCCCCCATCAATCGATCAATTTCGCTCACTTTCTTCTTTTTCTGTGCGCCGCCATTGGCCAGGCCAGCGTTGGGCGTTTGCGAACGACGCTTGGCGGGTGCCCGCACCTCTGGCGTTGCTGCACGCATCAGCGCTGCGCTTGGCGTTTGGCAGCGACGCTTGGCGGGTGCACGAATCTCCGGCGTTGCTGCACGCATCAGCGCCACTGTGGCTGGACGCGTCTCCTTTTTGGGCAAACTCCTGGCCGCAGCTCCGCTTGGTTTCGCAGTCTTTGCGGATGTGGAGGGGCCAGCGCCATCTGCTGCTGTGGCCAGTGGCGGCGTTGCGGTGCCCTTGGAGCTGGCATATTGGGCAAACGATTTCTGTGTCTCTGGCACATCCGGATCCCAAATGATCTTCGGCACACGATTGCGCTTGACACCTGCTGGTGCCTCGCTGACCGCACGCTCTATGGGTGTGGCAGCCTTGGTGGGCTTCATGGAGTTAGCCAGAGTCCGGGCGCTAACCGCTTTTATGATTACTTTGAGCTGGTTGGGATTCAAATGCTTATTATTTGGCGGCACTTTGACAGTCTTTGGCTGTGGCGGTAGTGGCGGCTTTTTGGTTACAACTGCAGCTGCGGGCGCCTCGCTGTCAGAGTCACAGTCGGTCCAGTCGTCGTTGAGCGTGCTCACAATATCCTTGGGCTTGACCACAGCCACGGGCACTGCCACAGGCTCTTTGCGGCGCGATTTATGAGATGTTAAATCCGCAATTTGTTCCAGCGCCACGGCGCGTGCTTGCTCCGGCGAGAGCTTCGTTTTGTACGCCTGCGAGGGCGAGGCGGAGGACGTTTTGCTGAGCATTTTGCTGGACACAGTGGACTTAACACTCTTCGCGGCTGCTGCTGCCGGCACATTGTCTTCATCATCGTCGACCTCCAAGGTTGGATATTGGCCCTCCCCGACGATAGTCACCTCCACATCGACGTTGTCCAATTCGGAGAGTGTCTTCTCCATGGCGGACTTTTCCTCATTCGCGTCCGTGCCTTTTAGCAGTGCAATCAAATCCTCTTCCTCCAGCGCTGGTTCGCTGGTCTCCCCCTTGCTGGCCTTGTCCAACTGTGCTGCTGTCGCCTCTCCCACCAGCGGTGCAGCTTCGTCTGCGCCCACCACAACGGGACTGCCATTTTCGGCACCGCTGCTGGTGGAAGCAATTTCGATGACATTTTCTAGCGCCTGTTCGGCGGGATGTGTGTTGTGCATTTCGGCTATTTCCAGCTCCAGTGAACTCATCTCATCCAAGGCCACCTGCTCCACCTTCAATCCACCATTCGCTGCGAGCAGGTCGGAGCCCGCTGTTTTATTTTTTATCTCCCCCTCCTCCTCCTGCTGCACCGTGGCTACGGTGTTTGGCTGCGATTCTTCCTTGACGCGTGCGCCTGGACCAGCCTCCTCGCATTTGGACGGCTCCTTGGCTCCGTCCACTTTGTCGCTCGTCATCTGTGCCATCATTTCTATGGCCTCTTCACTGACTGCAGTTATTTATTTGTTTATCTAATTTTTTGATTCCCCGACGTGCTGCGATTTGGTACTAAAAAAAATCTATTCTATTGCTAGTGAGCGGCCATTTTTGTTAGAGATGCGCGAAAACAATCGATAGCAAACTATCGACAGGTATTTCTCTTTTGGTGGCTATCGAAAAACTAAACGCTCTCATCCCCCCCTTTGCAACACTCCGATGAATACTTTAAAGAAAAAAGTCTGCAGGATCCAAGGATAAAGCGAGGATATTTGTTTGTAAACGATTTGTTCAGCTCGAAAACCACTGCAACTCGGCGACGAGACGCTCTGAAGTGCACTCCACTCGAGGCGACGAAACGCTCGGTCGTGGCGGCAACGGGAAGGCAACAAAAACAACAACATCCAATACACAATTTGCCAAACCAAAAAAACGTTTGTGTCTCAGGATGTGGGACTCGTCCATGTTTCTCAGCACATTGACGCCAAAGTTCTATGTGGCACTCACGGGCACCTCCAGCCTCATATCGGGCCTCATTCTGATCTTTGAGTGGTGGTATTTTCGCAAGTACGGAACATCCTTTATTGGTAAGTTCCCCGTGCTCCCTCTCTGACTTCAACTGATTTAAAACCTTTTCCCTTTGACAGAGCAAGTGTCCATCAATCACATTAGCCCCTGGATCAATGGCAACGATGCCCAATCGGACTCCAGCAATGGCAGCGGCAGCAGCAGCAGCAGTGGCTCCAGCAGCAGCAGCAATGGCGGCGGTGGTGGTGGCAGCGGCGCAGGACCGGGCGCTGGTGGGGGTACCAATTCAACCACCAGCACGGGCACCCAAATGCCCGAATGTAAAGTGTGGCGCAACCCTCTGAATCTGTTTCGCGGTGCCGAGTATCAGCGCTTCTTTTGGGCGACCAGCAAGGAGCCGCTCACGTACTACGACATGAATCTGAGCGCCCAGGACCATCAGACGTTCTTTACCTGCGAAGGTGATGCACGCAAGGAGGAGTACGAGATTATGCAGACGGCCTGGCGTGAACGGAATCCCATGCAGCGCATCAAGTCCGCTCACAATGCCCTGGAAATCAATGCAGAATGCGCGCCCGCGTACATTCTGCTGGCCGAGGAGGAGGCCATGACCATCATGGAGGCGGAGAAGATACTGAAGACAGCGCTCAAGGTGGCGGAGCTCAACTATCGCAAGTCGCAGGCCACACAGCATCAGGGCGTCATTGCAGACGGCATGCATCGCAGGGACACGAATGTGCTGATTTACATCAAGCGACGGCTGGCCATGTGCGCTCGGAAGCTGGGCAAGTTGAAGGAGGCGGCCAAGATGTTTCGCGATCTCACCAAGGAGATACCCTCCATCATGAGCGTGCTGAACATACACGAGAATCTCATCGAGACGCTGCTGGAGATGCAGGCCTATGCCGATTGCCATGCCATACTGGCCAAGTACGATGACATTTCGCTGCCCAAATCGGCGACCATTTGCTACACGGCAGCGCTGCTCAAGGCGCGTGCCGTTGCGGACAAGTTCTCGCCGGACATTGCCTCGAAGCGGGGGCTGAGTCCGGCCGAGATGAGCGCCGTGGAGGCCATACATCGCGCGGTGGAATTCAATCCGCATGTGCCCAAGTATTTGCTGGAGACAAAGCCGCTGATTCTGCCGCCGGAGCATATACTGAAGCGTGGCGATTCCGAGGCCCTGGCCTATGCGTTCTTCCACTTGAAGCACTGGAAGCAGGTGGAGGGCGCGCTCAATCTGCTGCACTGCACCTGGGAGGGTACATTTCGCATGCTGCCGTATCCGCTGGAGCGCGGTCATCTCTTCTATCCATATCCAACGTGCACCGAGTGCGCCGATCGTGAACTGTTGCCGGCCTTCCACGAGGTCTCCGTCTATCCGAAGAAGGAGTTGCCCTTCTTTATACTCTTCACCGCTGGCTTATGCTCCTTTACGGCCCTGTTGGCCCTACTCACGCACCAATATCCAGAGCCAATGGGCCTGCTAGCACAGACAGTACTTACCTGGATCTCGTATCCATTTCAGTTGCTCAAAGAGCGCGTTGAGGCATTCTGGCCGTGCAACTTGCTGCAGCAATTGTCGCGTGTCTAAGTTGAGTGGATTAAAGGAGTGAGCCATATATCTATGGCTATCCCCTCTACCCGTACTCGAACCCGTACTACTCTCTGCCCTCGGATGACGCACACAAACACAAGGAAACACTCACACACACACACACTCACACGTACATTTTCAGCAAGGAACAAAAGCTACAACAAAAAAAAACATAACTACACTTATACACATACATATATATATATATATATATATATATCTATATATATTTTGGATCTTAATATGTCTGTGTTGTCTTCGTGAAATAAAGAAAGCAAAACAACAAAACAAAAAGCTACCAAAATCTCAGCGCTTTCTGTGGTCCCTCCCCTCTCTACTAAGACCTTATTCACATCATTATTTTAATTACTTTACTGTAACGAGAAGCGAGTAGCGTGTAAACTAAATGAAGAAATTATAATTTCATTTATTTATTAAATTGTATATCATTTTTGTTTCTGCTCTTTTCAATTGTCTAAAAGCTTCAGAGACAAATGCAAATGAAAAAACGACTCGAAATCTATCATATTTATTGGTGGGACAAATCTATCAATATGAGGCTATAGGGAATTTTCCTGTATTTATATTTAAATGGTATATGGATAGCTTAGTAATATGTCATATGTCGGCACTGAAGAATCCTTCCTTCTGCTCCTGAGAAGAATCTATCGCTGGATGACGGCTCTCGTCATCACGGGTACAAGTCACAAGAATAACGGACTGGCGAGTAATGGAATGGATATCCGTAGAATATTTCGCAGGGGTTTTAGAAAACAGTACTATTTATTTATTATTTAATTTTGTGTACATTGTAAGTTCTATCAAATTTGTGTAGAGCCATTATTTTGCCATGTTATTTGTTGTCAAGTTGTGCTCATTTATAATATGTTTAAAGTTCACTTTGTGATTGGGTTTACATTTGTTTCCTCTTCTGCGACATTTGCCTACAATTGGCAGATGCTGTAGTAGCCCCCGCAGACGTCACATTTCGTGAGGAGTTCGGAGTAGGAGTTTGGATTCAGCGACATAAAGTAGGCACTGACGGCTGTCAAAATGTCCACGGTGTGCGCGACAATCTCATCGTAGTCCCCATCTCTGTAGTTGTCCAGAATATGCTTAAGGATGTGATACAGCACCGATTCGGTGGCAATAAAGAACTTCAGCACCGACGTTAATTCAGCCAGCATTGTGTCCATGAAGGTGCGCGTTAGATTCAAGATGAAATCAAAGATTTCGGGTTCCAGGTTGTTGGCCATGCTGGTGATCAAATTCTCAATACTCTCGGCATTGACAATGTGTTCAAAGAGCACCTTGCCGTATTTCTCCAGGACAAAGACCACACCGCTGACCACAACGGAGCTAAGCTGGAGCGCATATGCGCCCGTGGAATAGTTGGCAGCCTCTGGTCCGTCAAGGGCAGTCGGATTGGGACCCAGCAGGCGGGAGCCACCAATCGTTCTGGTATTTACCGCTGCCTCATGGGTGGCGGGTATCGGCTGCCGCACCTGACCCAGTATGTCGGGCCCCTGATTATGCTGCACACTGGCACGCAGCTCCGCCGTATTGGTGGCCACCTGATCGTTCAGCACGAAGCCCTTGCCATCGGGCGCAAAGGCAGCGCGCACGCCCTCCTTGTTCAGCTGCTTGTTGATCTTGTACAGATCGTTGAATTGCTGCCGTGAGGGCACCTCATTCACGCCGCGTATTATGTCCAGCTTGCCCTGTGTATTGCCACGGATGCGTATGGTCTCTTTGGACACCTTATCAAAGGCGCGACTGCAAAACAAGCAACGAAAAGTGTTAAGAAAGTGATAAATCTAATATTTTAGCCGATTACCGCTGTCGATTGCTCAGTGTCTCGCGATAGCTGCCTATCTTGCTGTTCGCCGTATCATTGATAATTGTCGATGCCAAACGGAAATTGTAAACGCTGTGCGTGAACAGCACCAGCGAGGCCGAGAGCTGCAGCACATCCATGGCTGTGACATTATCGCCATCCTGATGTTTCTGCAGCAAAGACATAAGAGAGCGGAGTCGAAAAGATGCGATGGATGGCTTACCAGTATCAAGTCGAGCACACCATTGGCCACGCCAGTGCCCGAGATGACAATCGAGGAGATGTTAAACCCATTAATGGTCAGCTGAGTGATCTGCAAGGGGGATTATTATTCAAAGCAATGGATTCCAGGGTGATGGATTTGGTCTTACCGCTCCCACCTCCTTGCCGGCGGCTGTGGCCGCTGACATTGCACTGGTAGCACCTGCAGCGCCCAGGCCCACGGTTCCAGCGATAACGCCCAGCCAGTGGCCACGCGCCTCCCTGTCTGTCACATTGATGGACTGCTCATGCTGGCTGCGATCCACCAGCTTGGCACTGGAACGTGCCGTGGCATAACCGGCAGTAGCCAGGCCCACGGCACCGGCAGCCGCCATCAGAGGCGCACTCACCGGCAGCGTTAGGAAAGCGGCCACTGGTATGCAGGCAGCTGCAAAGCCACCGATCGCACTGCCCGTGTCCAGATATCCGAGCACCTTTTTCTTTGTGCTGCCCGCCGGTGTCGTGTACTTGTCCAGCCGCACCTGACCGTGGACAATCTTGTAAATGCCACGCTCGGGGGCCACCATCACACCGTCGGGTAGCTCGTTTGTGGCCACATATGAGGCCCAGTTCGGATATACGCGTCCATTCTCGTCCACGAACACCATGCAGCAGTTGAAGCTGTCGCCGCTTCTTCCGCTGTTTCCGGCTAGAGAGGGTGCAGAGAATGAGTACAGGAGTCTGCCGATGACCAGGAGGCAAAGGCAACTTACTGACACAACGACGCGTGCGGAAAACCGGATGACAAGAAAAGGAACGGCAATCCTCGGCGCGATTAAGATCCTGTTCGTTCGGCACAACCATTACGTAAATTATGGACGTCAGCGACTGGCGATTTGTATATTTTCCTGGAATCAAAAAATCTGCATGACTGATTGATGCGTTCAGTTGAGATAAGCGGCCTTACGCTGCTCCCACACCGCATTAAAGATTGTTTCTCGGATTTTCTCATTGGATGGCTGCGGATCGCGCACCAGCTCCCTCAGCTTACGCTTCAAGATGTGCGCCTGCTCTTTGGACAAGCTGGGGATGATGTCATTAGCTCAGTGCGCAAGCAATGTGCAGCTAGAAAAACTGCGCAATACTCACAGGTCCCAGATAATCTCCTCGGCATAGCCAAGAGAATCGGCAAAGCTTTGCTGAACCTCTCGGGCGGTGGGGGTAGCTGCTCCAACGTTATTGTTCGCCTCGGCCATTACTTCTCTTCGTTAGTTTCGACTGCAAAATGGAGCTTATTGCGGGAACGTACCATCAAACACCGGCACACGAACAGCGTTCCAGTGATCGATAGTTTTCAGAGCTGAATCCGCATCTCTCTTATCGATGTTTAGTTACTCGAATTTTGTTTAATTTTTGCAATAAACTTTTTAATTTGCGCGTTAAATACTAGTGACAAGTATTCGATTTTCCTGGTAACAGAATTATGCAATTGCTATTGTGTGGACAAAGAATATGTTTCCTTAGCTTACAAAAATTGTAGAAACTGTGAACTGAGACATAAATATCCGTTGCAGCATCTGAAACTGCGCGGGTTCTCAACCAAGATAAAAATAATCTTCTACAGGCGGAACAAATGTAATCGGCAAGACGATAGCGGAACCGAACCGGTGGAATCGATCCAGTTTGTCCCTGAACTAAACAACCGTACGTGCAGGGTGACCATTTAAGGTATATAAATCTGCGTTGGAGAGATATGTCAACAAATTTTTCATAATATAGAAACCAGGACTGTATTTCGATCGGTATACATATTATATAACAAAAACAAACAAATATTTGTATCTACTATTAAGGCATTATTATGTTTAAGAGCAGCCTTGAAACCCAAATTTTTTTTTTTTTTTGTTTTCTCTCTCTTTATATTTACAATCTGTTTTTAAACAATAAGTAAATTGTATAATTAATATTCAATTAACAGAAATAGCAGTTTTCCAATGAGCCCTGCTATTATATATAACATGAAACCCAAATGAATGTTAATTGTTAGTTGTTTATTAGAAACAGGGTATACAAATGCAAATACTACTGGGTGGCCAGCAACAAATTGTTAAATATCGTAACAAAACATTCTAACATTTCTAGCCTATTCAGTTATATCTTTATTTGTGTAAACAATCCAATAAAAACAGTTATAAACAGTAGGCCAATCTTGTGGCGAAAATCGTAGAAAATTGTAGATCCACTGAGGCTGAGAGTTTAGTTGAATATTAAAATCGAGTAAATATGTCATGAAATCAATGAGAGATGAAGACGCAGCAGCATAACGCAGCTGAATAATATTGTGCCCACTCGAATTTATTAGTAAGCAGGTAGGATGGGTGGCTACAATAATCATTTAAAAGCAGTATTATTTCTCCAATTTGGACAGAGCGTTTAACTTTTTAAATTGCGGTCGTTCAGCTGTCGTTAAGCCGTGCCCCCTATTCAAAATAGAGATCAATGGATTCTCGCATAGCTGCTGCCCCCCTTCTCTAATAAAGAATTAAAAATTAATTCTTTAAAGAAATCGATGCGGAGGAGACCATAAAGGAGACCCTGAGACTGACGGTTCGCATTCCACATTAATAGAGAAAATAATGAAATGAAAATGAAAATAAATCTATGTTCTTCTCAACAAGGACAGATAAAAAATTTGACAAACCAATTTGCAATTGCTTACGATCCGAAATCAAGAGAGTTGCAAACATATAATTGATTTAGAGACAGAAATTCGGTCAGAAAAGATCGCTGATGATGGAAGAGTTGTATCCTTTGAAAGAGTCACAATCTCAATTAATTACTTTAAAAATTTACAGATTGTAGCGATCGAGAATGTATACAGATCGGTATATGAAAAACATATGAAAAGGATAAAAGCATGTAAGTCTAAGACAAATTCATTGTTATATATTAAAAGCAGTTGATTAAATGGATTTATAATATTAAGTATAGCAAATCAATTTTTTTGGTTCACCTTTTTAGTTTATCCTTATTATGCAATCAATTGAGGAAAGATGTATCATAAAATCAGCAGATCCTGCGCAGAATTGAATGATGATTTGAGTAAAATTACATTTTTAAAGCTGAGAGTCCTAACCAGCTGGTAATATTAAATTAAACAACAAAATTGAGGAAAATGATTTTAGATTCCCGGTATATTTACAGTATATTTTAATAATGCAAGAGTATATTTCGGTATATTTCCGAGGGTCTGTCGGTATATTTGATCGATAATTCCGCGGTCACACTGCTATCAACGTCGAACCGGCTTAAAAATGGAAAAGTTTAATAAAGCCCAGGCCAAAAACCTTGCTGCGGCCCAAAAACTTGTGGACGCCTACGCCTCGAGCTCTGAAGATGAGGGGGAACTGGATGAGAAGAAAATTTTGGGTATGTGGCCCCCACAACATGCCGCTGTGACGTGTCCAATCAGCATCAATCTTATCTCTTCTGTAATATCAATGAATTCGCTGCAGATCAATTGTACAAGCACTACCAACCGACATCGAGTGGGTCTAGGGGAAAGACGGCAAGTGACAAGGATGCCGCACGCACCACCACCTTCCTGGAGAATACCCTGCACTCGGGAGCGGCGACTTGTCTCATCTGCATTGGCAGCATCCGACGTGTGGAGCCGATATGGTCCTGCGAGAGCTGCTATTGCTTCTTCCACCTCAACTGCATTCAGCGGTGGGCCAATGACAGCATGATGCAAATGAAAGTGAAGGCGGAGCAGCAGAATGGCAACCAGGGCCACTACAATCATTTGGGGGAGTTTGTGCCGCCCAAGCGTCAGAAATCACTCCACTGGTGCTGTCCCCAGTGCCGCAGGGACTACCAGCCGGCAGAGAAACCAGCACAATACAACTGTTTCTGCGGCAAGGAAGAGAATCCGCAGTCGCAGCCGTTCCTAGTGCCGCATTCGTGTGGCGAGATTTGTGAGAAACTACTTCAGCCCAAGTGCGGGCACGATTGCAAGCTCCTTTGTCATCCCGGGCCATGTCCGCCCTGTGCTCAGCAGGCGCAAGTCTCTTGCCTGTGTGGGAAATCAACTCCGCGGTCCATGCGCTGCATAGACAAGCAATGGAAGTGCCAGCAAACGGTGAGAAAGTTTTTAATGTATTCAATCCCCAATCCACTTATGACTTCTTCTTTAAAGTGCAAAGAGTTCTTGGCGTGCGGGAAGCACAGATGCAGCCAAGTGTGCCATCGACCAGGTCAGTGTCCGCCCTGCAGCAGCAAGAGCAACCAGCCATGCGAGTGCAAGCGAGAGTCGAAGGTGGTTAGCTGCTCGGATCGCAAATGGAAATGTCAAAATGTAAGTGGATATGCCCGAAGCAAGGAGTTCGCTAAAAGATTGCCAAAATCTTTCAGGTTTGTGGAGCGACATTTGCCTGTGGCTTGCACACATGTGAAAAGGTTTGCCATGCAGGACCCTGCGGCGGTGGAGAGTGTCCCTTGGAAGTGAGAACGTGCCCCTGTGGCAAAAGTGTATGTATTACTTACGCATCAGAACAACTCAATCTCGCAGCCCTCATGTCTTATAAATTTAATTTCCACAGAGCCAAATACGGACTTGCAGTGAGGCTGTGGAGACCTGTGGCGACACTTGCCAGAAGCTCTTATCCTGTGGTCAGCATTCGTGCACACAGCGCTGTCATCGCGGCAACTGCATTTCGGTAAGGCATTTTTCCGACACATAAATAGCAAGGATATTTGTTATTACAAATATCATTCCAGTGCCCTGTGAGGACAAAGAAGAAATGCCGCTGCGGTTTGCATGAGAAGGAGCTGCCCTGCTCCAAGGAGCATACTTGCGAAACCAAGTGCAAGCAAATGCGTGACTGTGGCAAGCATGCATGCAATAGAAAGTGCTGCGGCGACCAGTGCCCGCCTTGCGAAAAGATCTGTGGAAAGCAGTTGAGCTGCAACAAGCACAAGTGTCAGTCCGTGTGCCACAATGGGCCGTGTTATCCCTGTAAGCTGGAGTCTCAGATTAACTGCCGCTGCGGCAAGACGCGGCGCAGCGTGCCCTGCGGTCGAGAGAAGAGTGCGCGCATCGTCTGCTTGGAACTTTGTCGGTGAGTTAGAAAGGAATGAGGAATCCCCCAAATCTACTAACCAATGGAATGATTTCAGTATAACTGCCAAATGTCATCATGCCATTAAACATCGATGCCACAAAGGCGAGTGTCCGCCCTGTGGCCAGGTGTGTGGCCTGCCAAATGCTACCAGCGGCTGTGGACACATCTGCAAGTCGCGCTGTCACGAGGCCGTCAGAGTGAACCGGCCTGACGAGGCGTCGGCTCGCCCCCAAACCAAAAAGGTGAGAGAAATTTCCATGATACCGTAATTCCTCATATTTATTCGATTTCCCCTTTAGTACGAATACAAATCACTGCCACATCCACGCTGTGAGGAGGGCGTCAGCGTCACTTGCATTGGAGGCCACGAGGTGGCCACTTGGCCTTGCTGGAACTCCAAGCCCACTTCCTGCCAGCGCAAATGTTCGCGGAAACTCAAATGTGGCAATCACAAATGCTCACGCGTCTGTCATTCCGTGTCCAATCCGCAAGATATGCAGCAGCAGGCTGGCTGTGCCACATGCGAGGAGGGTTGCATAATACCCCGTCCTACTGGATGTATACACGCCTGTCCCAAGGGCTGCCATCCGCCGCCCTGCACTCCATGTGGTTTTGTGATAAAGAGCAAGTGCCACTGCGGTATCACGCACCTGGTGTACAAGTGCAGCGAATATTACGATGAGGCGGGCACTGTCCAGGAGATAATCGAGAGGCGGGAGAAACTCCGCAGCTGTGGCAGTCGCTGCTTAAAGAATGTGAGTGCATTCAAATTAAGAACAGATCCCATTTAATAATGATTCTTGTTCCCAGTATCCTTGCGCACATAGGTGCATGTCAATATGCCACTCTGGCAAGTGCCCCAATCCGCAGCTTTGCCGCAAGAAGGTTCGCATTTTCTGTGCCTGCAAGAGACTCAAACAGGAGATCGCATGTGACAAGCATAGGGCTGGACAAACGTCGCTGGAGTGCGACTCTAGCTGTGTGGCCGAACGCACCCGTGCCCAGGCGGCGGAGCTGCAGCTTCTGGAAGAGAAGCGCCGCAATGAGGAGGAACGCAATCGCCTCGAACTTGAGAAGTTCGAACAGAAATTCGGAAAACGCAAGCACAAAGAACGCAAAACCATAGACGTTGGTCCGCCCAAAACCAAAATGAATTGGCAGCGTACCGCCATTTATGTGGCGTCGGTAATGATTGTTCTGGGAGCCATAGCGGTGGCTTTCTATGCCGACAGTTAAAGGACAACAACGAAACACTCTAAAGATGAATCTATAATATCAATTTAAACGGATAAGAATAAACTACAACAACGACTGATAATCTTGAGTATGGATGGTTCTCTTAAGCCTTCTTCACCTTCTTCTTATAGAAGCAGGCGGCTGCAAAGACGGAAGCGCTGAGGAACGTCGATATAAGGAAGTTCGAGAGCAGCATCAAGTCATGCGACTGCACATACACTGTATAGATGCGGGCTAAAAGGGATAAGGGAGAGTGTTAAAAGAAAAGTTTAATTCTGATTCCAAGTCTACGTACTCATGTTGGTGAAGGCAGAGAGCGCCCAGGTTGTGCGGCTGACGGAGCTGGCATCCTTTGTCCTCAGTATGGCCAGCAGCTGGAGCACCTTGCTGGTTGCCCCAATGGGCGTGCAAAAAGGCTAATGAACGACAAAGAGGAAGCAATTATTTAAATAAATATATCAGGTGGTCAAGGGGGCCACCACCGACAAGAGTATAAATAGCTGCTCAAACATTATACAACAATAAATGTTGACCTTGGACAAAGATGATTCCCCGTAAAGAGCGGACGGACAGAAGGCTTTATCGGAGATAGAAAGAAAAAAATCTAAAACAAACAAAACTCGTTTACCGAAATCACAGAAACATAATTAGTTAATTGGAGCGGCTGCGGAGGTGTTCGGGAAAACAAGTTTGAACTACGTCGAACGTGTTATCTAGCCAAAAATTGTTATGTCTGTGGGACGTCAAAAGCCCCTTTAATCAATGACAAATGTGCACATAGACGATATAAATTGACCCTATGTATTGCATTACTCACCACCAAGAATGTAAGGATGATAATGGGAAAGAGTTTCAGGTATATGAGCGTAGCTATGATCACATAGGCCACGGCAAATATTTGCGTTTTCTTGCCGAGCAGATTTTGATACTTGAAGGCGTAGTAGATGAGTATGTATTCTTGCAGAAGGAGCACGGGATACTCCATGTAAGAGAGGAAATCGTAGTCACTGGTGTAGTTGTAGGATATCATCACTGTGTAGCTGAACAGCTCCAGGCATAACCCAAGAACGCTTATACCTATGTACGCAAGCAGAGTGAAATATGAGTGGGCGGACAGGATGTGCAAGGTAGCTGGCTCACCTTTCGAGGATTGGTTCTCTCTTATCGTATTTATTTGCGGCACCTTGATCACCAAGCATGATGAGACTGTGATTAGGCTGAGCAAGTCGGCAATCACGAGCACTAAACCCTTGTCCAGGTACTCGGACACCACCTCGGACAGACCTCCAGCCATCTCGACGGTCAAACGAATTTTAATAGTTTTGCTGTGATTTATTTAAACGCAAACTTTCGATGACCGGCTGCTGGCTATCGATGAACGGCCTAGCTAACTCATCATCCATGGAGTGCCTTTATTCCAATTCCCAAAACATATCCTTACATCACAGCCACGAAAAATGTTGTAGTTGCGTTTTCCGGATTTCCAAATAACTAAACTTTTTCCGCGTATCGATTCATTGCACTGTTTAAGGTCGTATCACATTCGACTTTGCTAAATGTCTAACTGTAAATGGGCGTATGACATTAGACTAAACTGAAAATTCAGAGATTGCACGAGTGACACAGCGATAAATTAGTTCTGAAGTCCGTGCGTATCCCAATCTCACTCACACTGCATGCTATTTATGGCTGGTCCCACTCTTCAATTTAAGTGCAGTCCAATGCAACTGCAGCCAGGCAGTTAGCAAAGTGTCATACGGCCGTAACGACTCCATCGATAGTAATTTCACGCGATACCTGTGGTGTCTTCAAGATGATGGTTTCGTATATCGATAATTAATAAAAGGCAGGCTCGAGTCATTAGTTTTTTTCGTCTGTCCAAGTAAAATTTATGTTTCTAAAAATTAAATAAACAAAGTAAGGTTTAAACGGTACCACTCCAGAGTCTACAGTACTCCCCGGAGCAACGGCACAAATAAGTATGTGGAAATTCGATTAAACGTGTGCCCCGTGTAACTGTATGTGCGTGCGTTCGTGTGTGTGTGTGAGTGGGCTAAACGCAAAAAACTTTGAGCGGATGGAATAGTTAAATAATTTAACCAAATTGCAACTGTTTGCCTTGGGTATGATGCACAGAGTCAATTCGCTTTGCAGAACATTGTAAAAGTAAATTATAGAAGGGATAACGCAGCAAACTTTTCTCGTGGATGTCGTGACATTTGCTCTGTATGCGTATGTGTCTGTGTGTACAACAATGTTCACATTTTTCTTTTGTTGTTTGCTCCACGAATTATGGGGCTGGCTGGCTCGCTCTCCTCCATCACCATCGCTGCAGTGCAGGTGCAGAAAAGTGGGGTTAGGGCCAATAACTGAGAATGAAATGCAGCGGAAACTCTTAAATTGGCTAACTAAATATTTCATATATCGTAACTACTGGTCTATTATCTTCTAACTTAATTTCATGCATTTATAAAGTACATGTGTATGTGCGTATTTAGGGAGCAATGTGACGACTCCTCCCGTGTCTAAAAAATTCTTTGGGCCATCGTGCTGTGGCATGGGCTATCCTGCGGCACAGGTAAATGTAAGGCAGACTGTATGAATACGGCGTGAAAGCAGAGACCCCGAAGACCCTAAGCAACGTTTTTTGGGGGGAGGTCAACAGCCAATCACCGAAGGGTGGGAAGAGAAAGAAGGAAAATATATTCCCGAGAATACCTCTGCACATCTGATCTGTTGTCTGTTGTGGCGAGTGATGCAACAGCAGGAGCGCTGCTGAAAATTCCTTTGTGATCGCCCCTTTTGTTCGCCTCGGATGCTGATGCTGCCTTGCAATGGCTGCGCACCCTGCCCCTGCCCAGCCCATCTCCACTGGCAGCAGAGATCCCTTTTTCTACACGCTTTTGTGAGTGTGTTTGTGAATATGTGCCTCGTTTGTGTGCGATCGGTCTTTGGTTGGTTCCCTAGCTGCTCCCCGGTGATGATGCTGTGTGACAGACAAGGCACGAGATACACGAGACGACGATCTGCTTGCTCTTCCCAAGCCAGTCCCATGCGGAGGGAAAAGATAGCGGCTTGAATTGCAAGGTGTACGTGATGTTGTTGTTGTCGCTGCTGCTTCTGCTGTGTATCTTTTCTGCTGCTGCTTCTTCTTCTTACGTCCGTTACTTCTGGCTCTCTCGCCATCTCTTCTCCACAATACCTTTTTGCTGCCGCCTGCCCCGCCGCTTGCCTACCTGCCTCTTACTGTATACTGCATATGTGTATGCGTGCGAGCGTGTGAGTGTATGTGAGTGTCTTCTTTTTGTTGTAATACCCGTTTCGTCTTCTTTTTCCCATTCTACTTCGCGCCGTTTTAGCCTCTTCCGCCGATCCCCGATCCGATGCACTTTTGTGATTTCCTTTTTCGAGTTTTAACGACAACGTCGTCGGCGGCAGCGGCTGCCTTAAACAATTTTTCCCACTGCTTTTCATTTCTGTTCGTTTTTTTTTTTGCATCGTGTTGCGTGGGAATTTTTAGAGTTCTCCCCGAGCACAAAGGATAAGCATTGAAATTTATAAAATATACGTTTATTATAAGAGTGTCTATAATTTGCAGTAGGAAGTAGTACTAAAAGGTATCAAAATGGAAAGCAAATCTAGTCTGAAGCATCCTACTCCTTTCTCTCCGTTCCCCTCATAACCTGATATGGAATACATTCCTTAATGACCATCGTTGTCTTTGCAGGAGATAAAGGCAGCGAACTGGTGAACTGGTAAAGCGCGCTGCCCCGTTTCGTTTTGGATGCTCGTCAAGTATTATTATGGAACAAGGATGTCCTCCAGCTGCTAGCGGGAATTCCTGGACCAGTGCAGAGGAGGGGTGTACGGTCAGCGGCCAGCTCATTGAACTGAAGAGTCAGGCGGCGGCAGCGGCAGCGGCAGCGGTAGCGACGGCGACGGCAACTACCAGCCAGGAAGCAGGAGCAAAGACAGCAAGATCAGCTGTATCAGCATTTTTATCTATGTCAACTCTGAGGGAGGATGTGGAGGACGTGTGCGTATCGTCGAACTCTCAGCATGGCTTCGCAGTAGTGCTGGATGATGAGTCCAGCACCTCCGGGGTGCTGGAGACCTTTGAGATTAGCTCTTCCAACTCACTGCCCACCAGCACGAGGCCGGCATCTACCGTTGGCGTGGTGGTGGCCGTGGATGATAGCTCCTCCACAGACACCATTAACGACGATGACCATCCCTCCTCCGAGCACAGTCATGGGGGCTTCTTCAATGATAGTGAGGAGCCGCCGATTGTCTGCCTTATAAACGACGATGATGATGATGATGAAGAGGAGGAGGAGGACGTCGAGGAAGTGGAGGCAGATGTGGAGGATTTGGAAGAAGAAGATGAAGAGGAGCTGATCGAGGATTATGATGATGTGGAGGACATTGTGGCTGGCATCGACTGTCCAAACACATCACAAATAGCCCTGCCCGACGGCACCATCATGACCGCCGATGGCTCCAAAATCTTCCTCGAGACACCCGTCGTGGAGGAGGCTCTGCCGCATCCCCATCCCGATGGGACCGATGTACCGTCAGAGTTCGGCGATCAGGTCGGAAAACCGAAGCGCCTGAGCGACGAATTTATGCTTAACGAGGATCAGGTGGAAGACCAGCACCAGGAAGCACATCCACATGGAAGAGGAACCAAGTCTGAGCCAGGCAACTCCGACGACAGCCGGCCGGAGGCAGACGATGCCGCCACATCCACATCAGTCCATGACAGGCTGATGTCAGTGCGGCTGAGGCAGATGAGTCTCACCGCCAACGCCACGTCGAACCCCTCGCCAGCCGCATCGGCCACATCTGCCGCATCTGGTGGTGCGCAAGAGGAGGCCTCTGCATCCACATCTAGCTGCAGCTCCAACTCCAACTGCAACACCCAGCCCCTGTCCAAGGCGGACATCCAGTCGATGGATCTGATAGAGCGGCGCGACTTTGAGACAGAGCAACGTCTTACTGGTGGCATCATTCTGCGCACCAGCTCACTGCTGAGTCGGAACAAATTGAATCTAAGTCTGATCAAGTCCATGGGTGGCGGAGGGACAGCAGCAGGACCCGGAGCAAATGCCGGCGGAAGCGGCGGAGTCATCAGCAGCAGCAGCAGCGATGATTGGCCCAGTGGCAGCAACGGACGAACCGTCTCTTCGGACAGCAAGGTGAGTAATTTATCAATCAATATGGAAAGCCCCGAAAACAAGCAGTCGTAGAACTGTCAGTCTTGTAAATAGAGAGGGATCTCTAGAGATTATTCATTCCAAAGAACATTCCTTCGAATATAATAACTTAATAATTCCATTCCCTATCCATTCAGTGCACGTACAAGGATCTATCGACGACCCCCACGAGCAGCCGCAAGTATACCAACAGTCGGCTGAGCAAGTCCACTGCCAAACTGAATCTAGGATCCACCCTGGGCACATCCTCAACAGTGGGTGCAGCAGCGTCCAGCAGCTGCAGCCAGAGCACCAGATCCTGCACCATGCCGCAGTCATCAGAAGCGGCGGGCTCAGGAACCAGTTGTACGGGAGCTGCTCGAACGGATGTGTTCACCAATACCAATTCGAATGACGCTCCATCCACATCTACATCCACATCTACATCCACATCCACATCCACTTTGAGCTGTCAGGAGCAGGAGGAGAAACCTAGTGCATCATCATCCGCCCAGTCCATCTCCTTCAGCTCTGTGGGCTCGCAGACTTCTCAGGATGGCGGCCGCACATACGCTTTACACTCCACGTCATCATCCGGATCGGCCTGTTCCGGATCGGCAGTTGCCGATGATGCCCAGGCCTCGACGTCCACGTCAGCATCAGCATCCTCCTCCTCGACATCAGGCAGCACAACGCGACGTGAGTACGCAGCAAAGGCGACGCGCCAAGTGAACGCCAGTGCCCAGACACAGGAACGTCTATTTGCGCGCCTACCAGGTTGCGGCGGCGTGGCCGGTGTAGCAAAGACATCGGGCGGTGCTGCAGCTCATGCATTGGTCACACGTCAAAGACGCAATGGCTCCAACG
Source organism: Drosophila guanche (assembly GCF_900245975.1). Taxonomy (NCBI): domain Eukaryota; kingdom Metazoa; phylum Arthropoda; class Insecta; order Diptera; family Drosophilidae; genus Drosophila; species Drosophila guanche. Next base: position 7,458,202 of record NW_022995744.1, on the reverse strand, counting down.
ATGTCATAGTCCTGGAGGTTGTAGTCGAAGAGGGCGCCGCGGGTGCAGCTGGAGCCAACAGCAGCAACAACAACGTCGTAGATGGTGGTCTGATCGAACCGGGAGATGGCGATGAGTCGTGGTTCAACTGCGATGAGGAGAACAACTCGGATTTGGAGGAGATTTGTACGTGCCAGAATGGCAATAGTGGCTACAGCAGCGGCAGCAACGGCAGCCTCAGCGAGCCCTACGACATGGAACCAGTGGAGTACGACGAGCCCATCTCATTTTCCACATCCTCCTCGGCCATTGGCGACGGCGGCTCCTCCACCGCATTCACCAATACCGGAACATTGATTTCTCAACAGCGCAAGCGCAAATACAACGAAGTGCGCATTCTCGAGGGCTGTGAGTATTCCATGGCCATCTCGGCCAGCGGCGGCATTGGCGGTGCTGGCTTTGGAGTCGGCGATAATAGCCGCAAGCGTATTGCCTACGATTTTGCATCCACTCCACGCTCGTCGTCACAGCACTTGGGCCCCACAGCGGTGCTGTCGCTTACGCCATCGCTGGTGTCCAACGCCAGCACCACGACACCGATTGGGCGTCGTACACCCCGCGGGGTGTCCGCCCGTGACAATCCGCCGCCAGAGCTGCAGCACTGGCTGCAACAGTTCCAGCGCTGGTCCCATGTGGAGCGTCTGCTGGCCGTCGATCGTCTGATTGACCATTGCGATCCGTCGCAAGTGCGTCACATGATGAAGGTGATCGAGCCACAGTTCCAGCGGGACTTTATTTCGCTGCTGCCTCGGGAGATAGCCCTGTTGGTGCTGTCTTATCTGGAGCCGAAGGATCTGCTGCGTGCTGCCCAGACGTGTCGCAGTTGGCGCTTCCTCTGTGACGACAATCTTCTGTGGAAGGAAAAGTGCCGCAAGAGCCAGATCCAGACGGAATCGCGTAGCGACCGACCAAAACGGGGACGCGATGGCAACATGCCGCCCATCTCATCGCCATGGAAGGCCGCCTATATGCGGCAGCACATCATCGAGATGAACTGGCGCTCGCGACCCGTGCGCAAGCCGAAGGTGCTGAAGGGCCACGACGATCATGTCATCACATGCCTGCAGTTCTCTGGCAATCGTATTGTGTCCGGTTCCGATGACAACACCCTCAAGGTGTGGTCTGCAGTCAATGGAAAGGTAAGTGAATCTTAATTTATTAACTCTCTCCGAGCTCTGGTCTGAAGTGATTTCTTTCTTTAGTGCCTACGCACACTGGTGGGCCACACTGGTGGTGTTTGGTCGTCGCAAATGTCTGGTAACATCATCATCTCGGGCAGTACGGATCGCACGTTGAAGGTTTGGGATATGGACAGCGGTGCCTGTGTACACACACTCCAGGGGCACACGTCCACTGTGCGATGCATGCATCTGCATGGCAATAAGTAAGTGAAAGCAGCAATCGAAGCTCTGGAGCTCGTTACTAATCACCGTTTTGTCTCTCCAGGGTGGTCAGTGGCTCTCGAGATGCCACCTTGCGGGTCTGGGACATCGAGTTGGGCTCCTGTCTGCATGTCCTTGTGGGCCATCTGGCGGCTGTGCGTTGTGTACAATACGATGGAAAGCTTATTGTGTCCGGAGCGTACGATTACATGGTCAAGATCTGGCATCCAGAGCGGCAGGAGTGTCTGCACACGCTTCAGGGGCACACAAATCGCGTTTACTCGCTGCAGGTACTAAAATAGAGATACCCATCGATGAGCATGGTATAATAATACTGTGGTTTCCCCTTTAGTTCGATGGTGTCCATGTGGTGTCGGGTTCCCTGGACACGTCCATTCGTGTGTGGGATGCGGAAACGGGCAATTGCAAGCACACTCTGATGGGCCATCAGAGCCTGACGTCGGGCATGGAGCTGCGCCAGAACATACTCGTCTCTGGCAATGCCGACTCCACTGTCAAAGTGTGGGACATCACAACTGGACAATGTCTGCAAACGCTGTCGGGTATGGGACATGGCTGAGCATCTTAAGAATCCCTGCTAATTCTGCTTTCAATTTTCATTCCAAAGGTCCCAACAAGCATCAGTCCGCGGTCACTTGCCTGCAATTCAATTCACGATTTGTGGTCACCAGCTCGGACGATGGAACTGTCAAGTTGTGGGATGTGAAGACGGGCGATTTTATACGCAACCTCGTTGCTTTGGATTCGGGTGGCTCTGGTGGTGTTGTGTGGAGGATTAGGTAAGCGCTATAATCATTTTGTTTAGAGGAAAGAGTGGGATCTAACGCTCTGATGCTGTAATGATTTCAGGGCAAATGATACAAAGCTGATTTGTGCGGTTGGCTCACGCAATGGGACAGAGGAAACAAAGCTTATGGTCCTGGACTTTGATGTGGAGGGCGCTTGTGTCAAGTGTTCATAGGAGCCACTCAATAGGCTGCAGCTGCAGCGACCACGTCTGCTGATCTGCATTGGTATGGGTAGCAGCGTCGTCAATCGAGATTTCACTCAAGGAACAAACAACAAAACATTTGGAGCCACGATTTACACACAACCACAACAACAATCATCCAAACATCAGAGGTACACATACAGCGGATGGGTGAATCCGTAACGTAACTTAATGTAACGTAATGTAAATGTTAACGCTTGCCTTGCCAACAAAAATTCAGCTGCTAACATATATCCACACACACTACACTCTTACACCACACACATACACGAACATATTGTGAGAGAGCGAGAGACGCGCCAGATTGGCGTGGTTTTTTTTAGAGGTTGGGAGGGGGTGTGGCTGTGAGGAGTAGAGCGGAGAGGAGAGTGTGTCTTGTTAATAATTTGTTTCTTTAATTAACGTTGCTTTATAGCCAAAATTCGTTTTCCACCGTAGAATAATTTTTTGCTCCTTAGTTTTTATTACCATTATATACATACATAGCATACAAACATACATTTAGATATATAGAGATCGAGGAACAGCATACGAGTATATTAGTTAGTTGTCGGTCTGATGAAGTGCGTCTGGAAAAGAATATAATATTAGGTATTACGAAATTTTATGCATACAATTACAGTTAACAGTTTACAGCTACAGAAGAGAAATATTTTCGAGTTGAGGCCCTGAAAGAGAGAGAAAGGCGAGCGTTTCGTTTATGAAAAACACAGCTTTATATTGATTAAATTGGTATTTGCTTAATTTGAATTTAAAGATGATTAATGATTATGATGAATGATGTATATGTTAATATTTGCACTTGATTTGAGATTGAGTTTTCGTGCCGTTTATGCCGATTATGTTATAAATTTAGTTGTGGTTCCCGTTTTTTGTTTTAACTGTACCCCACGTAGTACCACGTGTGTCCATGTATCCATGTTGTAATTATTTAATTGGGTTTGATTCGACTCGATTCGATTCGACACCACACCACCATCCCATTGGGGTAATTCCAAATTCCATGTGGGTGCGGGGAGTGCGCCTTCATTTGATTTTGACTAAAATTCCTCATTTGCCAGGAACCTGCCACAATTGCCGTATATACATATATAGCGTTAAGAAGAAGAGTCATCCCGTTAGTAGTCTCGTGAAGAGCAGCTCACACCCACACACACATACACACAAAAAAACACACGCTGACACTTATACACACCACATGCATGCATACGTACATACATACATACATGAAATCATCAAGCGAAAAACATATATTTTAATTATAGACTGATTTATTAGTAATTGAAATTAATCTACAAATATGTATGTGTAAAACGGTACCGTATGTATTTCAATAAATTTATCGGTTTAAGCATTGAATAAACGCAGGAATAACAATAAAAACAAAAAATAATAGTTAATACCATCATAGACATCTGTATGTGTATTGTACATATTTGCTTCTGATTGCTACTTTATTTGTTCAAATAAAAATCAAGAGGCAGGGGCGGATATGTACTAATATAAGAAAAATATTGAATACTTTGCAGTAAAACTATTTATTTTATTATAAACCTATAAATGGACGTTGGTTTCACACTCCTCCCACGGCCATAGGCCACTCTGGAGACGTTGGAGATGCTTTACTCAGTTGCGAGGTTACGAATTCATCGATGTGTGGAACTTTTATACAGATTATTTACTTGGAAATCATTTCAAAAAACAAATCACTTCATTCACGATTCAACTTTAATTGTATGTTACGCTAACTAGAAAAATAAGCTAAATGCAAAATCAACTTCATGAACTACAGAACAGTGCTTTAGATCTTTGTCTTCTTGCTACTGTGCCCCTCGATGCCGAGGTTGCAACGCGAGGCAACATCCTGGACGGAGGTGACCGTGCTGGGCAGGGCGCTAATAACGCCCATAGCCGACATCGTGCCATTGCTGGGACGCTTTCGCGTTGGTGAATGGACGGGTGACTTCTGCTTGAGGCACTCCACGTCGTTGAACACCACCTGTGCACCGCCGCCACATGTTGGTATCACATTGCCCTTGTACAGCTTCGTCTCCACATCACCGTCGGTGTCGGCCTCCTGTGAGACAAGGCAGTATTTGTTGGCGCCGTGCTCGGTCAGCGTCTTCATGTCCGTCAGCTTGGTAACCGACTTGCGATTCTTCAAAAAGGGCTGCATAATTGTACCGAGTGGCACGGGATTGGCTGCACGATGTTCCAGCCATTTGTCGCCAGCGGAACGCGAGCGTCGATGTCGGTTGTTGGCAGCTGCCACGCCCTGGATGGATGGATGGATTTAGAGACATTAGATTATAGCTGACAGAGCAGAAGGACAGAAGGCTTACATGTCGAGGCGTGGCATAGATGTCTGTTCGCGTGGCAGGCACAGATGACTCCGTTCGAGCAGTGAATGGGCCGCGATCCTTGTCGTTGAGCAAATCCTCCGAGCTCTGCGAACGAGGCATGCTCGGCAGATCCTCAGACTGTAGAATATTCGAAACCAATCGCAGTTTCTCGTCCTTAATGCGCATACGTTCGTGCAGTTTCTCCCGTTGTTGGCGGAGCTTTATCTCCAGTTCCCGCTTGTTCTTATCCGACTCCACTGCCATTTTGGAGCTGAACTTTTTCTTCTGCTTCTCCTTCTCGTGCTCCTTTTGAGTAAGGAGGTTCTCCTTCTCATTGAGTTTGAATGTCAGCTCCTCGATCTGCCTGTCCCGCTTACTCAACGTATTGTTCAGCACATCGATGGAGCTCTCATGAATTCGCACCTTCTTTTCCAAGGCCGAGCTGCGGTCGCGCTCCTGCTTGTAGACGGCCTTCAGGGAAGCTAGCTCCGTGCGCAGCTGCATGTTGTCTCGGTCCAAGTTCATCAGCATCTGACGAAAATTGTCGCCTACAAGTAAACAAAATTAATTAGAAGGATTCCCTTTAGAGAAGTGGAAGCTGTACGACTAACATTTGATATCCAAATTTCCGCGCAGTCTCTTGCGCTTCTCAATGCGCTGCTCCAGGTAATGCATGAGCTCCTGGATCTTGAACTCTGCCTCAGGGCTGTCCATTTGATAGGTGGGAAAATCGGGTCCCAGACTGTAGACCAAAGCCACATCCACTTCCAGGTCCTTGGCCTCGGGAATGCCCAGCTCGTTCAGATTGTTGACTGCAATCTTGAACAGCTTGTTGGCCTTGCGGCGGCCTGGTGTCAGGCCCAAGTCCATTTTCATAGGCGTGGCCCGTGCTATTTGCACTTCCTGAGTCATCTCTGCAAACTTCATAACTTGCTGCAAAGTAAAAATATAAGTTTTGAGCAACAGGGGAAGACAGAGTAGCCGTAGCTAGCTCCTACCATATTCTCGTCATAGTCCTCCATTCTTGGATTGATGCAGACGATCATAGACACTTGGCCCTCGCCGTCAAAGTAATTCTTAAACATGTGCGTGATCTTCGATTCGCGATATGGTATCTTCTTGGGGGCAAAGCCATTGCTGGTTGCCTGCTGATTTTCGCGCAGATACTCGAGGCATTTGCGCAGCGTCATCAGTGAGTTGTTGATGTTTCCAGCCTCGCGAAGCCGCTCCCCAGTGTTCTTGGTACGCGAGGAGCGCTCACTGCCGGCCAGATCAACCAGGGACAGCTGGCTGACTGTGATGTTATGCCTGTCCTGTACAACATTCTCCCCCTGGCTGTCGGTGGGCGCCTGGACGAGCCTTATGTTGAACACCGAGTGGCTGCGACTGGACTCAGCATTCAGGACCGTGTGGCCCATGCGCTTTTTCTTTTGTCCCATTTGAAAGATATCTAAGGCATCCTCCACCGTTTTCACCTCCACCTCGGTGACGCCATGGACGAACATGTGGTGTTGGGCATCCTCGCGAATTATTTTGCTTTGCAAAGTCCTGCAAATAGTTGATTACTTACTGGCACACTCCAAGGATAGGATATCTCTGCCACTTACTTCTGTATGCCCGAGTCCTCTAGGAGATCATACACACTGTTGTTGTATATTTCTATGTAGGTGACAAACACCGAATACATGTTGTCCTCGTCGAGGCCTAGTAGGGGCGTTGGCTCCACCGACGCTTGCGAGGCTATCTCCGGATCCGAATCCTTGTTTCGATATGCAAAGCGACCGGAGCCGGCAAAACGCAGGTTCATCTCTTGCTGCCTCTCCAGCAGAGCATCCTCTTCGGACAGAATCTCGAAACCATTCAGCTTGTCCGGCTTGAAGACAAATTTCTTTGCCTGAAAATCGGATATGGTACGAAATAGCACGTCCAGGCAGCGGGGCATTATGCCGCGATGCCTCAGGTTGCCAGTCATTGTGTACGTCTTGCCGCTGCCCGTGACACCATAGGTAAACAGCAGACTGTTCCGCCCACGCACTAGGTTCTCGACCAGTGGCTGTGCAACGGACGCGAACACATCCTGCTGCGTGGCATCCGACTGAAAGACGTGCTTGAATATGTACTGTATCTCGCGCTGGGCGCCGTTCTGTTTGTGGTGCTGCAGCAGCTGATCCTGCGGATTCAGTGCGATTGTCGTGGAGTTCTTCACCCGCAGAGAGGTGAGGTCCGCATCCGATTGGAGCGGGCGGACGCGACAGAACACATTTACCGGATCCTTTGCCTTTTCCGCCGTGTCCCGACGTTGTTTCTCTGTCGTTTGATGCACTCGAGGTGTCTTAGCGACGCGCATCGGCGTTCGTGAACTGCAAGTCGATTTTCCATGAATTATGATGCACACTTTTCAGCTCTCGCATTCTACTTACACTGCCTTCATTTTAAAGTAATTTTATTTCACTCAAATAACTCCGACGCTCTGTGTTTTTCACAAATTTGTTTTTTTTTCGATCGTTAGCTTCAAATTTCAAGCGCCAAGCGACGCCACGCTTACTTTGTCGGTATGTTTTGCTCGGTGTGACCGCGGAATTGCCGATAAAATATACCGACAGACCCTCGGAAATATGCTGAATATACCCTTTCATTTTCAAAATATACTGTAAATATACCGTAAATCTAAAATCCCTTTTTTATCTTCTGTTTAATATTACCAGCTGATTAGGACTCCCAGCTTTAAAACTGTTATTTTAATTGAACAGCATTCGATTCTCCACAATATTGGCTGATTTTCATGACTGATGAGTCCTGGCGCCTTTTTCTTTGAAAAAATCAAAAATAAATAACATACTCGACATATGTGTTTATTATCGATAGTTTAATTAATCGTTTTGACCTTTTTAGTTTTAAACTTAATTTGGAAACATTCCAAGAAAAGGGTGTCGCGAAAACTAGCCAATCTTTTTACCTACCTATCTAATAATATAAAAAAACAACATCAAAATCGAGGAAAATAATTTACGGTATATTTACAGTATATTTTGACATTTCGGTATATTTCCGAGGGTCTGTCGGTATATTTGATCGAAAATTACGCGGTCACACTGAAGCAAAGGCACATTTAAAAAATGTAAATATAGAAATAGTTAAGATAAGCATTTTAATCATTTAAAACCTTAGTAAATAGTCATGGCTGAAGCCGCAGCATGTTTATTGCTGTACAAATACAAGGCGGTATGTACTAAGCAGACTGGTACAATTTTTAGCACTCCATGTGGCGTCTGTTGCATCGTTTGGATGATCAGATCAACACAGATATTCATAGATGGCGAGATAAGGGACCATGATGTCCTAGACGAGGATGAACAGTCACTCATTGATCACTCGCGACACGCAGAGAAATCAGTTCGTACTGCTGCTAGCTTTGACTTCATCTAGCATCGGAAGCTGAACCGCCATATGATCCTCTACTGCACTGTGCTTGCCTCGGCCAAGAAAGACAGTGAAAGCCAGCGGAAACGCAAAAGATGAGGGAATAAGGCACTCGCAAGTATCCCGCAGTAGCGGGAATGGGTAAGTCTATTGCTAGCCAGCACGCGGGTTCAGCGATTCGTTGCAAACATTGAGATGGGCCATTCGCCTGGCATGTGCCAGCTGCTCTTTTTTTACATGGTCTTGTTTTGTGTGTTTTCAGAAAATCAAATCCGATTTCGTTATCATGGAGCTGAAGGATGAGGATCTTGCAGCTCTCCAAACACACACATTGGCCGATGTGATAGCGGTGTCGTACCCCAACATTTATCTCAACTTCTTGGTGGCCAACTGGAGTGTGAGCGCGACGTCATTGCAACCATCCTCCCGCAGATTTGGTCGCAAGATATGCTAAGGATACACAATGTACACAAACATGTCCTTTATGTCCTTGCATCCGGAAGGATTGAAATCCATCAAGGACCTCAAGGACTGCAGGATACGTCTGTTTTACCTGAAATTAGGCCATAATTTTTAAAATAAAAGGACCCCCTGAAAGAAAATGCATAAGTTCCATCAGCATTATCCGAGCATTGTGAAAGTAGCTACACTTTTTATTGATATACAAAATCTACATATTTTTTTAATGTTGTGTATGTTTTGTGTTATAATCTTAACCTGTGCTCTAATCCGACTTGGCATTATTCTGAGTGGAAATCGGTAACTTCGATGTGGAACTAGTTATCCAGATCAAAGGTACACCCAAGTTTGCATGAATCAACGACCCATCAACGTTTCTGCGGGAAGAGGGTTGTGGTGACGGGGCATTCACGCTCCAACTGGAACACATAGGTTTCCCAATGTTGGGATATCGATTGGCGAACCGGGCTCATCAGCCATCCGTGAATCTTAGAGCTGCGAGAGACGCGTTCGTTTTCGATTTTCTGGAAAACAACAAACGGGAATACATACATATGTAAAAAGAAAGCTACTACCAGAATCAATACACAACTTACCTTCTCAGTGCACCGCTTGATCCTATATGCATACGAATCCTTGCTCATGGCCAAGGTAACCATCCGATCCTGTCCCAATGGAAAGCATTTGAGAGCATTTCAGCTGTCAACATCCACATGTGCTTCCTATCGCTCAATCAACCTGCGAACTGCCAATACTTGCAGCTAAACTGCAGATGTACTGCAGTTCTTCGGTGACAGGGTACAGTACAGATTTAAGGTCTTGGACATGTCCTAATTCCGTTGTGCGCTTATTAGCGATGCAATTTGGGATTTGTCGCTGCTTTTGTTGTTTTGGTAACCAGGGCTGTAAAACGAATAATGGAACTATCAATAAGAAGAAATATCGAGTATATTATTACCATCTGACAAAAACTCGAAGCCATGAAACGGAGGAGATAAGGTTCGAACTTAAAGGCTCTTTCAATGCAGCCTTTTTCACCTTCTTCGTTGATCTTTATTTCGACTGTTCAAGGGGGTCTGGCATTTCACGAATGACCTGTAGGTATATTGCCACAATATTATGCATGTTATTTTCTTTACTTTTATATTTACCTAATATTTTAGAGATGACAGCATATTCTTGACGTCGACCAGGGCTGCGTGCTCGACCAAAAAGAAGAAGCGAATTGGCGGCAGCTGTTCGCTCGGCCTGAAAACAAATCGCCTACAAAAGATTAGTCCCAATTGGAATTAAAATCCCACAGCGTTTGACAACAATTACAAAAAATCACCTATCACAATTGGAGTCTATGATAAGCACTTCGGTTGGAATTTCAAAACAATTTAAAAAAATCGGTAAAAAGTTTTGGGTTCGTGTGCGCTCTGCTAGGTGTTTCGCCGGTAAATAAATGTAGTGTTCTCTTTATTTTAACAGAAAAACAATAATAGATGAGCGCTGTGCTTGTGCGCTTGTGAATGTCGGATAAATTAAATGTATTGACAGACAGTGTTTGCGGCGTTTCTTCAGTACTTGTGTGGGTATCTGTGTGTGTGAGTGTGTGTGCTACTTTCTTCCGCCTTGGCCTGTAAAGCCCAGAAGAGATAAATATTTAGCTAAATTTATAAATAAACCCAAGTAAACAATCTCGTTCCCTTGTTTGAGAGGGTTTTCGACTCACTTTTCAATTGATTACTTACGAAAACTAGTTTGGTTTATTGACCACCGAGTGCAGATTCCACCACGCAGCTGTCTGTCAACAATCAACCGACAATTACAGTGCGTTGTCTCTGCATTCCATCCTCCCAACTGAGGGTCTGTAGGGGAGAGAACTGATTTCACAAATTTCTCTAACAGGTTAACAAACTCACACTTTAGTTTTGAAGCATAGAAAATTTGCGGGCAGTGAACGGTGTGTTAGTTTTTCAGGCCCTTATCTTGTACGTGTGGCGCGAACTTCATTCCCGAATCAATTCGAATGCTGATAAAAACCCTTGAATTGAATGGCCATAGACATGTCGCGAGAAGGTTGTTATCGCTTGTCCTTGGCCTATAATTCAATGGGTCAACTGGTATACAGCCGCAAAAGCCAACGCTTAACAAACATGCAATTGTTTGTTCTTTGTAAACGCTCTGTTTACAGAATTAATAATAGAATAACTCTCTAAAGTGATTTATTACACAACTAATTTGATCAAAATTGTTATGCCAATTGTGTGTTGGCAAAGATACATATTTATCTCATTTATCAAGAATCTCAATTGTAAATGAATCATATGCCAAACAATGCAAAACTCATTTGTCCCTATATGCCTTAATTGTTTAGAACGATTTGATCACGTTTTCAGCGAACCCAACAATACTCTCAACTCTCGCACTTGTTGAGCTAATTGGGGCCGGTCGTGTGATCAATGAGTCTGTTGATCACAGTTCTTGCAGCACGCGAGCAACGATCGCACCGTCTCTCTGCTCATTCTTGGGCCAGACAGTGCCCAAAGCGTTCGGTTCGGGATCGAATATTCGTTGAATTTCTTGCAGCTTAGAACGCAATCGAACGTGCTTAGCGGTTAAACAACAACGAAACATTTGTGCAAATAATTACGTGAGTTCGACAAGGGGCTTAGAAATTGGAGTGTTGAAACTACTAAAGGCATGGATGGCCTGGCATTGGTTGAAATGCCTTCAAAGTGGTCGGATCACGCATTCTTAATGTCATCAGCCAAGTGTTACCCCGGACGAAATAAGTGTACTCACATGTGTTTCTATAAAAAATAATCCCTCAGTCTGCACATATCACTCGAGTCTCCATATCAAGTTAAATTCTACACTATTTTAATTTCACTCAGATTATGCAAAATGTATCCAACCTAATCCCTCTATTTTGTAGACATTTCTTCTCTCCCTACCCAACTCTTCAACATTTCCATTTAATTTGCTAATGGTCAATAGCATTTAGATGGGATTTTCTATCAGCTAGACGATATTTATGACTATGCAAAGTGCGTGTTGTGCTGGTCAAGTCGTTGAACCTCAGTGTTAGATCTTTAGAAAAGCCCCAGGCAAATTACAATACCGGCATTGTTCACGATCCTCTGACGTGAATCTCAATTCTGCTGATGAGTTTGTCTTATTATATCAATATCTCTTTTCCCTTTTCTAATTGTAGACCAATCAAAAATGACCCTGAAGGAGTGGGGATATCGATTGTTTCCGGGTCTGAAGTGGCTTCACGGCTATACCGGGCAAGATGCGTTGGCCGATATGATAGCCGGAGTGACGGTTGGACTGACGGTACTGCCGCAGGGACTGGCCTATGCCACACTGGCGGGACTGGAGCCTCAGTACGGCCTGTACTCGGCTTTTGTGGGCGGGATTGTCTACGCTCTGCTTGGCAGCTGTCGACAGGTGACCATTGGGCCGACGGCTTTGCTCGCTTTAATGACCAGCCGGCACACTGGATTCGGACTGGGCTCGGGACCAGCCTACGCCATCCTTTTGTGCCTCATCTCCGGTGTAGTGGAGCTGGGCATGGCTGTGCTGAAGCTGGGCGCACTGGTGGACCTCATTTCACTGCCGGTGACAGTGGGTTTCACTTCGGCGACGGCTGTCATAATTGGCACATCCCAGCTCAAGGGTCTTTTGGGATTACGTGGAGGATCTGGATCGGATTTCATCAATACCATGCGCTCCGTATTGGGGAACCTGAGCCAGGTGCGACGCGGAGATTTTACCCTGGGACTGGTTTCCATTTCGGTTCTACTGCTGTTGCGGGTGAGTTTGTCTCGTGCGTACTCGAACTTTATCTATAACGAAAACTCTTCTGAACAGAAACTGAAAGACGTGAAGTTTGTTGGACGACTGCGGAGCTTGAGGGCCCAGCAACTGATTAGCGGCACCATTTGGGTGATAGCCACTGGTCGAAATGCTCTTGTGGTTCTCGTCACCAGTGTGCTGGCCTACAGCACATGCGAGCAGATGGACTCCTGTCCGTACATCCTCACGGGAAAGGTGAAGAGCGGGCTGCCTAACATCACGCTGCCCAAGTTTGAGACCACCATTCTGGACAAGAATGGCACAGAGCTTACGCAAAACTTTGAGCAAATGGTAAGAATCACGAAAAATCAAGGCACAGCTCACTCTCTGTCTTTTTAGGTCTCGGAGCTGGGACCCTCGATGCTGATCTTGCCCATAATTGCTGTGCTCGGCAACGTGGCCATCTCCAAAGCCTTTGGCGGGGCTGGGCTGAGTCCCACCCGGGAGCTGGTTGCCCTCTCGATGAGCAACATTTGCGGTGCTTTTTGCAGCTCCATGCCGGTCACAGGCTCCTTCTCGCGCAGCGCTGTCAATCATGCCAGTGGCGTGCGTACACCCCTTGGGGGCTGCTACACAAGCGTGCTGGTTCTTCTGGCTCTGGGACTGCTGGCACCGTACTTCCAGTACATACCGAAGGCCGCCCTCAGTGCGGTCATCATCTCGGCTGTGATATTTATGATCGAGTTTGAGGTCATCCGACCACTGTGGCGTTGCAGTCGTCGAGAGTTGCTGCCAGGTGCCATTACCTTTGTGATGAGCCTGGCTGTGGGCGTGGAGATTGGTCTGTTGCTGGGCGTTGGTGCGGATGTTGCCTTTCTGGTCTACCGCGCAGCACGACCTGTTCTGAGTGTGTCCAAGCTGCAAACCATCAATGGCATCAACTACATACTGATTCGTCCCAAGCACAGTTCGCTCTACTTTCCTGCCATCGAGTGGGTTCGCTCTGGCATCTCTAAGGCCTTGACGACGCATGGAACAGCGCCGGTGATCCTGGACTGCACTCATGTGCACGGTAAGCTTTAGGCTAGCAATTGGCTTGTATACTCTTCTGAAGCTTATGCTCTTTCTTGCAGATTTGGATTTCACAGCCGCACGTGGCATGGGCTCGCTGCACAAGGAGCTTGCTAAGGCGAACGTTCCCTTCTTCTTGATGAGCGCGCACAAAGATATCGGCGTCATATTGAAGGAGTCAACCAGCATTGATTTCCCCACGATAGACGGTGCGGATGACTTGGAATGCATTCTGGAACAAAGTGAGTACCAATTGAGCTCACCCACTTGCACATCTTGCTATCTCCCCCATATTCCTGACTATGGCACTTATTTCCTTTCATTTACAGCTTGCACGTCTGTTTAATCACCTGCCACACACCCATTATCCACACTCCATTCGCACGCACTCCATTTAGCCACCTAGTTTTGATTTGGGTTTAGCTCTGTAATTGGAATTTTCTTTTTGCAGCGCCCGACTACGAGCTGCACTTGCATATTGCAGCTCCTCTCGTCGACTCTCGAATTAGCCATGGAATAAGCGATGCCAGTGAAGCGTGCAGCCCAACCGAGCTAAGTAGGCTCAATGGAAAATCGACTTGAAAAGCTCACATGAAGCTCATTTGAATGTACTTAAGTATACGTTTCACACAATGCAGCACAAGTAGTTGTAAGGGTCACTTTAAAATCTTCAGACGCCTGGCAAACAATATTTGTTTTCCCACACAAAGATTGGCCTCTCGTATTACGAAGCTCTCTAGCCTTCCACTATCACCATTTAATTTACAATTGTCATTCCTATTTCCCCATTTTATAGTATTCGAATAGACTAGGCATAAAATTGTATATACAGATAGTTAAGCTTATAACTGTTTTCAAATTTGTTCGTATTTGTAGCTACTTTTATACTAAATTTTTTATAACTGAATCAAAGCCGTGCATTGTTTTTTCGATACAATCAAAATACAATCCTTCCTCATCGGAAGAGTGCCTTTATTTTCTGGGTTTTTGAGTGGATCCTTTTATGATGCGTGTGTGAAAACAAACTCGGTTTGATAAATAATAAAAAAAAGTTTACTTTTACTTCCATCTCGACCGCAGATTAAAATGGAAAAACCACATTAAAGCAAAAAGTCAACAACTTAGACTTAAACACTACAAATGTCCTGGTTGATAAGTCGAAAATCAGAAACAACTTTGGAAAACAAAATTCGCCTCTACAAATCCATACTGAAGTTTGGACCTACGCTATACAGCTCTGGGGGGCTGCTAGCTACTCAAATATTGAGATACTTCAGCGTTACCAATCAAAAACTTTGCGACACATTGTCAATGCTCCGTTTTACGTATCTACTGCAAATATCCACAAAGATCTTAGTATTCCAACCATTAAAGAAGAAATAAAGGTAACTAGTAAGAAATAGATCGACAGACTCCACAACCACGAAAATAATTTAGCCTTAAGTCTATTAGACAATAGCTTAACAGTAAGAAGACTGAAAAGATACCGCATTCTCGATCTCCCCGATAGATAAATCCAACAAACTGAAAAGATGTTATATATAATAGCAGGGCTCATTGGAAAACTGCTATTTCTGTTAATTTAATGTTAATTATACAATTTACTTATTGTTTAAACGAACAGATTGTAAATATAAAAAGAGAGAAAAAAACAAAATTTTACTTCCAGTAGCTTATATTTTGCCAGTGAACGAGTGCTCATTGCCTTGTCAGAATTTCAATATTTAAATTTAGTTCATTAAGAACAGGTTTGTGTTCCGTAATTTACCCAAAATTGTAGTATTTAAAATGAACAAAAAATTGTGTAACAGTATGTTGTTTAAGAAAAATTTTGATTTAGTCACGGAAACTTCTCAATCTTCCGGTATAATGTCGAGCATCCGTGGTCTGAGAGAGAAGGAGCGTGAGGTGCTGAATGAGTGGCTTGTTGAAAATAAAATTGTGCTGGATGCCCGTACACGGCGCGAGTTCTCGGACGTGCTGCCAGTGGCAAAGATACTGAAGAATAAGTACGGCCGCCTGGTGCAACTTCAGTACTATGTTCCCCGCAGCAGCCAAGCGCTGAAGTTGGTCAATTGGATTGTATTCAATGAAAAGGTTCTCAAGTGCTTAAATGTCAATCTGTCGAGGGAAACCATGGAGGATCTGGCTAGAGGTAGTGCTTGGGCCCTCGATTCGCTGCTATATTTTGTTGCAACTGGCAAGAATCCGGGCTTGGGACGCTTCGTATCCAAACCGCGCTCATACAGCATGCCCAGGCGGCAGCTTATTCGCAGTGACCCGGACTGTGCCTCTCATCCATGTCTCTTTATTAATAAAAATTCGTTCAAGAATGGGTTTTAAGAGGTACGTGTTACTTTCTCTCTAGTCTTTAGACTGTAACTGTAAAAATTCTTTGAATTTACAGATGATGACACTATTTCAAAAAAACCGCCTAAATACGTATGGCAGCAAATATTTCACCTTCTTATTTATACTAGTTGGCCGACGGAACTAAAGACATGACCGCCGAAGTCGTGTTACTTATCTCAAATAGTACACAAAAGTCTATTGAGTCATCAAACAATTGCTTTTCCTAAATCCAAAGGAAATTAAAAATAATAAAAAAATATAGTGTGATGAATTTAATCATTATCCGGTGTTCCTTAGCAACATAAAGGAATAATTATAATGTACAAACCGAAGAATATCCCCAATTATGTTGTAAAGATAGAAGAACTGCCTCCAAAACCACGCCTAGCTTATTATAATATTTACTTATGGTTTTTTTCCTCTTTTGTTAGCGCTATTTTTCTCAATATTTTTCAATGTTATCAGTTAACATGCATACATGTGACTCTGTTAATAATTGACATACATTTACATACTGAAGACCTTGCTTCCAGAAGGGTTGATTTGAATGAAAAACTCAAGTACAAATTTGTAAAATACAAGGTCATAAGGCAAATAATCCAATAAAAAGGAGTATTTATAATCAGAAAAATTGATTCTTCAATCGGATTATTTTATTGTTTCAGTGGTGAAAATCTGTTCAAGTTAGTAATATCAAGTAGAACATAAAAATCATCAAATACAATTTAAGACAACGGTATATTTTAAAAATGAAAAAGCATATTTCGGTATATTTTCTATATATTTGGTCGCGGTCACACTGGATATAGTCTTCCTTCCCTTTTTTTCCCTTCTTTCGCCTTTCGCCAACCGCAACGTACGTACAAATTTCCATTTGTGTAAAATTAAGAAAATATATAGTTTAAGAGTAGAAAACATGTGAAATGTTGTTAGACAAGACTGTGTAAAGCATCAACGAGCACCTTAATAGATAAAGCGGGGCGAAAACTATTGGGATGTTTGAAATTGAAGGAGATTGAAATCTAACCACACATTTGCTTTGCAGACGGTTGAATTGTTGGAATCATGGTAAACGGCCGCATACCGTCGGTCTTCTCGAAGACCTATGTGACTCCTCGTCGCCCCTATGAGAAGGCGCGTCTGGATCAGGAGTTGAAGATCATTGGCGAATATGGTCTTCGCAACAAGCGTGAGGTGTGGCGCGTCAAGTACGCCCTTGCCAAGATCCGTAAGGCTGCTCGTGAGCTGCTGACCCTTGATGAGAAGGACGAGAAGCGTCTTTTCCAGGGTAAGTGGTGGAGATGAAAAACTTCGCGTGTGGCATGTGACATGATGAGCTGTATTAAATAATATAATTTCTGACACTTCTTGTCTGAACAAATCATTGACGTTAACCAATACACACTGAAGGTGCTCCCAAACATGTGGTTACTGTGCAATTCTCGAATCGGTATTAATTTGTCGCATTCTTCTTTCTACAGGTAATGCCCTTCTGCGTCGTCTGGTGCGCATTGGTGTCTTAGACGAGTCTCGCATGAAGCTTGATTACGTGCTCGGTCTGAAGATTGAGGATTTCTTGGAGCGTCGTCTGCAGACCCAGGTCTTCAAGCTTGGATTGGCCAAGTCCATCCATCATGCCCGTGTGCTGATCCGCCAGCGTCACATTCGGTAAATATCGCTTGGACAGCGACGGCAAACGTCGCTAGGCAAATTAGTCACAAGACAAATGTGTTGTTCAGTAAGACCACTTGGGAGTCGAACAGGCATAAATGCCTGCACCGGCTCTCAACGTCTTTTGATTGCGTAGATGACTCTGTTCACTCCAATCTTAATGCAAATCCCGCATTGCGTAAGTTGCACTGAACGCCTTGCCAAAACCTCGCAGCCACCACGTGCTGGACCTGTGTGCGCCAGAACTAATCGAAATTATCTTTTGTTTCCCCTCGTCTAGTGTGCGCAAGCAAGTGGTCAACATCCCATCCTTCGTTGTGCGCCTGGACTCCCAGAAGCACATCGACTTCTCTCTGAAGTCGCCCTTCGGCGGCGGCCGTCCTGGTCGCGTCAAGCGCAAGAACCTGAAGAAGAACCTGGGTGGTGGTGCCGCCGCTCCCGAAGAGGATGAGGACTAAGCTATAGTAGCCTGCCAATTCGACTGTATGGCGCAACATTTTATACAGTTAGAACATTGTTTTACAAAATAAATTTAAAGTGGCCAGAAGTTGACGCGGCTTCAATAAGATGAAATAGAGAGAAACACGGGTTAATCTTTTGTTATAAGAAACGGTACCCCTTGGGAGAGGTACATGGCTCTTTCTATTTAAAATTTAGTTGGAAGGCTGATAAAACAACATATCGACGCTACAGCTGTTAAAGAGCAACATATGAAAACAATGACAACGCAACACAAATATTTTTCAACAATACTTTAAATTTTAAAAAGTACCCAGAGTAATAAATTAACACCATAACGTCTCGTGCGCCTTTGTACATCGATATCACATGTCGTGCCTCCGATAGTACTATCGATGTTCTACCAGCTCTGCCGTGCGGCCGTGTTTTGATTCGCGTTTTGCGGCACTTGCTTATTTTGGAAATTAAAAACGGAAATTGACAGTGAAGAAAAGGGGACAAAATGCCGAAAGTCGGCGAAAAGGTTAAAGTGAACGTGAAGGATCGCGTACAGGATGAGGTTTGCGACTTGAGTCTCTCGGAGCTGAGCGAGATACCGGTCAAAGAAATTGTGAGTAATGGTTAAATTACTGGCTAATTAAGACACCAGCGGCTATGTGGCTGGGCTGTGTGGTGTCTCCATCTGCATTATTTACCGTCCCCCTTCCGCTCGTAGAATTTTCTATCGTCTGGCAATAGTCTAGTCACTGCCTATCTCGCTTGCGCACACAGAGAGAGAGAGAGAGCTCCAACTCCCAATGCTGGTTTTGTTGTTGCCCTGGCTGCCTGCCGGCTGGCTTGCAATTAACGCTGACGTTGGTTGCTCAGGCAGAGGAAGTGATGTGTGTGTATGAGTGGTTGCTGCCTTGCTCAAGTGTCATGGTGTGTGTGTGTGGGAAAGTGCAGCCAAAACTGCTTGAGGGGGTTGATTTTTGGTCATGCCACCCCTCTCTAACAGCCCAAAAAGTAAAAAGAAGGGAAATTAGATTTTAAAGTATGTCTTTTCGGGGGTTTCTTTTTGGTGATGTGACCCCAAATGCTACTCCTTTTCAGTACGCCTTTGTCCTTTGCAGGCTTCGTTCAAGCGAGTCACCGTTTTGGATCTGTCTAGCAATCGCCTGACTAGCCTGGGAGTAAGTATCCGGAGAGCATATAATAATAGCACCTAGTTTATGGATATTTTCATCCTACAGCGGAACTTCTCAATTCTCACACGGCTGGTAAGGCTGGATCTAAGTAAGAATCAAATACGCAATCTGCCCGAAGATTTCGGATTGCTGCAAAATTTGCGTCATCTGGACCTCTTCGACAATTGCCTGGTTTACTTGCCTTTGAGCTTCGGCCAACTGCGTCGACTGCGCTATTTGGATCTGAAGGGCAATCCGCTGAATCCTACCTGGGCGAAATTTGTGGGTACCTGCTCCACTCTGAAGGACTGCCAAGAGGCGGCAAAGAACTGTGTAAGTGGGAAAGTGCCACTCCACTCGAGTGGGCTGAGTGGCCTCTTGTGTACAACTTTTCTCGCATTTTGCAGGTCAACGTCTGCATCCGCATGGAGTCCGTAGCCGAGCGTCAGCGTCTGGCCCAGGCGTCCCAAGAGCGTGAACAGAGTGCTGACCTCATGTCTGGCGGAGGGGATTCCCACAACAGTGGCCAGGCGAATGGTGCCCAGCCAGGGGCCAAGAAGTCGACCAAACCAAATAACAAGAAAGCGAAATTGAAGAAATTGGCCGAAGCAGCGGAGAACGACCTGACAATCAAGCCAGTAAATGCAGTGGGAGCAGGGAATGGAACAAAGTCTGCCAACCAGAAGACAAATCAAAAGAAGAAATCGACCAATAGCACCTCCTGGCTGAATATGATCCAAAAGGTTGCCCTGTCCACGCTGGTTACCTTCATGGTGCTCGTTGTTATCAATATACTCCTCATCTACATGATTATGTTCAAGAACCCGGAGATATCGGAAAAACTGGTGGAGTACATACCGCACCAGTATCGGGACTGGATAGTGACCAAGACGGATATCTTTCGTCTGCGCGTGACCGACTGGATCTCTGAGTTCCGTACTCCCCCGGAGGAGCACTGACGGTTCATTTATTTGAAGCCATAGTGCGCTGGGGCTTCAAATAAAACGAATCTCTAATACAATTCGGATGCGAGCGCGTGGAGAAATCGGAAATGTGTAGACCACCTGAACAAACGAGTTATACGACTGCGACTTTTATATACCCCACTGTATTGTGTATACTGCCATATACCCTCGTACTTTGCTAGACATCCAAGGACAAGGATTTTTTAACACAGCCCCGCATCACACACGAACACAAGCACACACTCTGTTGCTGTTACGGCTGCTGGAAACTCAACTAATATATCATCAAACAAACTACACTCAATCAATGAACACAACTTAACAGGACTCAAGTCAACTCAATCGAAAGCTAAAACCTAACAATAGCTCTTAAACTCAAACTCAATAGTAACTGAAACGCAGTTCCAAACTGTGGCCACACATAGAAACTACAGACACAGTCAGACCAGAGACCCTCATAATATCTATATAGCTAACCATACAGCTCTGCCACAGATCGCGGATCAGATCAGCAAACATACAACATACATACATAAATACAACGATATTCTGTAAGAATTTCCCGTGCAATCCTCAACTTGTCCGAAGTTCAGCTCAAATTTTATTAGTATCTACATTTACCACTCCAACTGATCGATCGATCTTTGGTCGATACATTCAAAATCTCAAAAGTGTACCAATTTTAGTCTCTTGCTGTAAATTGCAACAAATTCATGCGGTTTCATATAATTTATGCAAAATCAAATTAATTGTAATCTAAAAACAAAAAATATTGCTGATTTTTTGAATAAAGTTTTACATTTTAACAATAAATCCCTCAATGGTTAATCAATCCCGGAAAATGTTGTCGGGAATAAGAGGCTCTCAAGGTGAGACTAAACTTATCAATACTAATACAATTACAGTTGTACAATTTACTCATTAGGTAGTGTCAATTGGTACACTTGACAATTGATTTTCATTCGATTTCCTATATTTTATATTATTATCTTGTATTTATAGACCCTGCTGGACAAGCGAGTGTGCCCCTATCTTGGCGGATTTATTCATATTTTAATTGAATATAAATAAAGTATTTACTTATCTCCTTATACTTAACTCCATTGCTATTAATAAGCAAATAATTTCCTTCGAGTTCAATGAATTTACTTCCCAGAAACTAAATAACTGAATATGTATATATATATTTCAGCCAGGCAGTTGATAAGAGTCGCCACATCGTTAAAGCCAACATTAAAAGTAATTTCGATTTATCTACAACTCACTATGATGACACGAGCCGCCAGAGTCGTCCGTTATGGTCTCAGCTATACAAACAAAAATTTGTTTCCAACACATTCTGTCTCTAACTCATACATATAGTATATAATTTAATATATAATTTATTTTGGAGATTTACAAGCTGTAAAACCTGTTTAGATACGCTAAAAAAATTGGAAATGTAAATATCTTTACTAGAAAAAAAGTCTGGCCATATTTCGTGCCGAGTTAATATAGCAATAGAATCAATCTAGATTCTAGAACCCTTTCTTAAGGATCTAAAAGTCTGCTCATTAAAGGTTGAGACTAAATTGTGTTCTCGCATGTTCCTGAATTCCACTGAATTATTTATGTAGAAATAAATAATTAATTGATACATGACTTGCAGAAATGAATTTCATCAATAACCCATAACCCATAGAAAGTTGTAGAACGATAACGTAAGTATCTGGTTTAGGGAGGTGGCATGCAGTTCTTCCATGAACTTGCAAAAAATCTACATTTCACTTTTCTACTCAAAAGCTCCAATTTAAAGTTTCGTGTTTCATCAAATGAATTATTTGGCGCCACGCTTATGAAAGTTAGAATTATATTTCATCAGCCGTTCTGAGAGAGCTGAGACGGTATAAGCAGACCCTTTAAGAGAACTTTTTGTAAGCTATACGTTCCTTGCCATCCCTTTCCCCATCGTTTTGCTCTCAGCCATGTACAAATATTTGTATATGTATGTACATTGCCGGTCTCTTTATGGTGGTTGCTTGCTCTCTCGCTTTCGCCGCGCTCTTTCAGTTTTGGAAACCAGTGCTTAACTGAAACCACTGTGCGATGGGCATGATGCAATGATATAAGGTGGTCCCGTCGGCAAAATGGCACCCCTTACAGTGCTGTCAATAAGTGAGTGTGAAAAGTGCGAGTGAAAAGATTCTGCTTAGTAATACTGAGTGAAACGACAATGGAGTGTGCTGGACAGCCCTTTAATGGCATGGGGTTTAAAGTTGACCATTGCTGGGTAATGGGTAAAACGCACAAAATGTTGGCATTAATTTATTGAAATCAAATTAAATTTAACCAATTAATCAAATGTATTTTTGTAAAGTTCAAAAATGTTTTAAATGTTTTAAAATACATTTTTTAATAATAAAGATGACGTAAATGGGTATCAGTTCGAATGGGGGCGGCAGGAAGGCGTGGTCCAAAAGACTGCATTTTTTTCGAAATTCTAATTCAGTCTTACTAAATTTGTAGAAGTCTAGTTTTATTTTTAACGATAGGGAGCCACCTTATATTATGACATCATGGCGCTGGGTATATAAAAGAACGGCATTAGTGGTGACGCCGCTGAGTTTCTGTTCGACGTTCGCGCGTTATTTTCACGTTTCTGAGTGCCAGCAGCCACTGCTACAGTGCTACTTTTCAACTGTTGGCATTAACTGAGTGTCGAGTTGTGGAATATGTTGTATACTTACTGAAACAAACAACAAAATAAAAGTGTTAGTATCTCTGTACAGTACACGCGGAAAAAGTAAGCAAAAAATGAAGGCGGCGTGTGAATGAAACCTGAAAATCTATACATAAGTTAGGAAGAAAAGACTCGGAACGAAGGAAGCACATGGCAGAAAATGGGGTTTGGTCTCAAAATAGCAGCGGCAGAGTGCAACGGCAATAGAAGAGTCACGCACATGTTATGTATTCGTATTCAAAAGTATTCAGAAAAGAAAAGAAAACCGCTGTAATCCATTAAAAATGTCAAAAAAAAATATATATACACAACAAACAAAGCATAATTATAGATAAAAAGGGCTTCAGCACTGGCCCAATGTCAATTCTAATTAAAAACCATCGGACAGAACAAAAAAAAAAAACTGAAAACTGAAAGAATAATTTTTCTGGGACACGCGTGCAGTCTTGACGTAGACGTCTACAGCGACGACAATTTGCCAACGTTGCACCTGTCCCGTTATTTGCTTTACCTTTTTTCGAATTTTTCGTCTACATATCTCCCGTGACACTCCGCTCCAAATTTTTGGGGACTCTCAACGCTTAGAAATCATGAATGGAATATAATCATTATCGTAATTGCGCGCGCTTTCTACTAACTTCAAGTTGTGTGCGGTGCTGTTGTTGTTGTTTCGAGTGTTTGAGTGTACGATAGTTCAATGGCTGCGAATAGGTTTCCCCCATTTGACTTGCTGATGTTCCACGTTTCTTCTTTGTATATAGCAATACGTAATTTAATAGTAATTGAGCATTTAATCCAAAGGAAAGTTCACGCGATGTGTATGGAACGGATAGCCAGGCTGACTGCGGACCATGATGGTATAAGCAAGGGCCAGATCTACCTAACTGCGTCAATGCACACCCACGACACACCCACACTCCCTGCCATTAGAGAAGCTGACTCATCCAAGGACAAACCCAAATGCAAAATCAAACTCGAAAATAGCTGTAAAGCAAAAAAGGTTACAGAGCAAACCAACCTCCTCTAACAGAGGTGTGAGTGAGTGTGTGTGCGTGTGGTCCTTATCTCGCCCGTAATGCGCGAATTTTTTGTTAGTCTGTTATTGATTTTAGTATTGCTGTTCCGTTGTTGTTGCTGGTAATTAACAAAACAGAAATTTGTACTAGCCTCAAAGCAAAATACGCAGTAAAACTGTAACGTCAGAGACTGGAGTCCAACCAAAAGAGAGACAAACAGAGAGTGTGTGCTTTGTGTGGGAGAACAGAGTGCGTGGGCCGAGACTGCAACTGTTGCTTACGTGCAAGCAACGTCTTGACAGTTTGACATATCAATGCAGGCAAAAGCGAGACGGAGATGCAAATTCACTTTCTAGGGAAATTGATTGCTTGATAGAACTTTCATTCGAAGCAGAGCAAAGCTTGATGTTAGGGCATTTAGCCCTCGGTGCACGTCTATCATCCAGTTTGACTACACCTTTCGTTGTTTACCTCTATTCTTGTTGTCCGCCTGTCTGTGTCTTCCTTTCGCTCGTGTCTGTAATTTGCGCAATTTGTTCCACACCCACACACATTCAGACCCTACACTTGACCGCCTTCTTTACGGTAAATGTCGTGGCTACAACAGAAGAACCCACCCAGAACTGTCGGAAATTGATTTATTTTAGGCATAACAAATTTTCGCAACACACACAACTTAAAGAAGGTTGAAAAATGAGCGGATATCGATTGAACCATTGAGCACACGGTTCAAAAAGTACAGTTGATAAAGCTCCTTCCCATAAAACGGAATAATAATGAATAATAACGAAAGCCATAAGCATAATCTAATACGATAAAGTGACCTTTGCATATACAACTCTATATGAATAAATATATGAATATATGTGAAGTGTTATCAGAACCAGAAGTTATGCAAGGACCACAAGCCTGCATTTGGTGATGTGACTCTATCAGATAACAACACTGACTACTTATGGCACTATCTACGGGCTCTTCCTAGAGGCCTTTCCACGTGTCTCCATTGATAATAATGGAATAATAATGTGCTTACAGTCGTGTATCATTTGGACAGCAGTTTTTGTTTGATACATTTTCTCTAATGGCGTCGAAGTTGACGAGGTTTTTTTGGGGATCTTTGAGCTGCCCCACAAGAGAAAGCAGCTGTTTAAATATTTTTGAGGGCTACCCAAAGCCAAAGGCAAAGGTCACCAAAGGTAGTTAAGAACTGTGGAACATCAATCCTTAGTTAACAGCAAAAATGTATCGCTTTTGATAACATAAATTGCTTTTTAAGCAATCGTGTTCTATGCCTCAACCTTGTCACCTTCCAAGAACCAACTACAAGTTCGCTATCTGGGAAATTCCTCCATAAAAAAACACAAATTGAACTTCAAGTGTTCATCGCAGTGCTGACGGCGTTTCGGCGTGCAATGTTTCCCTTTAAAAATACCCTAAAATAAACAAGAACTGAGAGATACGAAATACAATACTTCTATTTGTTGGTCAGCAGATAACATAAGAGGCTCCAATCTCTTTTGTTTGCAGAATGCATTCCGTCTGTTATCTTAGAAAAGGAAAATAGGGGATGATAAAATATAGGATGATGAAATATTGGTTAAACTTTTCCCTATGCCGCCGGCTGCCGGTGAACTTGATGCTAAATATAAACTCATGTCGAGGATTATTTTCTAAGAATGAAAGGCTTATGTTATTGCTGACGCAATATTCGCTTACCGAAACGGCGGGGAAATACATATAAACATTATCGTAGAGCGGAAAGGGCTTGGGTACCACCGATGGCAAAGCAAAAGTTAACATGGAGTCAAATTCAACTATATGTATCTAACAATTTATAGAGTCAAACAAACATTTTAGGGGTGCAGCTTCCATGCATATAATTTCATAGATAAACCCGCTTAACACGTGGTAACGCGTATTGGTACTGAATGGATCGACCGGGTGGTTTTTCTCAGAGAGGACTACTACAGCGAGAGAGAGCCAACTATTTATGCCCAGATGTTCAAGGAATGCAACTGCGACTTTTTTTCTGCCTGTCGGCATTTTCTGTCGACAGAATTCGCTGTCTTCGTCAATGTTAGACCCTATTAATAATAATAAGACATTGGTGTTTTCGACATTTGTATGTACGATGTACAAGTGTAAATACATACATATGTATGTATGTATTACACATTGCCAAAATGTCAATTTCAAGGTTTTAATTCGAATTTTTGTGATCTGTCACGTCTTAACGAGACAGGTGATAATTGGTTGAGTGATCTTCAGGCAGTTTTGAAATAGATCTACAAACAAAGAGAGCGAGAAAAAATCTAGAAATGATGCTAATCTAATGATGCTAATGAGAGCTTTAGCAGAAAAAGAGAAACAATACTTTGTGTCTATTTTATCAGTGCAAGGTAACTACAAATAATGATAGAAAAGGAAAAGCAAAGAGCTCTCTCTACCTGTTCTCTGAATACCAATGTGTGAATACTTATAAAATAAACATATGTATGTTTATAAATAAATTCATTTTACATGACTTCTTTCATGTACAATGTATTAAAATAATCCTATAAATAGTTCGAATAGTAAAAGTAGACACGCACCCACGCAGCGAAATTTCAATTGAAATGATGCAATGATTGTCAATTTTCGATCTAGTCATTGCCCTCGAATGTCGGATCAGTGGTCAGTGGTCTGGTCTTTCTCGTCGTTTATGTGTGCTTTGAATCGATTGGTTTTTGGCAGCGTCATGCTCTCCCTCTGCGCTCACGCAACCGAAATGAATGATAATGCTACATATAATACTTATTCTTTCGATCAATCAGCATAGCGCGAAAAACCAGTTCAGACTGGTTGAAAAGCTATGCGATAAGGGCAGACAGACAATCACTAAAAATATATCACATATCCGAAAAGTAAATCACACACACCCAAAAACAAAAGAGCACTGAAAAAACCAAACAAAATGTGTGCCAACTTTTCTGTTGGGTGCCGTGTCGCCTCACTAGGTGAAGGTTCTTTTTCCCCAAAATTGTGTGTGTGTTGCCAAAATATGATGTTTCTCTCTTCTGGGAGGAACACTAAAATTTTAATTCATTCATTGAGCAGGCTTAATATTGGAAGGGAGCTCGCTCTCATATCTTATCGAGTTGTACGAGTGCCATGTGCGTGATTTGATGACGTTATTAGATAATAAATAATACACAGATACATAGAGATCAAACGTGAATCGATTTCAATGTCACATTTTACTGCAAGACAATGTAAATGGCTGCTTCAGGGAATGCAGCTTCCCAGACAGACGACCCCTTCGTGAGAGGTCAACCAAGTTCATTCAACCTTGTGGCGAAATATGCCAAATATGCGGAATGGAACGTGGAACATGACCACAACAAACGGCTAAAAACTGTCCACGAAGCGTGTGTAGAGTAGGGAAACAAATACGGGAGCGAGCCACAAACTTATTCACATAAATATATCATTTATCAGATACCACTCGACACCAACTTCAGCGTCGCAATTTAACCCCTGAACGGCGGGGTTCTTTTTCTCTTATGTTTTGGAATTCTTGGCAGCAATTTGGTGACAAGGCCAGACCATGCTGAACAAAAGTCGATTTTGGGGCGAGGGCAAAGTACAGACCACATGACAACAAGCCACTCCCACTCACATGGATATGGACTGTGAGTTGGTTTTTGTGAAAACTTGCACATGTGACCGGGATTTGACGTATTAATAATAGATCCATTCTATCCTAGGGGGGCCCACAACAACCTGAAACAATTAACCGAAAATGTGTCATTGACCAAAGAACCCATATGGCTTGATCTAAAAATAGAGACTCATTAGAGCGGCAGGTTGAAACCAGAAAATAAACTGAAATCTAGAGAAGAAAAATGAAAGAATGGCTCTTTCATTCGTATGCAAATTTATCTGCATCAATTGATTCAAACTGCTTCAAATTGAAATTGAGCAGCACAAAACAATTAAACGGGGGGCGGGGCGGGAGTGCGATTGTGAGTGGAATTGTAAGTAATTTAACGACACGAATCGCAGTCAATCAAATCGAATCAAGTGAGAATGTCTGGCTGGGAATTCTATTAGTTTAAGGATTGGCGGCAATATCTTGTCTCAATTAAAATTCATTATTAAATCAATCTACAAATTGTATTCTTTTCTCCCTTTGATTGCAGTCTCTGTTGTACACTGAGGAAAAAAGTCACTTGAAGAGCTGACACACAGACACCACACCACACCCAAAATGGTGAACATTGTGGTAAGTAGTTTCTACCTTTTTTATTCATTAAATGTCAACACTCATTCATTCGTTTGAATTGTATCTTTTTGCTGCTGTACAGGATGGCGGCGCCAAGCCTGCGGCCCAGGAAATGGAGCAGTTCCTGCCGGGCGAAGGAGGAATCAAGTGAGTTTTTGTCGTTTGCTAAAAATAAGCAATGTATTAAGCGATTGCCCTTGTGGCATGTGTGTGCCAATTAAGAGATAGTCGTGCTAATTGGTTCATAATGCCGCCATAGGCAATTGACTAAAAGCTGCTGACATGCTCCGCTCCGACTTTGCCCCGGCTGACTTTTGAAGCCGCCCGGAACTTTAGCAGCACCGAGCCAGCGAGCGCCAGAGATTGATTCCAATTACTATCTGCCAGACTGCAAATTTAACGCTTTAGAGCGGGGGCTTCGAGCATGGACTTAGTGTTAGTTGCACATTTGATAACGAGGTTAGACCAAAACTAACTGTATAATCAAATAGTCTGCTGCAACCACTCACGTAACAGCGTCGACCGTAGCCCTAACGAGTACTAAAGTCAATATAATGGAAATTCCAACGTTAGTACGCAAATACAGAAATAAATCACCTTACATCAATGCATATGAGTGATAGTGAAGCTCAAGAGGTCTCTCAAAAATATAGGTATACCATATATGGCAGGTATTATCTGTAGCTGGCAAACGTTCAGCAGCCGTTGTATGAATGCACACTGTTTGCTGATCTGGCTACCAGATGCAAATGAGATTGTCATGTAAATAAACAGTGAGATAAATATGCATAAACTTTAATCTGGCTTGTTTTGATCGTTAAGATACATTTTAAATGTCCAGGAAGATGCCCTTCAAGATGATCTTTGATCAGGGCAGCTACAAATCTGGAAAACACATACGGTCTACGGTGTTTGTTTGGCTTTTTTTTTAGCATGAACTTGTTGTTTGGATGGGACTGCTGTATTCGCAAATAAGAATATAGATTGAATCAATGAACTACAGCTGATAACCCCTGAGACGTTAGCTCTTGAACTGATAGGAATTTTTAAATTGGAAAAAAGTAATCATATATTTATAATATACGATAGTATAGTGTACTTTACACAAATAAACAATCAAATATTAGTATGACAAAAAAACTGTTCCGTCATTCAAATTACTTACATCCGGCACTTGAAATATGATTACTATAGAAATATACGCTAGCTGTCATGAAAATGGTTTATAAATGTAATATTAGCATTAACTATTGAATCATTCCGAACATTCCGCGTGTCTGCTCACAGAACCATGAACTTGAAATTCTTTCAAGCTTTGTCTATTTTCTAGTTAAATTATGTCTAACGAAGCTATGATCTATTTATAAATCATGTGCTCCTGGTCTTAGGAATGTTAATTCATACAAATTCATACTATTCTTATGATATTAAGAAAAAGATAATTTCAATAAATCAGGGCAGGATATATATTTGGCCAAAAAGAAGTCACATAAATTGTTGCTGCTAAACAAATATTTGACATGCCCTAACTACATGTCTCAGTGACGCCATCTGACGCCACATGCATGCGAATTCTACACCACGCAAACTTGACATGCAGTTAAGCATTTATTTGCGCCAATGTGGCGCCACCTATCGTTAAAAGAATGCATTCAGAAGGCCGTTTAGGCGGGTGTATGGCTCCTAGTGGAAGGCTTATTCTGATCTCCTCTTTATTCAGTGTAGAAGAAAATCCCCAACGCCATTTCTTAGAGAGAACTTATAGGAGCACAGCAGCTAAGCCAGTTGCTGCTTCGACCTATGCGTTTGCTGCTTGACGCTTTCGTTGGCAGTTTTCTTGTTTTATGGCTGATGCAACCGAAACGGCAATGCGAGTCAGGCATAGGAATGGAATGGAATGAGATCCATAGATTCATGCGATCAATTGGCCCGAACAGGCCAATCAGAAGCGGCCTCACCAAATTCGGACGGACAACAACAGTAGCAGTCTAGAGCCCCTACCACGCCCCGGCCCGACATTAAATTACAAGTGTAGTATTATGAGCCCAGACCAGACCCCCGGCTGTTGTAATTGCAGATGCAGCAATTCAGTTGCAAGAGAATTTCACTGTCAGCAGACATATAAGAAAACGCGACACTTTCGGGGCGAGCTTCAGTTGTGGAAGACAACAGCCAACAGCAGCAGCAGCAGCAGCATGAGAATGAGCGATCAAGAACCAACAAATGTGGAGCTGAGGTTCCCCTTCCTCCTCAAAGACAAAGTTGAAAGTGCTAGAAACTGAACTCGTTTGTTCTCTCTTCATTACAGATACCATATACAGCCACGCAAATCGGACAACGAACAGGGCCTCGGCAACACTGAGTTCAATCCGTTTACACATCGCGACAATGAGCATCCCACGAGCGATAATGAAACGCTTACGCATTTGCTTAAGGCCTCCCTGGGCACTGGCATCCTGGGCATGCCCATAGCCTTCATGTACTCTGGAATTATAATGGGAATCTTCGCCACCATCTTCACCGCCTTTGTGTGCACGCACTGCAGTTACGTGCTGGTAAGTAGCCAACAGCCACAATCTATCATTTAGCTTAAATCTAATCTAATTTATCTTTCTTTCAGGTTAAATGCGGCCACAAACTGTACTACAAGACACGTCGCACCAAGATGACATTTGCTGAAATTGCCGAGTCTGCATTCCAGAAGGGCCCCAAGTGGTGCCGAGGCTTTGCTCCCGTGGCCAAGTTCTCGATATTGTTTGGCCTGTTCCTCACGTACTTCGGCACCTGTTCGGTGTACACCGTGATTGTGGCCAAGAACTTTGAGCAGTTGATTGAGCACTGGACGGGATCCGCTGTATCCTCGCGTCTGCTCATCTGCGCCCTGTTGGTGCCACTGATCCTGATTGCTTGGGTGCCGAATCTCAAATACTTGGCCCCCGTCTCGATGGTTGCCAATGTGTTCATGGGCCTGGGTCTGGGCATTACCTTCTACTATCTGACGCAGGATCTGCCACCCGTCGAGTCGCGCAATTATTTGGTGCTGGGCACCTTGCCGTCCTTCTTCTCCATCACCATCTTTGCAATGGAGGCCATCGGAGTGGTGATGCCGCTGGAGAACAACATGAAGACGCCACAGAATTTCCTCGGACTCTGCGGAGTGCTCAGCCAGGGCATGTCCGGCGTGACACTCATCTACATGCTGTTGGGTTTCCTTGGCTATCTGCGCTACGGTGAGGACACGCAGCAGAGCATCACCTTGAATCTGCCCGTCCATGAGTGGCCCGCCCAGGCGGTGAAAGTTCTGATTGCTTTGGCTGTGTACTGCACATTCGGACTGCAGTTCTATGTGTGCCTGGAGATCGTCTGGGATGGCATCAAGGAGAAGTGCACCAAGCGCCCGATGCTGGTCAACTATGTGCTGCGCACTGTCCTGGTGACAGCTGCCGTTGTCCTGGCCATTTCCGTGCCCACAATCGCGCCCTTCATGGGCCTCATCGGAGCTTTCTGCTTTTCCATTCTGGGACTGATATTCCCCGTAAGTTTAACACGGAAATTACCTAAAAGTTCCCTTGATCAAGCTCCGTTTATGTCATTGTTTTAGGTTCTTATTGAGCTGGTCATCCATTGGGACACTGGATTCGGCAAATACAATTGGATTCTGTGGAAGAACATTGTCATCTGCATCTGCGGAGTTGCAGCACTTGTCTTTGGCTCCCTCGCAGCCATCCGAGACATTATTGCTGTCTACTCCGAAGTGGCACCTCAATAAGTTCGTCACCCGTCAGAGGAGTTGAAGGATTTGAGGAGGATTGAGATGCGCCGAGATATACCAATGGGTATAGGAACGCTTAAGGGAGAACCAAAACAGCGGCAGTGGATCCGCTTCCTAGAGATCATCTAATTATTGTTAGATGTAAAACCAGCGCCCACATTTTGTACATTTTTCGTCTGTTGCTTAGTGTCGTCTGTTGATTATTTCGGGACCTGTGGAAGCGTATCTACAATACACTGAATAAGTGCCTACCTACTACTACTACAACTACACATACACAGCACCAACTATGCCACTATGCCGGTTAAGCACGTTTAGAACACTTGCAATTACATAACATAAAGTAGAGAGTAGAGAGTATACAAACACAACCACCTCCGCCACGTAATCTAAGGTAGTTGATAGGTCTGGAGGCAGGGAAGATGCCACTTTGCATGCATTTAGTACACATCAGAGCGGAGAGCAGGTCGAATTGATTTCAAGTGATCTCTTAAAGTTCCCAAAATGTTTGCAGAATCCTTCTGATAACTGAAAACTGTACTAAATGCACTTGATGAGCAGGCAAACAAAATTTTGAATTGTTTTACGTACGATTTGGTACAGATCTAAAAGTATAAAAAGGAAAAACAAAAAAAGACTTAGGTAGTCCTGCAATCTCTTCAATTAGGGCCCTTTACTCCTTACCAGCCCTCACTCTCTCTCTCTCTATCTCTATCTGTACTACAAGAAGAAAAAGAGTATTACGAAAGCAAGAAACCAAAATTTGAATTCACCTTTCATGTCCCCTCCCCAATTATTTCCTATTTTCCACCGCTTCTTTTACTTTTTTTTTAGCAGAAAAGAAGTGTGTTGCCTACATTAATTTTAGCATGTTTTAGTTTGTAAGAAAAGTAAGAAATACTTTTAGTTAACGAGAAGATAGATGCTTGTGCAAACGGTTCGATCCGCTGCTAAACTACTCAGAGAATATCTATTTTGATACAAAAGCAAGGCAAAGCAAAGCCTGCCCTGGCGCATAACAGTGTGCACACATATGAAACATACATAAAAAATACATAAATAATATTCAATTGCCACGATATTCACTGTACTTGTTGTTGCATACGGTCTTTTTTTTGTATTGTAATTGTAGCTTTAAAAAACATTTACGTTAGCGAGAACCGAAATCCATCGATTGAGTAAAAATAAAAGTTGAAATTCTTTTTTATACAAGTCGGATTTTTTGTCGCATTTAAATTTTTGTAAAGGCAACGAAGCAGATTTATTTGTAAACCATGGACCTAAGTCTGTCAATTGTGTATGTACAATGTGTACACGCAGTTCTAGGTATAAATCTGCACCAATTAAATAGAAAGTATTTAGAGTTGAGACTTGTCCATGTTACATCTTCGGAACAATAAAATTATTAAGATGAAAGTTTACTTTTGGAAGAGTGTTTAAATGATAAAACATTGAATATACAACGTAAATATACACACATACAAAATTAAAATATAAACTAAATGTAAACAGAAAGAAAAGCCTTTGGTTTGACTTTGATAAAATATTCGCATGACCTTCAAATTTTCCTGGCAGCAAGAGAGAGCAACGCAGAGCTGTCCCCTGCGGGTTCAGCGCGTGGCTCTTGTGCGTATCGTTTTGGAATATCCGCTCATACAATGCCCGAAAAACATGCTCAATCAACTTCAATTGCTAATGGTTGAAAAGTCATTTGTTAATTGGTATTGAGTGGACTGAACACTGTGCTCGTAGAGGGGCGAAACGAATTTGATTTGTATTTTGCTGGCCCACAAATTGAATTGCAACGGAATGGCTTCGAATGCCTAATCCCACACACCATGTCCGAAGGCAAGCCAAGCCGGGTTCAAGCGGAGACAGAGAAAGAGCGGAGCATTACAGGCAATTGAACTGGACTGGACTGGCCGTTTGGGCCAATTAGGTAACCTCCGACGCTCCAATGGGCCGGCTCTCAATGCGAAGCATCACTCTTCAGAGACCAACACAGACACAGACGCAGATAGAGCACTCTGTCAGAGATCGTGGTCGTGGTCGTGGTCGTGGTATTGGCTTGTCATCTTTTGTGACAAGATGCAAAATGGAAAGGCATGCCAACGTGGGAATGCGGGGTACGACACTGTCTGCGGCCAGAGAGGGGACGCTGTGCATCCTTGACATCGCATTGGACCATTTGTGATGGGTTCGATGAGATGAGAGCAAGCGAGCGAGCCCCTCCAGGAAGCTCGACTCGGAGCCAATTAGTGGAAGCCAAACACACACAATAGTCGTCGAGTCTACAACGCCTTGTCTGGAGTTGTTTGCCGCGTCCAAGGCTGCCGATGATTTAAAATAATTAATCTATGCCCTGCCATGCTCTTTGCTCTGCTCTGCACTTGGTCTGGCCTCCTCAATGGCTGGAATGATGAGGTTGTTGCATTTTGATTGAGCCAAGGTCTAATTATTTTGACTGATTTTTACACGACTGCAGAAGTTGGTTTACTTTTGATTTTTGTTTCTTTTGTTGCTGTGGTTTCCATTTCGGACCCTTGTAATTTGTAATGTAAAACCTTTTGCCGCGCCGATTGTGCAATCTTTTGGCACTTAAAATTACATGTTTCTTATAGGCTCTTCCTCGTGACCGTTCTTATCGGTTCACCCTATCACTCTCGGATACTTTCTCCAACTTTCGCATAAAGCAATTATTATGGGTCTACTTTTGACACGCTCGCCTCATTCGAATTGTCAAATTTTATGGAATTTATATGCAAGGTGAATATCTAATTTATTTTAAACAGAAGCGTGGGAATGTTACCGACTTCAGGCCAAAATGGTTATCCAATACATTGGATAGTGATCCTCACTGAAAGGCCTACCCTTTCACATAGTCCTCATTCACTTTCACAACACTTTCAAGGCACTGCAGCCAACAAAACCCTTCGGAACACCGAAAAGAAAACAGCGAAAAACCAATTGAGAGCAAAGTGGCAGTGCAAAAGTGGAGAGATATGAAAATTACACAAATATTTACAATAATAACTGAAGAAGCAATCAATAATAATATGAGAAACATTTAAGAAACGTGTTGACTTGGGGGCGCCCAATCAGCAGAGCAGCAACAAAAGAGGCAGCCAAAAACAAAAGGTTCGACAGGCAACCAGCCATTGAATCCAAAAACCATTCACTTTTGAAAAACAAGAAAAAGGTTGACTTCGATCTTTGGAACAATGAAAAATTGCCAAGTGTCCAAGGGGGAGCATTGTAATTGTGTATAACAAAGATGTTTTTGGGCAAACTGTTGTGTAGGTTAAAGTTTCAACAACTAAACGTAGAAACAGAAATACTTTCAAGTCAAGTAGCCCAACCATCTGCAGGGGGGATTTGATCATCCATTGGGATTACATGTTCAGGTGGTGTTGGCGGGGGAATGCATAGATGCAGAGGTCAGGTTCACCAACAAGATTAATTGAGGTAATTTTGGCAAAATGATTTTGCTGCCACTTCCAGTTAAAAGCCGCAAATAAAAATAATCCAAATACCAAATGTGTGTTCGAAACTAAAGTAAAAGCAATGGCAAATCATTCACAGAGTGCCCAGAGAGCTAAAAATCGTTTGTGATGATGCCCAGAAATGAGAGGAATGGCTGATGATAATGATGATCGTGCTAGACGTTTGCAGCAGCAGCCATCACCACCATTGCTGCTGCTGCTGCTGCTGCTTCTGCTGCTGCTGCTGCTGCCGCTGCTGCTTGTGTTGCTGTTGGCAGAGAGGGCACAGCCACAGGCATAGTTATGGGTTTGGGTATGGGCACCCGCCTGATGGAGATCGCTGTTTTGTGCATTTGCATTCATTATGTTTGGCACCGTTGACGCGTCCACAACGCCACCGCACAACGCAAATCGCTCACTGCTCATCGGAGATCTCAGCTCGAAGATCGCTTTTCGGATCTAAACATTCCTTGGAGTTGTTGCTTCAACAGACGCAACCTGATCGGTTCGCTGTCGATCGTTCTTTCTGCTCGTCATTCATTTGTTGTGCTTTGTTGTGTTTGTGTTTTGTTGTGCAATTTATTGTCGAAAAATGCTTCCAATCTGGATTTGTGTACCGAGCTCTTAACGTTTGTCTTCTGTCTGCGCATCGCGTGAGTGGCCTGCTGTCGATCAACTTGACCTTTCTGCGCACTCTGATAGCTCTGAAATTCTTTTCAAATTGTGTCTGCCACCGTATCGTTTCGGAAAAATGCCATCACCATATGTGATCTCTTTGATCACGCTCCTCTGTCTCTGCTTGACTCCAGCGACCATTGCCCAAGACTCGCTGCAGTTTGCGGAACGCAATCATAAGGTGTGTAAATGGAAACCTCCCCCACTCCCCCCCCCTGCTCTTGCCTGACCATAAATAATTCTTGTCACAAAACTCATTTCAAGAAACGCCAAATCTATCGCGAGCAAGTTCTGCCTCATGCTGGTGGCAAAGTGCCTGAAACCGCCTTCGAAACCGATCGCCTCTTTCTGAATCGGCTTCAAAAGGAGGGCATTGCGCTTCCCGATGGCATTGTGCCCGAACAGCGTAGTCCGCAGGTAATATGTCAGCAGAAAGGATATCTATCCATCCACAAATCTGTTCTGTTCTGTTCTGTTCTGTTCTGCTTGAAGGTCTATCAATACTACAACAAACCAACGCGTACCGTGTTCCACATTGCCCTCAGCTCCGATGGAAGGTATACGCCCCGTGAGGGTCGCTACCAGTACCGAAATGTGCCTACCGTGGAGACCACTTATTTGTACCCCCAGGCTGTGGGTCGGCAGCACGTTCTGGTGCCTCCAAAGCATGCTTTACCCGTCTACAGGCAGCTTCAGCTGCACAATCCACTGCTGAATCAAGTTAAATTGCAGCCCAAGAAAAGTGAGTCGAGATTGGGATCATTTCTTCATGACTCTTCATGGCTCATGATTCGATGCTTTTCAGTGCCCAATTTTCTTGACCTGGCACCCACTGTGGGCAAGAGCCACTACTCATCACCAGCGGCCGGATCGGCCAAGGCGCAGTCTTATCAGAATGTAAATCTCCTGCATGGTCATAGTCCAGTGCTGCCCGCGTTCAAAAAGACCGCTAGAGGAAGCAAAACCTACGTGGACAGTTATGGAACAACTCATGTGAGTAGAGACCTACTCTTGGGAACTTGAAATCACTGGCGAAATGATGTAAATTTCTCTTCCATTTTTAGCTCTTCAGCGAGTTTGACGATCTGTTGAACAAATTGGATTTGCATCAGACGGCGCAAAAGATTTATTAGCATTTTAAGATGCTTCCAACTTTAGTAGAATTTCCCAACATACCCATTATCTAACTGCATATCATTTCAAAACATTGGCCATATAAATACTATACACCCACTCCCTTCCATACACCGATGAATGCTTTCCCATTCCTATTATTGCAAGCTATCCAGCACGCCCCCACAAACCTCCCATACCATTATGCTTAGTGTATTATAGAGTGTAAGCCCAAACAAAAAAAATACGAAATGGAAATGAAAATTCATCGTTGTTCGCTAGTTAAGCGTAAACAATTTGTTTCTTGCAAAATAAAGTTAGACGGAGCTGCATATTGTATCCCCATATTGTTCCCAGTCATCAGTCAAACTTATTGCTCGTACGAGTATATCATCATCAGTGGCGCTGTGCTGCCTGCTACCTAACGTTTCGCCGCTTGCTTTTGGACATAATGATAGTGGAGCACAGCACACAAAGCAATTTGCCAATTTGGAGGAAAAAAAAGCTTAAGCAAACAGCTTCTCCCCCGAAACGAAACGAATTGAATCGAAAGTTGCCACGAACAGAAGACCGTTAGCAGTACGAGTGCTCCGTATAAGCGGTACGCTACCCTTGAAAGCTCTTGGCCAAACTCTGAAGTGGTTCGGTTGCCTGGCGGAAAATTGCATTTCAGTTTGATTTTCAAACCCAAGACGGGCGGTTGTTACTCCAAATTCAACTCCAATTCCAGCTAAGAAATCGCAAACAGACCAATTGCTACCAAGATGCTCTCACTCTCGCTGATGCTGATCGTACTGGGTGCCGCTGTGGCCATTGAAGTGCAGGTGAGGATCAACCGCGTGACTGTGGGGGATGCTCTCAAGTGTAATTATGCTGAGGAATCAATTAAGAGAAGCGTGTGCCACCCAATTGACAAAGCTTTTGGACCATGTTATTGCTGTGCTCTGTACTCCGTTCACTTTTGACCCAAAAATCGTAACATAACATGCAATTGAGGGAGGTGGGAGGCTGGACGGCTGGGAAACCGGTCCAAGCACGAGCTTTCTTATGCAATCTCCACATTTGATATGTTTACAGAAATTCGGATATTTGTTTAATCCCCCTCAACCGGAACACCATCAGCGGCACGAGGAGAAACAAGACCTGAACAAGATACCAGGAGTAGCTGGCGTGGATTATCCCATCTACCACGAGGTGCCGCACACTCAATTTAGTTGCCACAATGTGCCCGCCGTACCGGGAATGTATGCAAATGTGGAGACTGGCTGCCAGGCCTACCACGTGTGCCACGATGGTCGCGAAGGACACCAGGGTGCCAAGTTTCTGTGCACAAACGGCACCATTTTTAACCAGAAGGAGTTTGCTTGCGATTGGTGGTACAATGTCAAGTGCGAGGAGGCCCTCAGTCTATATCAGTATGTTTTGCTACATTTATTAAGTTAGATGTTTATTCACTTACCTTTGATACCCGCTTTCAGCTTGAATGCCGATCCGGAGCATAATCCTTACTTTCCGAAAAAGAAGCCCGATCTCGATCATCTGGACCATGATGCTGGAAAGTTTGTGATCCAAGCCTAACACACATTTCACTCTCAACTCACATCATCTCACTTTGTTACACATTTTTCACTTTGTAAATAAAACTGAATAAAACTTAAACTCGTGTTGCTTATTTTGATTTTTACCGTTGCTTCTGTGCAGACCTGTTGAGCTAGTTCATGTTAGCGATGGCACTTCGATGGTGCGCCCTTATGCTGTCAAACGAAAGCATATCCAAATCAAACTGGAGAAATGGTCGAAAGAAAATGGATTATACCCTCACTGCAATTGTACCTACTAAATAAAAATTAAATAACAATTAAGTAAACAGCTTATTAATAGTATACTCTTGTTTGATACTTATCGCACACAAACATCAATATCGATGCTTGGAAAATGTTTTAAAATTTACGGTATCTTTGCGGTATATTTTGGAAATGAGAAGGTATGTTTCGGAAAAACCCGCGGTCACACTGTTTTGAGGCCAAACAACGAGATTTAGATTTTAGAACAATATTTTGGGAAATTGAAACAGATTTGAAAAGATGAACCTACTTGACCTACCACAGACAGTTTTGATGGACATATTCGAGTATCTACCTTATGACGAAGTGGCGAAAAAACGAGAGGTAAGCAATTACAAGAGAAGTGCATTGAATCCGACCCGTGACTAACTCTACTCTGGATGGTTCCAAAACATTCTTCTGCCAGGTTTGCACTCACTTCAATTACACGGGCCAGCAAGTGTTGAACCTGGGATTCACAAAGATTATCTTAGAGCATGCAAAAATATTCAAGCGCATCAAGTCCATGCTGCCGCGTCGCGAATCGGAGCGAAGGTGAGTCAAGGAAGGAGCAGCATCTAGATTATTCTGAATGAATTTGTACTTTTGCAGGAACCACCCCTTGTCACGGCACTCCGACATACTCACGTCCATTGAGACGCGAATATCCATGCTGACGATGACTTATTCGAAGTTTATTGACCTCAATATGTGCTGCTTTATACCAGGACGAGTCCTTGACGAGATTGGTGAGATTTTGAGGCTGCTGCTGACCACATCAAAGCCATTGCGGCCGCACGAGGTGCTACAGGAGCTACGCGATATCTCCTCCATGGCCATTGAGCACTTTGATGAAAAAATTGCCACAGATTTCAAGCAAGAACACAGGAAGCAGCTGGCCGAATCCACGGGGACGCGACTCCTTGTTTGCGGACCCCTGGGGGATATCAGCTTTAGTGGCGTTAAACGGGAATGCCAGCCCGTGGATCATGCCATTGTCCAGCAGGCCATAGTGCAGCTGGCTCCTCTCACTGCCGGCAACCAGCCCACTTCCAATCGTAGTCGCCTCAACCTGCTGCTGCAGAGGCAATACCAGCAGCAAAGGCTGCTCGCGGCTAAGGTACGCAATCTGGAGGCGTCCCGCAAGGCACAGGATCGCCGCTTGCATGAGGCGACGGGCTGCATAACAGAACTGACCACACAGGTGTCCGAGCTGAAGCGTCAGCTGGAGGATGTGGTGGCCAACACGCCCAGTCTGGCTGCCAAACGGCAGGCAGTGACCAGCTCCGATTGCCTGCCCCCGCTTAAGAAACCCAAGGTCTAGCCAAGAGACAAGATCAGCGTAGACTAGCACTCCCTCCCCTCTTAAGTGAACTTAAATGTGTAATGTAGCCCATAACTATAGACAGTGCAGTGCAGCTCTGATATATCGCGTTAAGATTTATTGTTGCACTTGTTACTTAAATATTGTATTATTTACTACTATATAAATACATTGAACATCTAATGAAGTGTTTGTTTTTATCTTTTCTTTTCTCTTAATTCATTCATGAAATTGCCGCTTCGTTTCACTTGTTTTTTGGTTGAATGAAAAGTAATCGTAGTACTGTCTGTATTGTGTGGAGGGCTAGGGCTAGGCTTTTGTCTTTAGTTAAATGTTTCTGCTTCGATTCGTGATAGTAACTTAAGCTTTCGTTAGTTGTGATTCTAGGACTACGCTGGGGGATTGTGTCTGGAGATGCTATGGTAATTAAAGTTAGCTTAATCGTATAAAAGGTAGTATAAATTGCAACATGTTAGCATTATCCATTCTTTGAGGACTGATTCTCCCCGACTTAATCCAAAAGCTAACTACACATACACTAGGGGCTGTCTCTACTATATATACAATAACACAAAAGGTGGGAGCGTAGGGTAGGGGTTAATAACATTTCTCAGGGTTGGGGATAAAGGGGTAACAAAAAAACTACAAATTCAAAATGGAAAACACAAAAAACTCATTGCAGAACTTCTTAAATCGTATATGTATAAACTAGATAAATTGAAAGCATTGCCACACATTGAAATCTAAATGATTTTCTCCTCTCCTCTCTCTCTCTCTCTTATTTTACAGTTAGTAATTGTGTCAGTTAGTGTCTGATTAACTGGGAGATAAATCGTATATGTATATCCGTATTGTGGCGAATCACATGCATATACATCATTTTCTTTCTCGTTTAATAGTCTATGTACAACACAGCGTCTTTTTCTTTCTATTTGCCGCTGGGATATATCTGTATCAATCTGTGGGTGGTAGCGCCGCCAGATTAGTAACGACGCCGACGATGCTACTTTTTCTTTACGGCCGCCTTGTGGTGTATCTTCTCCTGCAGTTGGCGTATCAACTGCTGTATGTCGTCCACGTTGTAGGCGTAAATCAGCTTGCATTGCTTCGCTTGGATGTTGCCATTGTTGAGGTTCTTTAGGGCATGCTGCAGACAGTAGACGTTACCGTCCTCGGTCCGTACCATGGATATGTACAGATTGGCACGACAGAGATCGCATTCACTTTCGATGGACTTGTGCGGCGGCTGTTGTTGCTTCTTAGCCTTTTGGCCCTTTTCCGCCTGCACTTTTTCGGTGGATGTTACGCCAGCAGCCTGCAATTTTAATTTTAAATGAAGAATATTCGAGGAAACTTGCTGGAAATACTCACTCTAAGCTGCTCTCGCGCTGCAGACTCCTTCTCACACACCTCGTTGAGCATGGGCAGCATTTGATGCAGGGTATCGGAGTTGACGCGCTGATCATAGCCCAAAGCAAAGAGCAGCTGCTCCAGCGAGAACATCGCTGGCTCACAGCTCTCATGGATGTCCTGAACAAAGAAATGGGAGACAAAATCGATTAGCATTGTTCGGTGATTGAAATTCCCTTGGAAAGACTTACCCTGAAATCATCTTTGGCCAAATCCAGCCATGACATGGTGGCAAAATAGACACTCTCCGAGACCACATAGCCAGTGGCCAGGCTGGAGGTGTAGGCCCGCGGGAAGACCACAATAAACTCGCCCGGCTTCTGTTCGATGCGGCACAGAGACACTCCGCGATCCGTGAGCATATGCGGCGGCACCATGACCGTATCGCAGGGCAGCCAAATGGTCTTGTTCTGGCAGTGGGTTGGGATCAGCGATGTGAGGGCTGACCTAAAGTTGGCGCTCTGATCGTCGGGTATGCCGTACCACAGCTTGGAGGCACCGGTGTGGAGATATTCAATCCACGATAGACCGTGCGGATCCCGGTACCAGCAGCAGGCCGAGAAGAGCATGCCCACGTGGAGGGTGGGCACGGTGACGCCCATCACGGGACCCAGCGAACGCAGCACCGAGCCAGCATTGTTGGTGAGAACCTTGAGATTCCACGGATGACGGGCATAGTTTGAGCCCTTGCCCTTGGGCCCAGGACTGGGGAAGCCATAGCCCCAGCCGGAGCTATCAATGGAACCCGAATGGACACACACATGACTGTCACGGACGGCGACATGGCGCCAGAACTCGGCCTCCACCTCGTTGACGGTGGGATCGGTGCTCTTGAACCACAGGGCCATGGTGTTCCTGGCGATGCGATAGAACTGACTGAGCGGCATGCTTCTGCCCTTTACAATGCACTCCATGGACACCCCATCGATCTCCTCCTCCGACTCCTCATCCTCGTCACTGCTCAGGTCATCCTCCTCATTCGAGACGCTCTCTGTGTTGACAAATCGATCTGCATTCCGTCTGGCTCTGGCCTCCCGCTTGGCCCAGTCCGCCTCGACCTCGTCGAACAGCTTCTGGCGCTCCGCCGGCGACAGGGTGTCGTAGGGCAACAGGTACTTGCAGTAGATGTCATCCAGCTTGGTCACCCGATCCTGTGCCAGCTTCGGAATGCACATTTCCTCGGCCACCCGAGACCACTTCTTCTTCTCGATGACCTCCTTGAGGCCGCCCAATTCCTGCACGGTGTGATAGAGTCGAGGCAGATCCACCTCCATGCCCCCAATCCAGGGCGGATGATTCATCGTAATGCTCTGGGTGGCCAGGTACTTCTTGATGGCACTCAACTCCTTGGCACTCGGCCCCCATCGATGCAGCATCTTGTGCACGTACTGATTGTACGCAGTGAACCGCATCTCGTCCGATATGCGACACTCTGGCTTGAAGCTGGCTGGTGGAATGATCTTACAGATCCCAAACCTGGCCGCAATCGGTGTGATCCGCTCAATGAACTCAATGGGATCGGCAAACTCCTTCTCCGTCGGACGGAATATGGGTGCCTCCACCATCTGTGTGGGATCATCGTGCCTGGGGAAGGCTGTATTATTGGCCATCTTGATGGGCGTGTCATCCTTGTACTTCTTGGCTACAGCGGCCGCCGTGGAGCTCGTCTGGGCCGCTGTTCGCGACTTGGCGGAGCCCGAGAAGAGCGAAGAATTGGAATTAACGCGCACCAGACTCGAAGGTGCACCCACTGCGCCTGCGACTCCGCTTCCAGCTGCCGCTGAGGTGCTAGCCTTGGGCAGACTCTTCAGGCTGGTTGTGGAGGCGGCATCATTGTTGGATGCCGCATGGAACAGCGTCTTCACCAGCTCGTTCGTGTTCATTGACTCGGGCAGCGGCTTCGAATTGGTGTCCATTTGGGCCTTGGTCACCAGCGTCGCCTGCATCACCACCTTCTGGTTGGGTCCGTCGGGTCCCTCGCGTCCCAGCTTGACGGCCACACCTTGGATGCCGCCGTCGCCACCGCCACCAACACCCGCTCCCTGCAGAGGGATGTAGAAAGTGGCTCCCTCGGGATCCGAATCGCCGCTTGGTTCCACTGCTGCAACTGGCGGAGGTGGAGCCACCTGCTGCTGCTGCTGCTTCTTGGCTGCTCTGCCCGCTCCTGTCTTGGGTTTCGATCCCTCAATCTTGCAGTTCTCGGTGGGACTGAGCGTAAGTTGGACAGCGGTAGCCGCTGCAGCAGCTGCCGCTCGCTTCTTTGTCGGCGATCGCTCGCTCAATGCATTCGGCACTGGTGCTGGAGACGCTGGCGGTGGCGTCGGTGTGGGCTCTACGCGACGTCGATTGCCTGGCTTGGTGCCTGCAGGCGTCTCCTCTTCCTTGCCAAAGGCATAAATAGATTCGCTTCCTCGCTTCGCCGTCACGGGTGCAGCCACAGGTGGCGGCTGTTTCGTCTCCGCCTGCTGTTGGGCCGTGGCTTTGTTGCCCTTCTGGTTGTACACTGGCGTCCGCTTGGGCGTGGGCGGCGTAGGTGGAGGTAGCGGTGCGGGAGACACTGCCGCTGCTGCTGCTGTGGCATTCTTTTTCCCCTTGTTGCCTTTCTGCTGGCTGCTGACAGGCGGCGGCGGTGTTGGTGGCGTGCTCTTGGTGGGTGTCACAGGAGTGGGTGTTGGTGTGGGCGTTGAGGGCGTGTTAGCAGCACTGCGCGGCAGAGGAGGTGCTCGGGATCGAACAGATTCCTTGGTCTTGCGCTCAATCACCGATTTCTTCTCAGTAGCCGGTGGCTTGTCCGCCGTTGCATCCGATTTCTGTGTGAGATTCACGGGCGTCGATGATTTCTCGCAGTCCAGGACATCACAGTCGGCCTGCTCTTGCTCCTTGCGACTGGAGGGCGTCACCACAACGGGCGTGGCCTTTAACGATGGCCCCTTGGCCGACCAGGCGCTCTCGCTCTTGCCCAGATCTCCGGCCCGCGTGTTCTTCGACGAGGATGAGAAGCTGGCGCTCAGCTCCTTTTCATCACGC
Source organism: Drosophila guanche (assembly GCF_900245975.1). Classification (NCBI taxonomy): domain Eukaryota; kingdom Metazoa; phylum Arthropoda; class Insecta; order Diptera; family Drosophilidae; genus Drosophila; species Drosophila guanche. The sequence goes on along the minus strand of NW_022995744.1, from coordinate 7,413,450 downwards.
GTCGGTGGCGGGGTGGTGGACTGCTGCACCCGCATATTGTCATCAAAATCATCGTCCAGATCGTCTTGGAGTATCTCGTCCGGATTGGAGGAGCACTCCATCAGCCACTTCTGGATCTGCTCGTGCGTCATATTCACCTTGGCCTTGCGCCGCTCCTTGCTGGTCAGCTGATCCCCAAAGTACCCCTCGGTGGGCACCACTGGGCCCAGCACGGGCTTGTGTATGGATCCGCACTTGCCCAGCGTGCACTTGGTGTTGTCGGGGCCAGAGCTCTGGGCCAGGCTCACGCTGGCTATGCCAAAGATCTTGCCGGACTCCTCCTTGCTGGGCATCAGCGTGGCCTGCGCCAGAATGCTACCAATCTCATCCTTCAGGGGATCGCCACTGCCCCCTGCATTGCTGTTGCTGTGGGCAGGCGGTGGCGTTGGCGTTGACGTTGGTGCGCCTCCTCCTGCTGCTGCGCTGGCTTGCTGTGCAGCCGCCGCAGACGTTGAGGCCACGGGCGCGGGTGCCGGACTGGGCGTCGGTGCTGTCGCTGTGCTCAAACTGAGACTGGACGTCTGCAACACCACTGGCTGGCTGGCGGATGTGACGACTGGCGGCGTGGCAGGCGTTGGCGGTGCCAGGGGGCTTTTGGTGGCCGACGAGGAGGCGGTGCCCGTGCCTGTGCCCACCGTTGTGGACGTTGGCGTGGGCAGAAACTTCACCGGCGAGGGTGTGGGAAAGTTACTGGAGGCCGAGGATCGAGGTGGCAGTGGACTCCGCTCGTATTTCGGCGTCAGAAAGTTTGGATTGATCTTGGGGCATTGGTAGGCCTCAATGGGTGGTGGATAGGTGGTTGGCGGTGTCTGGTACTTCAGTGGCGACGACGTGGACGATCCCTGTGCCGGGGTCTTGCTGCCAGACGGTCCTCCCCCGGAGCCAAACGGATGCGAGGGCGTCGGTGGGGGACGCACATAGCCGGAATGGTAATGCGGCGATGCCTGCGGCAGATACGAGGATGTCTTTTGGAAGCCCACAGCCACAGCGGCGGCCGCACTGCCACCGGGCAGCGCATACGTGGCGGGTACATTGAGAATCTTTGATGTCGGCACCGGCGACTTCTTCTCCATGGCCTTCAGCGGTGTATAGTTCAGCGGGGGAATGGAGATGCAATTGGCTGCGGCCACTTGGATGCCACTTGGCAGCGGCAGTGTTGTCAGCGTTGGCGCTATCATTGGCGTTGCTGCCTTTGTGGTCAGCGGCAGCATCGACAGCTGCTGTGTGGTCAAGGGAGGAATGATGGGCGCCTGGATTTGCATCGATTGCACGACCACCGATGGCAGAACCGCCGCTGACGTCGCTGTGCTGGCAGCTGGCACAGCAGGTAGCTTTGCTGTTGGGCGGTGGGGCGTGGTGGAAGACAGCTTGGCGGCCACCGGCAAGGGACTATCCTTCTCCTGGCTGCTGGTTTTGGGCACACAAGGCACCTTGATGGCCAGTGGCTCATCATCCGAGTCGCTGAAACTCTTCTCCAGATTGCGTTTCGTTTCGTTCAGCTCCTCGTTGATTAGAAAGTCTTCCTCCTCGTCGGAGTTGACCTTTGACTGTTCGGACTTGGCTTTGGGCTTCGCCTGTTCGCTCATCTTTGTCAGCGAACCCTTCTTCACGAGCATTCCCTCGATGGGGGGTTTGGCGAGTGCGGCAGCAGCTGCTGCCTTTCCCTGCTTCGGGGGTCGACCGCGTCTGGCCGGAGGCGGTGGCTTCTCCTCCTCCGACTCGGGAGGGGAAGGTGGATCCGTTCGGGGCACTTCAGACACAGCGGCTGATGCTGATCCAGCTGCTCCTGCTGCTTCCCCCTTATGAGGTGGTTTGGGCGACGGCTTTCGCGATTGTTTACCTGCCGTTGGCACCGTCGTCGCCTCGGGCACGTTCAACTTTCCCGCCGCATTCTTTTTGATCTCCTTCTCCATCTTTTCCATCTCCTTGACATTGGGTATGTCCGGGAAGCTGCTCAGCGACAGATCATCATCATCGTCGTCGGCCATCTGCAGCTTGTGGCCTATGATGCCCATGTAGATGGCCGCCGCCTCCTTGGTCTTTCTTGAGGGTCGCTGCGATCGCTGTGGTTCCAACTCCACAGCGGTTGCTTCTTCGACTGCAGCTTTGCTCTTGGCTGACTTACGTCCCGGACGGGCATTCGTCGCGGCTTTCTTTGGGCAGGGTGGCGCCAGATCCTGATCATCGGCTGGTGGATCCTCGGCTTTCTTTTTTCCCGCCTTGCCCGCACCGCGTTTGATGGGCTCAGCTGTCGCTGCGTTTGTTGCTGCCATCACAGCATCTTTCCCCTTTTCCTTTTCCTCATCTTTTTCCTTTTCTTTGTCCAGTTTCTTGGTGGCCGCTTTGCGACTCCTGGCCGTTGCTAGAGGCGCCGTTGTAGCATTCCCTTTCTTGGGACTGGCTCCCTTGGCGCCCTTCTTCAGCTTAATGGACTTGGCCAGCGGCTGTTCATCGTCGGAACTGAAGTCGAAGACATTCAAACTCTTTTTACCCTTGTTGCCGGAGCTGTGCTGACTGTCGCCGTTCTCCAGCTGCTGCTGCTGCTGTTGCTGCTGCTTCTGCTTGGCTTCTTTAGCATAAATACTAGAATTTGTCTTCTCTTTTGTCTCCTTTAGCTGCTTGGCTGGCTCCTGTTCTGGCTCCGACTCTCCCTTTGCTTCCTTGGACATCTCTGAATCCTTCTCCTTCTTCTTTTTTGAGTCTTCTTTCGCCTTTTCGGGCTCCTCTTGCTGTGGTGGCACTTTGACAGGCTCGAAAAAAGCCCGCTGACGCGTCATTCGGCCGGAGGACTCTGGCGAGGGTATAAATATGGGCGATTCCCGTTGCCTCACCCGCTTCACGGGACCCTTCTCCCTGTGCGCAGTCTCCGCCAAAGCAACGGAAGAAGACTCTGATGATGGCTTCTTGGCGGCTCCTGCTGCGGGTCGCCCCCTTTTGGCTGGCTCTGCTTTCGTTGGGCCCTCCTTTGAAGCCTCTTCCCCATTGCGGGAGGTGGCATCATGGGCTGAAAAGTATTCGTCGTCATCCTCCTCCTCATTATGGCCGTCTTCCAGTTCATCGGAATCCGCCTGATCATCGATTATGGCCTTGCTCTCCTTGGTGCTGGAACGATTTGAACGACGCTTATTGGTAGTGTCTGCTGTGGCGGCAGCCAGGCTGTTGCTGTTGCTGGTGTTCTCCTGTGCTGCCCTGCCCCTGGCGCCACGTCGATTGCCATCGGTGACAACTTCGGCTCGCTTCCGCACAGCTCCGGGAAGCAGCGGAGATGTTGTTGTCGTCGTTGTCGCTGTCGTTGGTGCCCCTGCTGCTGGTATGAGATTGGGTTTATCACTTGCTGCTTTGTCTGCTGCTGCGGTTGCTGCTGCTGTGGCTGACTTATCAGTCGTCGCTGCTGTCTGTGGCTGTGGCTCCGGCTCAACCTCTGGCTCTACCTTCTTCGTTGTTGCCGCCGCTCCCTTGGCCGGCCTGCCACGTTTCTTCTTGTTGTTGACCGCTCGACTGTTCGGTGCCTTCTTGCTGCTGTTGCTGTTGCTGTTATTGTTGTTGTTGTTGTGGGCCGGAGTTGTAGTCGTTGCATCGGATTCTTTGGGATCCTTAGACTTGCCCTGATTGAGATAGTCGAGATGAGCGGGCAGAGCGGGTGTGCCGCGAAAGCATAGAAACGTGAGGAAATCCTGCGGCTTGGGACACTTGTTGGGCAGTATCTCGATGGGCGGTTGCGTACTCTCTGCACCCGAAGTGCTTGGCCCAGTGCCTGCTCCTCCGGCTCCAGATCCAGCGCCAGCCGCTGCTGCCACGACGCTGCTGTAGGCCATGATGCCACTTGACGAGCTGCTGGGCGCACTCTGGCCCTGGGCGAACTTCCGCTGGGCCTGCACCTTGGTTCTGCAAGACATAGAGAAAGAGAGAGAGGGGAAAGGGGAGAATGGAAATAGTATCAGTACATTTTAATTGGATACAAAATGCAATTTGATATACAATTACGAAGGTAAATATTAATTTCAGGACAAAATCAAAGAAACAAAGCATTGAATTACACACACACACATGCAGGTACAGTGGATACAGGCAATGAGGGAACAACGGGATTCAGGTCATTCATCCAAATTAAGGCTGAACAGCTGGTTTAAATAATTTTCCACTAAAACCAGATACAGATAAATTCCCTACATTTTAATTGTGCGTTCTAAAGTACCAGTTAGCGACTCTCCACTGTCTCTTCCACCTGCATGGGCGAGACTGACTGCCTGCTCCCCACCCACTTGCCACCCAGAGCGATGCGAAACACCCCTTCAGCAGCAATAGCTAGACGGCAACAACATCAACAACAACGCCACGACACGATGTTGACGCTTTTGCTTATACAACTGCGGAGTCCAGTGCTCCATCTACGCCTCATACTCATACTCTACCACCCGCACCCCCACCAGCACATAATCTCACACTACTTCCAGGGGCCCTGCGACGTCATCTCTATTGGATTACACACGCCAGGCACACACGTACACGTACACTGACGTAAATACATACAGATGTATTTATGATCAAACTCAATTTGCAACAACAATAGATTGAGTGAGTCTGTGGCAGCAGCACCGCACCTGATAGAGAGACGAACCGGAGACACTCACCTCTTGGGCATTTCGGGTGATGACTCCACAGCAGCGGCAGCAGCAGCGGATGCCGTTGCCGCGGCAGCTGGTGGCGGAGTATCCGTCTCCTTGCGGCGACGCTTGTTGTCTTTTGAGACAACCATTTTGTTGCGAATTTTTCGCGCCTCTTTCTCTCACCTCCTTCACACTTTTCGTGTGTGGCGCGCGGAACTGACTTTGAATTAATTTATGCACGCGGTCGGAACTTATTTGCGGGGCGCTCTGTAGTTTCTCATTTGCATAAACTCAATTGCCAATTTTCCGCCGGACTCTCTTTTTTATTATGTATATATTTGTACATATATATACATGTATAGCTACAACAAACACAGATTTTGTTGCTGCTTCTGCTGCAGCACGCAATTGATATCGTATTTTCGCTTCATTTTTCACGCATTCAGTTCGTTGTGGGACAAGTAAAAATTGCACTCAAATACGTATTATTGTCTCGTCTCTCGAATACACATTATTCGTTTAGATTTCACAAACTGCAAGTGCAGTAAATTTCATTTTCTTTCGTGAGATTTGCTTGCACATATTTTTTTCGTTTCGCTGCTGCTTCTTCCACCGCTTTTTGCTTTGTGTCATGGCGGACAAGCAACGGCGCTGCCACTCTTTCGAAAAAAGGCCAGATGATTAGCGGTGAGAGGATGGTCGATGTTTTTATAAAATTCGCAAAATGTTTAAACAATACAAATTTTTTAGATTATTATGATATGATAATGAGAAGATTGTGGACCAACCATTTGGCTGATCTACTTATTCGCAATCCATAATGAAGCGGCATTCGATAGTCAATGTGAGCATCCCACCTCTACCAAACGATTCCTGGCCTCTGGCAACCTCGTCCGAATTCTGTGAGTTGACAAAAATTGCTAGCAAACAGAGGGAGAAGCACTTTTTGTGGTTAAATTGGCAAATAAGGGCAAGTAAATAAGAACCAAATCAAACATGGGCGAAGGTGCTGGTAACTGGTGTCTCATTGAGAGCGATCCGGGCGTGTTCACGGAGCTGATACGCGAATTTGGTAAGTTGTTCAATTGGCCGCGCTTTCCGGGACGCCGCGGATGCATACCGACGCGCCGGCAGGGTCAATCAAGTATTAATTGCAAATTTCTCGAATTGCCAGGCTGCGATGGTGCTCAGGTGGAGGAAATCTGGAGCCTGGACAGTGAATCGTTCAAGAATCTGGAGCCCATACACGGATTGATATTTCTATTCAAATGGGTGCAGGAGGATGAGCCCGCTGGCAAGGTGGTGCTGGACAAGGATGATATATTCTTTGCCAAGCAAGTGATCAACAATGCCTGCGCGACACAGGCCATTCTCAGTCTGCTGATGAACCTGGAACACGAGGACATCAAGCTGGGCGAGACGCTGACCAACTTTAAGGAATTCTGCCAGTGTTTCGATCCCTACAACAAGGGCCTGACGTTGAGCAATGCCTCGCAGATACGCACAGTGCACAACTCGTTCGCCCGGCAGACCCTCTTCGAGCTGGACATGAAAAACCAGAGCAAGGACGAGGATCTGTACCATTTTGTGGGCTATATTCCCATCAAAGGACGTTTGTACGAGCTGGATGGCCTTCGCGAGGGTCCCGTCGATCTCGGTGAGATCAAGCCGGACCAAAATTGGATTGATGTAGTGCGACCAATCATTGAGAAGCGCATGCAGCGCTACAGCGATGGTGAGATCCACTTCAATCTGATGGCCCTGATCTCGGACCGTCAGCGCATCTACGAGAAGCAGATAGACAAACTGCTCAATCCAGCCGCCGATGCCATGGACACGGAGGAAGATCGTCAGACTGAAATCAGCAGCTTGCGCTCCTACATCCAGTACGAGATCCAGAAGAAGAAGCGCTACAAGGTGGAAAACGTGCGTCGCAAACACAATTACTTGCCCTTCATCGTGGAGCTGCTGAAAATGTTGGGCGAGACCGGCCAGCTGATGCCCATCTACGAGAAGGCCAAGCAGCGGGCGCTGGAACGCGAACAGGCGCAACGCAAAAAGGAGTCCAACTAAAAGCATTTAAAAAGTCCTATAGCTCATCTCTCTTGGATAGAACAGAACAGCCAGTTAAATGCAATTCAAAATTGCTGCGATTTCAATAAAAAAACACATACGTTTAAAGAATTAAGAATGAATGAAAGCAACAAAGGAGAACACTTACATACGCGTACATCTTTAGCTGGATAATAGTTAGGTTCTTGAACTGCCTTCGACTGTACTTTAACTTTTATAAACGCTCCTGAGCTATCCTACACATATATCTCTCTTCTCTGCTAGTAATCGTACAGTACATACAGCCCGTTCCAGGGTTAAGCTAAATATATAGTGAAAAATTTAAATAAATCGCATTAATAAAAATAAATTTTGCTAACATAACGTAAATGAATGTAAACAACAATTGTAATTGCCTTTTCTCGTATAGAATATATTTGGTTTGGTATTTTACGATCTGTATATATATTTTTTACAATTTCTATGCCTTGTCTTTTGGTTTTATTCTGCGTTTGATTTTTCATTTCGTTTTCCACTTTGAAATTTTGATGCTGCTTGTTGTATATATCTGTATGTATGTATTTTGTATATGTATATTGTATGTATATAGGAATATTTAGTTAATCATCTGTGCTTCCACTCGATCGTAATCTACTCTAAAAATTTGTCTCTTCTTAACAGCTAGGTTTGATCTACTTGTTACTCGTAGCTTGCGTCGTATTTAGGGAACTTTCATTTTGGGAGGAGGTTGTTCTTTGATTTAGTTTTGATCATATTTTTGGTGTTTTTGTTTGCACTTGGATGCTAGGCTTAAACCATCCACTACTGCTAGACAGGAGGCTGGGGGGGCAGGGTTCATGGGTTGAGATGCTGGAAACCGAAGCTAATATGTATGTATTTATGTGTATATTGTACCGATTCGGGTATAGTTCTCTTTTGTTCTGTTCTGTTCTGGACAGAATTTGGCTGCACCCAGAAGCGCTATGGCAACTACAGAAATATATGTATGTCCTATACTGTATATAATATGTGTGTGTGTATACTCTCGTAAGTATAGTTGTATAGTAATTTACCTTGAGTATAAATAAGCTTACATTTGAGTGTTTAGTATTTTCATTTTGCCTGTCGGGTTTTGGCTTAATTGAATTTCATTCCATTTAAGTTAAATCTCTTGTTAACATTTAGCCTAATTTTACTAGTGTCTCTGATACTTAATTTCCTTGGTTAATTTAGCACTTAGTTTTCAATGATTTCGCTTAACAATTCTTTTGTTTTTTGGGTTTATGTTTTTTTTTTCTTGTTCGTTTCGAAGACACAACAGTTACTGGTCCAGTTCCAGGAAGAAGTTTTTTATGTATGTTTGTATGAATATGTTTTTGATGATTTATTGGGGGTCCTATTGGGCCCGTCTTTACCGTGGTCCATTTCCGTTTCCGGCGTAACTGTACTGCAAGCCTGCGGGCGTCAATTCGTTGCATACTTCACTGCGCTGTGTCGCCACATTTAGGGCGGCAAAAGCATGATGCGGGCGTGGCGTGCTCAAGGCAGGGTGATGCGAATGCGGATGTGGCTGTGCTTGGGGATGTTGCACCGAATCGTAGGCGGTTAGATCAATGCTGGGAGCTGTAAGTGTAATGAGATTCCATTAAATAACGATCGATATTCCCTGCCTCGTTGCTTACCAGCCGCATGCATGCGATTGTAGAGATTCTTGCGCTTCTTCTTCAACAGGACATCCAAATTATAGCTTTCCATGCCAGCTCTGAAAGAGTTTTGGAAATGATCAAAATAAGTTAATTCTATTTTAATCGCAACTCACTTCTCGTTTCTGCTGTTGCCCAGAAGATCTTTGAATGCCACATAGATCTTGTTTAGCGTCAGATTGGATAGCCCCTGGCCCAGATATCGTACAAATTTAAGTTGTTCACATTTGGATAAAGCGCTCTCGTGGAAGTCCAAAAAGGGTCGATGATCGGATATCTGATATTCCTGTAGAGAATGAAAAGCAAATCGAAAAAGCGAAAAGGGAAACGGAAACAAAAGAGGAATAATGCATGTTAGGATAGTCATCTGCTTTGAGATTTGGAGGCAAGAGTTTTGTTCAATGCTCGCTAAGATAATGATGATGAAATTTTGATCTACACAAAAGTAATGCCAATCTCTGGGTTATAACCAATTCGGGGAAAGAACAAAGCTCCGCTAAACTACAGTAGTGCCGCCTGCTCCTGCCGGTGGTTGGGGTTTTGTTTTCTTTTTTTTGTTGGTGGTGGGTGGTGGAGTCTGGCCTGGCGCCGATACACTTTTGCTCACATTGCAAAACTTGATGAAGTTCTCGATGAGTATGTACTTTTCATAATTGCTCAGGCATTGCTGCCCACTACTCTGTATACCGAACTGTTTCAATAGCTCCTGTTTCTTGGGTGGCAGCCGGCTGATGTGGGTGCACACACCGTCCTCGATGCGGTGCGTCTCATGCACCTCAAAGTTCTCATAGATGATCATCTGTTCCAGGGAGCGCGGCGGCGGCCCCAGCACCGGCGGTGGCAGCAAACCCGGCGTCGGCGGTGCCCCACACACATAGCGGGGATCCATTGTGGGTGGCAGAGGTGGTAGTGGTTGCGGCGCTGTAACATAATTGCTGTTCGCATTAGCAGCCACTGCTGATGACAGGTTCACGGTGCCGCTGCTGCTGCTGCTGTTACTGTTGCTGTTGATGAGGTTGGTGCTGGTGCTGGCGCTGGCGCTGGCACTAGTGCTGCTGCTGCTGCTACTGTTGGCTGCTGCAAACTCCAGAGATCCATCATTGGCTGCGGCCATGTTCTTGAGGTCTACAAGAGAGAGGGGGGGCGACAGTTAGGCAGCAGGCAATGGCTTGCTTCGATCACCGTCTTGAAAGGGCAATTTAGAGCCCATTCCGTTCCGTTTTCGCCCCATTATTAATGGCTTAGCGCAAATGCAGAGACTCGCAATGGCAGGCAATAAATCTCAAGAAGAAACAACAATTTTATCCAATCGATTTTGTTCTCAATCGCTTTCCGCTATGTATATATATTTTCTGTGTGTGTGTGTGTTTGCAAACAATTTCCATATACATATGTATATATGGTACACTATACATACATACATATAGTCTATAGGGGGTGTATATAGTTAGGATTGGCTTTAGTTTAACATACAATACATATACATATATATTATCATTGTTCTTGGCTTACTAAAATATATATACTCGTTATCATAATCGTATTAAATAGCGTTATCTTGATTTTCTATATGTTCTTGTGTTTGTGTATATATGTGTGTGTGTTTAATTGTGTGTGTGTGTGTGTGTTTGTGTGTAAAAGTAATAATCTCTTTTCAAGGAATAACATTGCATAGTTTTTTGGGGGGTTTTGGGTAATAATGATCGATCGTTGTCCAACAATTTCTTCGTCGACAAACATAATATAAAATTTGTTGTATAGTTTCAATAAAATTTGGCAAAAAGCGTGTAAAATTATTCTAAAATAAACGAAACAAACATAAAGGTGTAAAAGATTATGACGCGATGTTCTTATAAAAGGTTTCTGGTTAAAATTTCTAATCGATAATGGGTGGGATAGGGATCGAGGATAGAGGATTGTGGTCTTGCAACAGCCTACGATTGTCAACAGGTGGCGCCTCCTCCGCTGCCCTTGGCGCCACGCCGACCCCAATCTCACATGGACACTGGCGGACCGGGTCCTACTCCGCCTCCTGCAGCTCCTGCACCTGCCGCACCACCTCCAGACTGTGGTGGCGGCGCCGGGCTGTAGCCCATGGCTGCCATGTGCTGGACATGTGTTGCGTGTGGGTGCGGATAGAAGTGCGGATGATGCTGCTGCGGGTGTTGCGGATGCTGTGGATGCTGCGGATGCTGAGGATGGGCATAGGCAAAGTGATGCGAGTGGGGATGTTGCATGGCATGAGGATGGGCATGGGGATGTGGATGCGGCGGAGGATAGTGGTGCGGATGTGGGGCATGTGGATGCTGCGGCGTCATCGCTGTGCTACGTGTCGGTGTGCCCGGCTGCAGGTGATGCGGATGTGGATGCGCGTGTGGATGCTGGCCATGCGGATGCGTATGTTGGTGCAGCATGTGTTGTTGTTGTTGCTGCTGTTGTTGTTGTAGATGTTGCGGTGTCGTTGGCGGCGGTGCCGCTATTGGCCCTGTGGGAGTTGCCGGTCTTGGTGTTGATGTTGCGGCCATTGTGCGTGGTATTGGTGTTCCTGGTGTTGCTCCTCCCACTCCCACTGCTAAAACCAGCTGCGTGGGCGTGGGTGTAGATGGCAGAGCTGCGGCCACTGTGGAGGCTGTGGGTTTCGCTGGCGAGGCAGGTGCTGACACCAGCGGTTGGTCGCCTGGTGGTCCCTGTTCTGTTTGTTTGACCGGTGTGGATGTTGTTGTTGCTGTTGCTGTTGTTGTGTTGGTCTTGTTACTGTTATTGTTGTTGTTGTTGTTTTGGATGTTGTTATTGTTGTTGGTATTTTCGCCTAGTGATTCAAAGCGTATGCGTGGATAAAGTAGAAGAAAGAGGAAACACAAACAAATTGAAGTCAAAAATAATTATAAAATGATTCTTGTACGATTTTTGTGGCACAGTGGCACAGACAGAAATTGATTATTTTCTAGTTTTTGAAATTTTTGTCGCAAAAATAGGCAGCCAATTCTGAAGGTACATATTCTCCCCCCAGTTGTTCGTTTAGTTTGTGAGCGAACCGAAAACGGAAAGTGCACGACAAATAGAATTAGAAACAGAAACGCAGAAAATGCAAATGTGAATGAAAAGTAGAAGTAGAATTGAGAGAAATCATAAAGAATAGAGAGAAGAATGTAAGCACTTTTAGTTTTGAGTGTATTTTTAAATTTAGCACATTCTGTTTTCTTTTTTTGTTATTAATTTTACTCTGCCTGAGAACACACGCTTTTCTCTGCTGTGTGTGTGTGTGTGTGTTATTCGTGGGCTGCCTTCTGCTGCATTTGCACTACACTTTATGTATCAGATAATATACAGCTATAAGTTTACTTACCAGCTGTTGTGTTGGCCAGGAAACGCTTGGTTTTGTCGAGTATATAAGGCAGATTGTAGCCATCCTTCGTGTAGCTGAAAATCAAAGGGATAATTGGAATAATTATAGCATGCTTTTGGGCGTGTTCCACAATCGTTGATCAACACTTACATTTCTGTGCGTTTGGTGCAAAACAGATTCTTATAATTGCTATAAATGCAAAAGAGCGTAAAAGTGGGCAGGCCCTGGCCCAAATATCGTGCAAATTTGATCTGTTCGGGCTTGTTGAGGCCACACTGATTAAGGGATAGCCAGGGCCGATGATCCTTGATTTCATATTCCTGCAAAATAAGATCAAAGTATGGACTTTAGTAATGCTAGTCATTAAAATGCTTCTGGAAAGCATGTTTTACATGTCTACCCCCATTCAACCACGAACCACCAGTTCCATTAGTCTAAAAAACACCTTTTTGCTCTGTGCCCCATTCCAAAAAAACCCCTTTTTAAGCTTGATTTCCCTTAGTTTTAGGCTTTTCCTATGCATATTCCCATGACTGCGGTGCACATAAATATACATACATTTGTACATATGTATATTTGGGGTTACATAATGTACATAAACACACATACTAGTACCATACCTCTCTGCAACCCCTAGAAAACTTATAGACACACACACATGGGGCCCGAAAAACTTTACCCACTACTAATCAAAACTTATAATTCGTGTACAACGCAAAAGTTTAAAACGAAAATTTTACACAAAAGCCAAAAACTTGCCAAAGGAAAATGGAAAGAGAGTGGAATGAGCAAGTGTGGGGCTTGAATAACGTGCCGATGCAAAAGCCCAGGCCCCACCACACACACACAACATACAACCATCCATACTTTACAATGTATATTTTATAGTGTAAAAATATAGAATAGGGCCAGAAAAGAGAAGCGGAAAAGGCAGCAAAGCAAACCCAAATAGAAGAGCAAACAACATTTTCAATGAAGCCATTTCCCACCACACACCACACACATCCCTCACCAACACTCCCACACCCATAAAATGGGGTGGAGGGTGTTTGAAAAGTCTCCCCCAAATCCAGTCCCCCTTAAAAAAGGGTTACCATACGCCAGTGTGCGTGTTGTGTCTGTGTTTGTCTAGCTTTAGTAGGCGCAGCAGCTTAATGGAGGTCTGTGGCTGTTTCTGTTTCTATGCCTTTGTGTGTGAGTGTGTGTGTCAGTTAGGGGGTTTTCGGGTGTCCTCGGGTCGGTCCTCGTTCAAACTTATCAACATCCTCATAATCAGCACGATGGCAGCAGCAGCGTCACCACCCACCCACCTACCCTAACTAAACCCGCTCGCTCTCTCACTCACTAACACTCTCACTCACACTCCTAAGTACACACATGGCAACGCTGTCGAAATGCTGACTGAGCTTCAATTCTCCTCTACAGCAAATTATATGTATGTATGTATGTATGTATGTATGAACGCCGCTCTTTACATTTGTGTGTGTGTGTGAATACATTTTGGGTTTTGATTATGTTAAAAATCAATAGAGCAAAAAGGAGTGACGTCCAATCCAAGACCAGGACCAAAGTGTGAGACGAAAACTTTAAATTTCCAAGTGCCCAGGCTGTCGGGCAGAAGAGCGTAAAGAGAGAGACAGTAAGTAAGACAGACAGAGCAGAACCAACTCAACACTCTCTTTCCGTGATGACAGTCAGCACGACACCTGGTGGACACGGGGAACCAGCGGGCAGACGTCTCATTAACAAGCACACAACTGTGGAGTGTGGGGTGGGTGCGGTGTGCTGACAAGTGAAGCACTGTTGCTGCTCTGCTGACGGCGGCGACCGACTCCTGCTGCTGTCAAGTGTGGTCGGTCGCCGCTTAACTGTTTCGCAGTCAAACAAACAGAAAAGAAGAAGCACAGAAGCAGGAAAACGGCAAAATACAAAAAAAAAAAGTAAAAAGAAAGGCAATGTGTTGCGGTATTTTGTTCTTGCTTTCGCTTCTGTTTTCTGTTTCTGTTTTCGTAACGTTTTCTTTTTTTTTTTTGCAAACTTATTGGCAGACATTTGTTTTTGTGTTTGTGCGTGACGTAGCCGTCGCACTCTGAACTGAGCGTGCGAGTGTGATGTGGTGTTTGGTCGGGTGGGGCGGTTGCATGTGTGTGTGTGTGTTTGTGTGGCGGGATTGCGGTTTTTGTCTGTGGTGTGTTGTTGCTTTTGTTGCATGTTTGTATTGAGGCAAGTGTGAATTGGTTTCCCTTTTTTGATGTTATTGTTGTTGTTGCCTCTGTTGTGGGAGTGCTTGTGCGTGATGTGACCGAGGAGGGAGCAGAGAGCGACAAAAACAGAGAGCGGCAAAAACAACAACAACTTAACGGTTCATGTTTTGGCTGTTGCTGCCATGATTTTTTGATTCTTGTTCGAGGGTTGCCTGCCCGACTGCCTCCTGACTGCGTGCCTGTGCACTGTGTGTGGCGTACAGGCGGGGAGGGGCGGACTGTGTAAGGGCAACCATTTTTACACTTTCACTCTTTCCTTCCGTTCTTGTGTGTGGATGTGTCTGCCACTTAACTGGTTTTTTTCTTTCGTGTGTTCGAGTGTGTAATGAGAGCAGGTGACAAAAAGGGGAGTTGAATGCGTGTCAATTTCCCACTGTTCTCTCAACCTTTTAATTAGGCAACTAATTTCTTTGGAACAGGGGAGGGAAGGCGGCAGGGATGCTGCTAATGCTTCCACCTGCTCTAAAATATACATACGGATGTGCAAACAAACCCCGTTAGCCAACACTAATTTAATATGTCCCCAAATGTTGCACAAAAGCTAAATATTTTATACGGTTGTACATTACATGTTAGAAATACATAAGTATGTATGAGACATGTACAGTTATGTTGGCATATGTACAATACACATATGCATGTTCTATATGCATGTTCTCGTATGTATAATTTAAAATTATAATCAATGCCCCCATCCATGTGTGTTTTGGATGTGTGTGCGCGTAAATTGTGCGAAGCCGAGACATTGTACCTGCTCTGCCTCCTACCCCACCCCATGGGCGCTGCCACTCCCGCAGTAAGCTGTCCTTTACCCACACATACGCTTGGCAGCACACAAAGTTAGGCAAAAGGGAATGCACTTGTGTGTGTGTAGAGCTGACTGCATGCGCACTTAGTATCCTTCAAACACCATACACCGACCAGCCGTTCCGTTCCCCACCCACTCCGATAGAGACATGTATAAAATGTGTTGATAAAATATACACACACACAAGGACAGAGGAAAAGGACATGCCCAAGCAGGCAACGGACAATCCAACGAAAGCCAGCCCCACGGAATCCCCTCAAGTAACTTGATGATGGTTTGCGTGTGTGTGTAAGGACAGTTGAGGGGGCATTGAGGGGAATATACAATTACTCAATAGCACCACCCCTCCTGGCCAGGCTGCTCGCTGCCTTGAGCTTTTTGGGGGTTGCCCCCACACCCACACACACACAAAGAGCGACGACACAACTACACATACCAGAGGCGACTTGGTAGTTTGAGCAGCATCGAAGAGGCGGCGGGCATAAGCAGGATTCCCCAAGTAAGTTTTTGAGAGCCAAGGAAGGAGAGAGAGAGAAAGTAGGAGCAGGGTGGCTGGCAGAGAGCGAGAGAATCCTTACGTGAGAGAGCGTCACAAATTTTGAGTTAGGGAGCAGCAAAGTAGGTGGAAGAGCGAGAGCGTCTTAGAACTAAAATGTTGTAATAGGCGGATACCCCCCACACCTCCCGCTGCCCACACACACCCACACTATGTTGAAATAAGGTTAGAGCTTTGCTTCCTCTACTTCTTTCTCCTAGACTGCTCCTCCTTTACGTGTCTCTCTCTCTCTTTCACTCTCTCTCTTTTCGTAGTTGTTGTATTATGCCATCAATGCCATTTTGTACATAGTTTGGCGAGTGTTTCTATGTAGATGTGGATGTGTGTGCCCAGAGGTGGTGGTCGACAAATCTAGATGGGCGCTTTTTCTCTGTTGCTGTGTGTTTGTGTGTGCGTTCCTCTGATAAAGCCGAGCGTAATGAGCATGGCATGGCAGAGTGTTTGTGGGGTTGACTCTGGCATAGTGTTGAAAAGGGCGCCAAATGTATGAAGAAAGGAGAAAGGGGCCGGGGGCGGCCACGGCCACCAGCCAGAGCATGTATAGGTGTTTAGAAGAGTTTACACATACACGCACACAAGCCACCCACCCCCCAAACAGCCATCCAGCCACACATACATACATACAGTGGAGCACACATGATTACAGTTGTATGCGGACTTTGTGGTTGGCTGCAGTCAGCGTCGACAGAGACGCCAGCGTCCCTGCTGCTGCTTCTCCTGTTATTACAATTTATAATGACATTTGTGTGAGTGTGAGAGAGTCCTCATTTTGGGTGTGGGTGGCTCTGTGCGAGTGGGTGGATGGGCCACATAAGGGGCCGAGAAATGCGCCTGTGTATTGGGGATATGGATAGGGTGCATGTTTATATTATGAATATATCCACCATTTCCAATGTATATTTTCGGAATTTTGGGTACCTGCAAATGGTTGAATTTCCGAAATACACAGTGTGGCTTTCAATAGGGATGCCGAACATAAACAGAGCTACAACTAATACCACATTTCCATTAGCTGAATATTCACAATCGCTGATAATGTTGCTGCAAACTGGGAACTAGCTGCCCCACACATGTGGAACGTGTTACATTTTCAGTTTAGATGAAGAGCAGTGAAATATTACCCAAAAAATCCCATAACATCTGCTAGCTAATATTTTTACTTGGGGCATATTAGATAAGGAAGAACTTTAAATCAGGAAACCAGAAATTTATGTTATTTCCCGTTTGATCTAGGAGCTAAATCACCCCAAATTGTATATTTACATTTTTAAGTGAAGTTAAGTGGGGTTCACTATAAATAGTGCAGCCCTATACTAGGTCTGCTTCACAATGCTTAGATTTTCAGCAAGCTGAAATAAGTAGCATGGCTCTATGTGGAAATATACGATAGTATTTGAAGCTTAAATAGTTTCGTTTAGGGTGTGAAAATGGTAATGGTCTCGCAACCGTTTTACTGATGGGTTCGCTATCATAATAAATGCGTACATACATATATGCAAATATTTAAATTGCATATGAAAATGGGGGAAATTCGAGACCGCTGAAAACTCCCTAAATACACGTACAATCCCTCATCCATGCTCACACACACACCTACACAAAAAGAGCAGCATATGCATGGCAGAGTTGGACGAAATTTGACTCGTTCGCAGCCCAACCCCAAGCCCAATCACAGCCCCACATCCGCCGTGCCCGGAGTTTTTGCACCCCACCCCATCCATACTATTGCCGTTTCCCTTTTCCATTTACTCACCTCGCAAAACTTGATGAAATTCTCGACCACAATCGATTTGTCCGTCAACGTCATTTGGCCCGTGAATCGGACGCCCAGCTGCTTGAGCGTGTCCTTCTTCTTGGAGGGGAGTTTGTTCATGTGCTGGAAGATGCCCTCCTCCACTTTGTGGGAGGGATGCACCTCGAAGTTCTCCTTGATCACAAAGCTGCCGAGCAGCTTGGGTGCGTGCGACGAAGAGGAGGTGGTCGAGGAAGAGCTGGCGCCAGTCAGAATGCCACCAAACTCCCCAGCACTCCCGCAAGCAGCGCCCTCCGACGAGGTATTCGAGTTGGAAGCATTCAAATGGGAGTTGGGGAAGGCGAGCAGCTCCAAAGAGGACTCATTTGAGTTGGAAGAGCCGTTTGAGGCCAGGTGCTGCAGGTCGAAGATAGTCTGCTTCGAATCGTGATCGAAAACGTCCAGCGCGGAGGTGCTAGTGTCCACCAGGCTGTTGGAAGCGCGCGAAACGGAGGAGAGAAGTGCGGCCACCTTGCGGGAGGCAGATCGCGACTTCTGGGAGGTACTCGTGTCCAGGTCGAGGAGCCCCGCACTGGCGACGGGCGATTGGGCTGGCGGGGGTGGTGTGCCAGCGCCTGCCACTGCCGCAAGTGCTACTCCCGGTCCCTTGGCGCCGCTCTTCTCTGACGCTGCTGCAGCTGTAACTATGGCACTATCGCTAGGCGTGCCACTGGCTGTTCCCGGCGTAAATTCCGTGGAGTGGCGCAGATATTTGATAAACTCGAAGGAACCATCAAAGTGCTGGGGCACCGATACCGATCCCCCATTGGGGGTGGCCACCGCCGTGGGCCAGCGATTGCTGCCGGGGGATGGTCCTGTTACAGTTCCTCCTGCTGCTCCCGCTATCGCTGCTACTGACGTCGGCGCTGCGGCGACGCCCGCCTCTGCTGCGACGTAGGCGGCGACTGCGGCGGCTGTGTGCGAGTGAGCGCTCGACGTCGTCGTCGGATTACCGCTACCTGAGCTGCCGGCGGCGGCCGCACCACTCAGGCAGGTTTCCCGTTGCGTATGGGAAGACAACGACGATGACGCCGCCGCTGCTGCTGCCTCGTAGGAAAAATCCGTGCCGCAGCCATTGGATAGATGTGTGTGGGAATACTGTAGTTGTTGTTGTTGTTGCAACTGCTGCTGCTGCAGCGACGGCTGTTGCCCCGACGATGCGCCTGCGCCGCAGCCAAACACTTGAAATTCCTCGAATTGAGCGCATTTCAGTTCGCCATTGCTCAAGTACTTGGAAAACTCCGAGGGATCGTTGAGCGAATTGAGGAAGAAGGAGCTGAAATTGCTCGATATGCAGGACATGTTGCACGCACGGGGGGTATATATTTGTGTGTGTTGCTAATACTGTTGCGTCTTATAGATATAGTGTGGTGTATATCCCTTTAAAGCTTTTCCCAAACAATTAAATGGCACATGAATACGATTATAGTAGTGGTAGCTGCTTTTCTTTAATGCAGTTTCGATATTTTCACTCAATTCTTTTCCTTCGTTTTTTTGTGGGTTTTCCAGTCGATTTCTCGTTTTACTGCCGCTTCTCTTCCTCTTCTTCTCTATCTCTCTCTTACTCTTTCCGCACCGCTCTCCGCTTCCTTAGCGGGCTAGCTGCGGTTCATATTTTATTACAATTTTCCACAAGCAGCGCAGCGCACACACACTCACACGCCAGCATTACTTGTGCACATGTGTGTGGGGCACTGGCCCGTCTGTATGGCTGTGTGTGTATAGGTATGTATAAATTTTTCTTATTATAGCAAAGTGTAATTTATTATTCTTATTGCTTGCTCGCGCACTGCTCGCTGCCGCTGCCTTTCCGCTCCTTGAAACTGTCTTTCCCTCCCGATGTGGTCTCTTCTAGCACACACACACACTACACGCAAATAACGAGACACAGACACACGAACGTACACTACTATCTGGCGGCAGGCAGGCCCTGTAAATAGGCTTTTTTGAAACTGGTCTGGTCTTTTGGGGCCTTGGTATTACTGGTCTTTGCTTGGGGTCTGGGGGGCCTGCTCTCGCGGGCCTTGTCTTTTTTCCTATTTTATTATTACTCGGCTTTCTTTATTATTATTATGCGGGAGCTCTTTTTGCACTATTTTCACTTCCTTTTTGGCTTATATTCGTCTGCACTCACACACACTCGCACGCGGTACATTAAACACCGTTTGGATTCAGGCGAGGCGAGGCGCGGTCTTTCGTCGCTGTCGGCGCTTCTTTATATTTCGTTTTTCTGGCTCACTTTGCTTTACTTTCAAAACAAATGCCGCCGCTGCTTCCATACGGAAAATCGGAAAATCTTATCTTGTTGTTGCTGTTTTCACCGTTCCGAAACACGACATTGCCGGAGCACACAACGAAAGAAAATGAGCGAAGAGCGAAAAACGTAAAACGCTAGCTGAACCATGGTGCAATTATACAATGTGGTCTGGTCTCGTCGCTTGCCGAATCGTCGGCCTTCGGCCAATTATTTTTCAGTGCCTGTTGACGTGAAAGGACGAATATTTTCCCACATATCAACCTTATGCTCAGGAAAAATTACTTATACATTTTTGCAGCAATAAATGTCCCATTTTTGTTTAGAATTAAGAGCCTAAACAATCATTCCATTCCATTGTCGTTTCACTCACACTTACTACTCAGAACCCTTTCCTCGCACTTGTTAACGGAATGGATAGATGACTACTTTTTTCCGACGAGACCACCTGGATTTATTCCCTCATGGACTGAAGAGCAATGTTAATCTGTGCATTTTAGCTCTCAGTGCTCTCGCATTTTTGCTCTCCCTCCCTCACTTAAGTCACTCTCTCTCTCTCTCTCGCGCTGGCTTGCCTGTGTTACGTGTGTGTGTGTGTGTGTGTGTGTGTGTGTGAGTGTAATCAGTTGTAGGTGTGTGTTGTTGCTGCTTCCAACTGAGACTAGGAAACGTGTATTTCTCTTCTCTCTCTTCCTGGGACAGGCTCTGCTGATGTCGCTCTGCTAACCCTTTCCATATAAACCTGATTTAATCTTTGATTATTATGCTTGTTGTTGCTGTTGCTCTTCTCTGGGATCACGGCATAGGATTATGGATATGGCTGGGGCTGCTGCTGGCTTTGCTATTTTTGAAAATTCCACTAAATTATCCGTTGGTTGCCCCGCCGACGTACCCTTCTAGTAGAAGTAAAGACGCGCGCTCTTTTATTTGTGCAGGTAAAAACAGTTCATTTGCCTAGAGTTGCCACATCGTCGGGTTTTTGCAGGACCACCTGGAGAGCGTATAAATGTGAATTTTACTGCCTGTCCATGTCCCATGTGCATGGAATAAGTTTACAATTTTTTTATGACACTCTGGATATTAAACACACTTAGATAGCACGGCGAAACTAAACCGGTAGCGATGACTGTGCCTGCGATCTCAAGGCCACAACCAGCGAGGATGCTGGCAACCCTAGCTGACTGGACACCTTAGAACCGTATGTTTTCGAACCGCCAGCACCGCTCTTTCGAGCAGTGGGCAAGGGAATACTTAAGCCGCAATTTATGGTTATTTTAGCGCTTCGTGCCAGGAATTTTTATAGTTGTATTATGGATACAGAAAAGGAAGCATCGCCTATAGTTTTTGTTTAAATGAAATATGTGCATACACGTACATATGTATAATTGCCATTGCAGACGCTTTTAATTTGTATAAATATAGCACGCCCAGCGCAAGGAAGTCATCAATTTAACAGATTGTCTCTGCATTATTGTTGTAATAATTACCTCTACACTTGTTTTTTGGCACAATTTCGCTTTCAAATTCAAAAGCGCTGCAAACATTTATTCATTAATAGAAATTCTCACACAAATACTTGTCGTTACAACACAACACGGCGCAACAGGGCAATTTACATAGATTGCTGTGCACATGCCCATGTACATGGGCATATGCATGTGTGTGTGTGAGAGTAATTTTTCAATTAATTTTAATTATAAACTTAATTAGGAAATCAATGAACGACGCGAAGAGAACGGAACAGAAACACACAATTTGAGGAAAACGACAACATCCATATGCATGTATTGTATTCATTGCCACAAGTGCGAGCAAGCGAGAATATTCATAACTGAAAAACAACAAAAAAATGACAACAATTCCAAGTGCGCTGCGCATCAAAATATAAAAAAATTATCCACTCAAAGCGCCCAGATGGAGCCCAGGCCCAAAAAGCTAGCAAAAGCGAACACGCATACAGTGGGCAACATAAATTTGTATGGACCAGCAACATGCTGCGGAAAGGGAACTTAGTTTTTGCTTTGCTTTTCTCTTAGCTCTTTATTTTGTAAGCAATCCAATCTTGTGGAAAATTCATACATCAATCGGATAAAATTATATTTTGAGGGCTAAGAGTTCCATCCAGCAAATAATATTAAAGCGAACATCGAAATCAAGAAATTTGACTTCCGATCTTGGACACACTCGGTATATTTACGGCATATGTTAAAAACGAGATGCTATGTTTCGGTATATTTCGAAGGGACAACACTGGTGTGGCGACCAATAAAATAAAAATTAATAAAACCAAGGGAAACCGCTATGAAATTCGTTATAGAGAGCCTCACCAAGAACGGTGGGCGTCTGGGCCAGCTGCACATAAAGGATGGAGCACCAGAGCAGCGGACACCGTTGCTAATGCAAACAACAAAAGGCGGCAGCATTCCGTGTCTGTCCGCCGACGTCTTTGAGAGCCATGTGACGAGGAAGCCACAGGTTCTGCAGTTTACCCTGTCGACCATCGACCAAATGACGGAGGCGCTGGCCCAGTGGAACAGAGCAGATCGGGGACTGAGCGATTATGTGGGATTTCCCGGACACTTGAATGTGCTACTGCTGCGGGATCCTTGCGAGATGACGCCGGCAGGTGGAAACGACCGGGACATACAGCCGCTGTTCACGCGCCGCGGCAAAGAGTCGCTTTCGCCCCAGCGGTACATGGAAATGGTGGCTAGCCTTAAGCCAGACATCTACCAGGGGCTGTGCGACGCAGACACTAATGCAGATAGCTCCAAGAAACGTGTTCAGAAATCCGTGGATCGCACCGAGAAGTTCATGCAATACATCTACGAGAACAAGAGCAAAGTGGAGTCTGCCCTGCTGGCGCCTATTGTGGGCGGCTACAACACATTTGCCCGGACGCAGTCCATAAAACATGCCCACGAACAGCCCGCAGACAGCTATGGCGGCTATGTCTTTGAGGGATTCCACACGAATGGCTTGGCTGCCACCACACTGGATGCATCCAAGCTGTTGCCCATTGTCCAGCATTGTGTGGGGCAGCTGGAGGAGGGCAAGCCACGAATGGTGCCGGGTGCCTATACACCCTTGACCACGCTGGAGCTGATTGGCCTGGGCATGGATCTATTCGACACTTCATATGCTTATTGTGCGGCAGTCAACTTTAAGGCCTTGACGTTTACTTTTGCCCAGGATGCTGATGCCGTCGTGCACGTTCCCTTTCTGGACATAACGGATGATGCAAACAAGGAGGATTTCACGCCGCTGCTGAAAAAATGCGACTGCCTGAGCTGCAAGAAACACACGCGTGCCTACCTCCATCATCTGTACAAGACCAACGAGCTGCTGGGTCCCATTCTACTTATGATGTAAGTGAAATATTGAAACCCCTGTCTCAATGATTAATCTCTGTCCTTTTGCAGCCACAATCTGCATCATTACTTGGCCTTCTTTGAGGCTATAAGGCAGAGCATAGCCAGCGACGGCCTGCAGCAGCTGACGGAGCTGGTTAGGCGGCAGAACGGCGACTCCCAGGTGGATTATGGCATCGCACCCAACCGCAAAGTAATTAGCAAAGCAACAATGGGCAAAGGATTCGCCGCAGCTGCCGTGTGACTTAAATAAGGAGTAGATTTAGTATAAATAAATAGCCTCTTGGTCTCTATTGCAAACGTTTCATATGGTTAAAGGCTGTTCCCAAATCGACTGATCCTCTCCGTTCACTATCTGCTTCATTCGCGTGTATACCGCCTGAGGGGCTGTGCCAGTGATCTCACGAATTCGTTTTATAACCATCGGCTCTGTAAGATTCTCCAATTTGTCCGAGTCTGTGGATGTAAGAATGCTTATAAATTGTTTGGATGGATTGAAACATTGAAAACGGTTACCTCCCACGGGAATGTATCCAGCCAATTCGCAGAATCCCACATTAAATTCGGCCAAATCTTTGTTCACGCAGTATTGGGATCGCGCAAACACAAAAACCTGCACGTTACCGCGCTTGCCAGGTCGGCGGTCCGGGGTGATGAAGAGATTGTGGGGTATATTTTGCCCACACATCCAATCGGCGAGCTTGTGCAGATTGTTGACCTTCTCTTGCACCTCTGCCTCATCGTCATTCGCCTCGAAGATCACACAGATTGCCTCGGTGGGCATTGACTTGCTTAAGCGATACACATAGCCACCAGCCAGCTCCTCCAGCTCCACGTGGTTAATGTACAAATCCTGGGGCAGGTGCAGCAGATGGAAGTGTAGGTGATTCACAGAAGCCAGGGCACCAGGACTATTATAGCCCATCCGAATGTCGATGTCGTCTAGGCCTCGCATGAAGTTGATGCAAAACTTCAGCGAATGCGCAGTAATTCGTTGCACCAGATTGTTCTTCACGTCGGGACAGACCACCGTGTGAAACCTGGTAAGGGGGCTCCTGTTGACAATCATCTGCACTTCGGTTTTGTCAACGTCATCGATTGTCATCATCACTTCCAGGGCGTCCACTTTGTTGAAGTTGAACTGCTTTGGCTTGAACGTTGGATTGAGGTTCTCAATGGTTTGTGGGATGCGGCGCTTCAGCGTACGATCCGGATTAAGCTAGGCATGGAGAAATCAGGTGGAAATGTAACCAATTGTTTTCTATTTGTGGGTTTCCATTTACCTCCGCGTAGAACTTGTACTTTCCTGGCAGCACACGATTTGGGCGCGTTTTCTGCAGTTGGTAGGCAAAGATGCCGGGAATCTCGTGAAGCTGCTCCCATCTCACCTTGAGTGAATTAAGGTAGTGTGGCGCTTTCCCCTGAATGGTCGTCACGTACTTTGCTTTGCTTTGGGTGCGTTTCCTTTTTGGGTTTTCCTCCTCCTTCGCCATGGCCACCTTGCAAGCAACAGAGCGCGCAACAACAAATACTGGCAGAGCTACCACGCTTCTCCAACAATGCCTCCTCCGACTCAATTCTGTAGCCGCAACTCGCCGAAAGCTACTGAGCAGTCTCCAAGAATCGCAATTGATTTGTGTTAATTTTCTTAGAGTGCGAGAGTACATATTGGGTGAATTTTAAGAGGAATATTAATTTACATTTTAGAATTTGTGTCTCTGACAACTCTATCCGCTCGGACACGGCTCAGCTGTTTGTAAAGTTATCGGCATTCGAGTAGTTTTTATTTTTAATTCCTTTTATTTAACTGCTCAATAACCAAAGTCGGTGGTTTGCCCTTGCCGGAATATAATGCGGAGCATTATGGCCAAGATACAAGGCACCTGTGAAGAATTCTGTCCCGATGGCGAGATTAAAATGTTAGGTTCCATCCTTGCTCCGACGGGCTAAGATTAACTATTCACTTTGCTAACAGGCGGGTGCGCGAGAGAATGCTTCACTTCTTTGAACTCAAGAATGGTCAGAAGAACGTCCCCGGTATTCTGGTAAAGGAATTTACACGCTCTGCCGCTGACGTCAAAATGCCCAAGAGAGAGGATATGCGCACGGTGCAATGTTTGACCAGGACCGTTGAGTATCTCCTAAAAGAGTTGGTATTTTGGATTTACATATATAATTAGTCTGTTGATCACTTGCCTCTTACAGCATTGTAATGGATAACCGAGTGCCCTACCGCATGGCCTACGATTTTATTTTCGATCGCTTGCGTGCTGTGCGTCGCGAGATTGTCATTCAGATGTTGGATGCGCAACATACTGCAAAACTTCTGGAGCCAATTGTGATGTTTCTGGCGTACAGCCGGTACCGTCTGTGTGTCGAACCAATTGATATGTTTGATGCAAAGATATGCAACCAGCATCTGCAGGAGTGTCTCACTGGAGTGCTCTGCTGCTACAAGACTTTTGAAGAGGATGAAACGGCCCCAAGTCCTACAATTCGTGATCTCCAACGACGCTGTTTCATCGAGTCTGTGTATCAAGTGTTCAATTTGGGCTGCCCGGAATCCCTGGAGCGGGGCCTAACCTTACCAGAGCATGTGCGCCAGGATCCAACTTTTAAGCTCAGCTTTCAGATGAGCCTTTCCTACCACCAGGGAAATCTCTACCGCGTCCTCTTAGCATTGCCCAAACTTCCGCACATACTCTGTGCCTTGGCCGCCACAAAGTTACAGATAATACGAAGGTACGGCGCACCATGAACGATTTTCTATAAAAGCTGACATATGACTACTTCTAGACGGATTCTTCAAATGTTTACGCATGCCTACAATAAGCAGTTCAATGTGCCGGGTTCGTACTTGTTGCGTGTGATGTTATTCGGTTCGCCGGAGCATTTGACCCAGCAGTGCCGCCACTACGGCCTGGAAGTGAGCAAGGAACTTGAGCGTGAGCCGGTGCTGTGTAGTAGGTCGGTGTTTAAGAACCCCGAAGAAACAAAGCTACTGTATATACCCGGAATTGGCAATGTCCCCAAGGCAGTGCTATTCAAAAAGTCTGATTTTATAAACTCTGCTGAGACAATTAAGGAGCAGCATGAACCGTTTGTTGACTCCAAACTGAAAAAGGTTTATTTGCCAGAAGTTTTACTTCTTAAAAAATTCACTTGAGCTAGAGCAGTGGATCTAAATAATAAGATATGAAATGAAACGATTTTGTTAATTTATTTTTAAGAGATATGTGAGTATAAATTAATGGGCAACCCTGGAAAAAGAATATATCGTTATCGATAGTCAGAATGAATAGTACATTTTTCCATGGATAATGATTCCGTGATTCAATAATAAAAATTCGAAATTATATACCTACCAGCATTATTGTGCATCGACTATTTGCATAAATATTACACTTTTGAATATGTGCGCACAGCACATCTTCATACGTACATACATATGCACAAAGCACATATACATATACGCACAGGGTTGCATTCGAGGCGGGTGTCGGACGCTGTCTAACCAACACCAACAAAAAGTGTACGCAAGAGAAAGTTTTTGGAAAATACAATTCCGCCATATTTACCGGCAAAATTCAAAACATTTACATTGTTGCCAAACAATTGATCCAGCTGGATCCTATTTGTGCAATAATCAAGTGCCAGGCAACAGCGTGAAGGTCGAAACGAGCAACAAAGCCAAGCGACGTCTGCTGCTGCCGTCGCG
The DNA here is from genome assembly GCF_900245975.1 of Drosophila guanche. Lineage (NCBI taxonomy): Eukaryota > Metazoa > Arthropoda > Insecta > Diptera > Drosophilidae > Drosophila > Drosophila guanche. Next base: position 7,386,940 of record NW_022995744.1, on the reverse strand, counting down.
CAGCCCCACGCAGCACTAATGACAATAGGGAAGTCGTAGAGGAGGGAAAACACAAATACCGACAAAAAGAAGCCCAGTCCAGCCAGCATCAGCCTGGTACGGTACGCAATTGAACGGGTATGTTTTTTATATTCTGCGTATAGACAGTGGAAAATTGCGAAGTACTAATTGCCAATTCGCAGTGGCCACCAAACAGCGCACACACAGACGCGCGCCAACACACACACGCGCACCGCACCGTGCAATATATACACACACACAAAGCAGAGGGCCCAAGAAAGACGGAACAGCGATGACAAGTCATCACCACAGCGTCGGCGTTGGTGGCGGCAACTTTCCGCCCCAACTCCAACTGCAGCATCAGCACCAACTCCGGGCACCCATTGTGAAGAACCTATCGCTTGCTGCGGCGGCAGTGCCCCTGCCCATGACCTCCTCATCCTCCTCGTCTGGCCACGGCACGAATGCATCGTCGATGTATTTCACACAGGTCTTGCAGCAGCCGCCAACAGCAATCGTGGACCATGAGCCGTACACCAGCGTGCTGCAGCCAGCGGGTGGCGGCAGCGAGAGTTTCCTCATCGAGGAGATCATCGACGACTACGAAGATGAGACAAATATTGTTGTGGACACAGGAGAGTTCTTCATATCGGGCGATGTTTACGAATACTACCCGGCGGTGGATCGTCTAGGTAGGTTTACCTCAGGGGCCGTGGCCGAGGCAGATGCCGTGCCACCGCCAATTATAATGCAGCAGACCAGCGAGGATGAAGACTACATAGATGAAGATGCGATGCGTATGTCGTCCTCCTGCGATGGTGACGAGGAGGATGCGGACGAGGAGTCGGATGCGGTACCGGCCATGACGAATGCCTTCGAAATAGCCTCCGAAGTGTTGACCACCCTCGAGGCCACCAACATCAAGGAGGAGCAGCTGGAGAGCGACTTTTACATGAAAACAGCGGAGGACTCAAACAGCTCCAATGCCCAGGATTTCAAGGACCTGAAGCTCTTCGGCAACAGTAGTCGCGTGGAGCGACGGGCCAGTGCCGCCACAAAGCGCTGGAAGCAGACCAAGGTACCCATTCGCATCACCCAGGATGAGTTCAATGTAACGCTCTGGTCGTCCCTCAACTCGGAGGACGAGGAAGAGGAGGAGGAGGACTTGGACGACCCCCAAGTGTCTGTGGTCCATCCCGTGGTGTCCTCATCAACCAGCACTGAAGCCTCCTCCTCCAATATGCCAAAACTCATCATCGATGAGCACATAATCAGCAACAACATGCATCACGATGTCCTCAGCGATGGCATCGGCAATGAATACGTCATCCTGCCGGATCCCTTCAGCGCATCGGCAGTAACGGATGTGGAGGAGGTGGTCAATGCATTTATGGGCGATGTGAAGGGCGAGGAAGACAGCCAGCCGCTGAGTGAGCAGTTCATCTACGCCGATAACCATCTGGATGAGGCATACGGCTCAATTGAACTCATCGAGAATATGCCCCACAACGTGGAGTTGATACCAGTCCCAGCTGCCGCACCACCACCACCTCAGGCGATGACGGGCGGCACGAAGACAAGCCGCTGCCCAACAGCAGCCCAGCTGTCGCTACCAAAGCTGGTGCTACAGAACAGCAGCACAAATGTGCGACTGAAAAGCAGCACAGGGTCGCAGGCCAAGGCCGCTAAAAGGCAACTAAGCATCGCCTCTGCACCTGTCGTAGGATTGAATGCGGCGTCGCAACCACCACCGCTGGTGACTCCCAGAATTTTGGCACGCCCGCGAGCCACCACGATGACCAAAACAGCAGCCAGTCTTGCCAACCAAGTGGCTGCCAGCAGTCAGACGGCCGACGGTGCCGCTGCAGGAGCCGCTGCCGAAGAGGACGAGGAGCCAAAGTTTCGGTGCACCCATCGCGGCTGCAACAAGGAGTTCAGGAATCACTCGGCCATGCGGAAGCACATGCATACGCACGGTCCGCGCGGTCATGTGTGCAATGTTTGCGGCAAGAGTTTTGTGGAGAGCTCCAAGCTTAAGCGCCACCAGCTGGTGCACACTGGCGAGAAGCCATTCGAGTGTACCTTCGAGGGCTGCGGCAAGCGTTTCTCCCTCGACTTCAATCTGCGCACCCACGTCAGAATACACACCGGCGATCGCCCCTACCATTGTCCCATTGATGGCTGCTCCAAGTGCTTTGCACAGTCGACGAACCTCAAGTCGCACATGCTGACGCACACCAAGCCCAAGCGCAAGTGGCCCCGGGCACCGCAGGTCAACAGTAAGTCATCTCCGCAGGTCAACAACAAGACGCCGCTGGTGGCACGTTACGGGCGTTTGGAATTTGGCGAGGATCCGCGACTGGTGTACGTGGAGCAGAACGAGGAGATGGGATCGGTGCTGCTGGATGGTACGTCGACCACATCCTAACTATCAGTGACCATCAATGTGTCCCTCAGTAGAACCGTGGCCTGAGTGAGAAGACTGGCCCCAGTTCCCGGGCACTTTATCAAGTCGCAAGCGAGCGTGTATTATCTGGCCAGATAATAGATATTATCTGGCGGATAAGCAAGCAACAAACCAACCAACCAACCCACGTGTACAGTTAGTTATAGATCAGGGCCATTAGTCTATGCATGGCGGAGTTTATTCTTGTAATCTATGTGGCGGAGAGTCTGCGGAGCGTGGGACGCCGTCCGCATGCTGCTCCTCTACAAACGCAACTCCTAAGTAAGTTCTTTTCTTAAATTGGATACGTAGTAGGTGTGTGAAGCCATGGACATGGATGAATAAATGGAGGATCGATCGATCAGTCGATCGTCTAGATATGTAAGCATAGTTTTAAGTGCCCTAAGGCCCGTAAAACCCCCCCACAAAATAGCTATCACTATCACTATATGTACTAATTTTACTACCATCCGCAACCGGATGCATTATGGCATCCGAGTTGTGGATCTATTCGTGTGCAGTCTTCACTCGAATAACAAAACACTGCGCACACACACAACCATACAATATTTCTACACACAACGCGGGGCGCGTTACCCTACAATATTTAATACGCATAAACATACGCAAAACCTACAACCTACAACCCTCCCATAGGCTATCTACATATATTTTTGTAATGAAATGTAACACTTAGAGCATTGAACTGCAAAGTAACGTTTAAAATAGAACAGAAGCAGAGCAGGAGTAAATTTTTGTAGCGCCTAAATGTAATTCACAAAATGGAAAACACTTCAATTCGATTGTACAACTTAACCAGAGTCGCGGCATAAACAAGGGAATACCTCTTTCAAAATTATACAAATAAAAACACGAAAAGAATTCAAAAGCAACATCAATTGCACATTCTTTAGCATTCACATTTATTCTCTTAACTATTATTAAGCATCCAACAGGGAGTACGTGTGTAGACTGAGGCTAGCTTAAACAGTGCGCCGGCCGATTAGTGGCTGAAATTTGATGCTTAGCTTATCCACTAAAGAAACTCCAACACCTTCTTCGGCTGTTATTGATGTGTAAACACACTTGGTGGATGTGAATATGTGTGGATTAGATAAAGCTGGCGCGTGGATAGGCACAATAACAGATACGCAGCAGCAGGCAGATATTCAATTATTGGAAAATTGGAAGTATAAACACACACGCTGCGGTTCGGTTATATGACCTTGACACCTTGTCCTTGATGCGCTCCGGGTAAGATATCGGCAATAAGTGTGTTGGGTGAGATTAGTCCGGCCAGAGAGAGCAGCACCGAGTAGTTGAAGTACCAGAATACGCAGAAGAGCACCATAAAGAGCACGTCTGCAAATGAGAGAAGAGCAATAATATAGAAAGCGTCGCGTCGCTCGTGATAAGCCTAAAAATTCGCACTAAATGTATGACGAATTGTATTGGACAAACCCTTGGCTGAAGAGAGATGAGTTGTCCCAATACTTACGTATCGTTACACGTTCCCACTTCTCCACCATATAGAGCTCGGTAACCTGGGGAAATCGAAAAACATGAAGCCAATTAACGACACGAATAACACCGACTTTTCTCTGGAATACGCACCATGAGGTATCGGAACCACCAGTAGCTGGCAAACTCCACAACATTGTCGACAATCATGTTGCTCATTTCGATCAATTCAAACAATAAAACTTAAAGACACAAATTAGCGCGTTTTAAGTGCTCAAATTTAATTTTTCCCCTTCTTTAATTTATACTAAATTAACAGAGTTGGATAACGCAAAACACCAAGTTCCAGTGTTGTGTAGTGCTTGGGTCATGGTACTGGAAAATTCATTCTGGCAACAGCTGTTCAACAAATTGTTTACAAAATATTTTGAAATAATTAAAACGGACAATGACAAATTTCGTTGTGAAGCTGCTTCAACGCACCCAACTGTCCCACAGCCAGGTGGATAAAAAGCCCTTCATTTATGCCCGGAGCAACTGGCTGGATGATGAGGTCGATTTTCAATTCCTGTCCACATTCGACAACCAAAATTATAGGGGCAGCCTGAAGTATACGGAAATACGAAGTGCCGCCAGTGATCTCGACGTGGAGTACGAGGTATTTCTCAGCGAATGCAAGAATGCGCTCACCACGCACATGGGACTGACCGGATTCGACTACGAGATAGCCCAAGAGGACGAGCAGCAACAGGTCTTCAAACTGCATAAATGCGACGGCTATGAGGCGCTGTACCTGGACATTCCGCTGAAGAAGGTGTCAAACTGCTATCAGCTGCTGGATGCAGCCATAGATCTGGGCCAGCAACCGGCAACTGCGGCTCCTTCCACACACCTTGAGCGGTTAAGCAAACACTCGATCGAAGAGTACGAGAAATATGTGACGGCATCGAAAGAAAAGGAGGCACAAATGCTGAAAAAGTTCATTCTACTCATAAACAGCAAAAAGGCACACATTAGAGATCTGAAGAGACAGCTGGAGGAGCGCAGCGATAAGCATACCAAGAAGAAGAAAAACTCTGGCAATGAAGACACCGATGACGACGACGATAAGGAGGAGTTTGCTGCCGCCACGCAGGCTATGGACATGGAAAAGGACACGTAGGACACCCACGAAGCCCCAGTTCTTTCATTGAGTTCGAGTCGGTTTTTCTTTTTTCATTTCGATTGATTTGATTTTGTAAAATAAATTAGCTTTATAATGTATGTATATATGTATAAATAAACAACAAATAGACTTTAAACATAATACATTAAATTACCAGCAATAGACGTGTAAATGTGGGTGGTGTTGTGGCTTACAATTAGACCAACAGAAGATCGTTTTTGGAATAAGTTACAATATATAGTATATAATATATATATACATATATTACATATTTATGCATGCATATGTATACGTAGTTATCGTTGCAGTTGTTGGAATTTCCACAAAAAATAAAGAAACACAAAAGACATAACCCTTTGAAATGAAGAAAAAGAGTAAGGAAAAGCCTGGTACATAAGGTAAGTGTGTGTTAGGTTTGTGTGTGTGTGTGTTAATATGTATATGCGCTATCATATAGACGTTATGTATATAAGAAGTTATGTTTAGGTTTTAGGGTGTGGATAACGTTTGAAAGAGTAAACAATTACGAGCTGATGGTGAAGTGGATTTTAGGATCCGGCCGTTTGATCACTCAGAGTGCAAGCAGATCCTCCTCGGCGCCCGGTTTCTTTGGTGTCTTTCGTAAGCTATCGCCTCCAGGTCCTGTCTGTGTATTCGTGCTGGCGGCAGAGTTCGAAGCATTGATCGTTGGAAGATTTTCAGCGGCAGCTGCACGTTCCTCAAGGAATTTGTCAAACTCTGAGCTGGTCAGCTCCTCAATGCCATCGACTTCCTTCTGTGGACAAAATAAAGCCGCACATTAGTCAAGATCCACGCAAAAGGGGTTTAAGGTTGTGAAAGAAGCAGAAAAAGCAAAAGTAAGTCATGTAAATCGAATAACCGAGGACGAAAATGTGCGTGTTGTGAATGAGCTTAGGAAAAAGTCGAAATGCAAATTGATTTTTTGTTTGTTTTGCTACTTACTGAGCTGCCCAACCACGCCTCCATTTCATCGATCTCATTCTCTTTCGTCGACTGTTTTGGGGCGCAAAAACACAGAAGAAGAACCCAAAAAGTGGGGGAGGGAGGAAACGAACGAAGAACGTAACCAAACGAAATTTGCATAGAAACAAAAACAAATGTTTGAAATTTATAATCAATAAATGAATGGCCAAAACGAGGAATAAATATTAAAGTAAGAAAAAAAAGGATCGAACGCCATTAGTTAGATCACTTGCCGGCGGCACAATTACTCACTTTACTTACCACCGGCGGATCGCCGGTTGCCCTTAGTGATGGCTGCTGCTTCTGTGCTTGTTTGTAGGGTGAGGCCACGGGTACGGCCCCGACACTGCCGGCAGCCGCATCCACGGAGGGAATGTCGCGCAGCAAGTCCGTTTTGCTAAGCAAAAGAAAAACGATTTTAGTTAATAAAAAAGGCAAGTAAAAACATAAATAAACTTACTGGTTGCCATCGGTGCGCGATTGCGCCAGCATATCGAACTCATCTGCAGCGGCTGCTCCCCGTGGTGCGGCTGCTACAGCTCCAGCGTTGCTGCCGGACGATAGGCTGAGCTGGCCAAAGCTCTGGGGTAGCTGCTGCTGCTGTTCTTCGCTGCTCTCAATCAAATCGATCAGCAGCTGATCGCTTTGCGGCGTATTGCTGACGGCAACAGCACCTGTGGCAGAGGGTGGCGGTGGAAGCGAGGCCACAACTGCACCCGTACCTGGGGCCACGCCAGGCAGACCCATGGCGGCGCCCAACACTGCCGAGGGCGAGGTGACAACTGCACCGCCACCCAGTCCCTGGGTGCGAGTCTTCTCGTAGCGCTGATGGCGCAAGAACAAATTATTGAGCTCGTCGTTGATGCGCAGAAACTCGGCTGTCAGCTCGTCATCCTGCACACGTCCAATCAGATCCACAATGCGCGACTGCATCTCCTTGCAGGTGGAGGTGAGCTCGTTGAGCAGCGCATAGTCGTCGGTGGACTCCTGGCCGGGCTTCAGCACGCTCAGCATTTCGCTCAGGATGGCCATGTTGTTGCTGACTATCTCCAGCTCTGATCGCAGCTTCGCTCCCTGCTCTGGCGTCAAATGCAATGGACCGCTGCTGGGTGGTGCAGCGGCGGCAGCAGCAGCAGCAGCCACAGCTGCCGCATGCTGCGGCGATACTGTATGGGCAGCCATCAACTGTGGATGTGGATGCACCTCCGGCACACTCTAAAAGGGAAGCGAGAGGGAATGGAGCATAAGAAAACGTACTTTAAATGTGAGTAAAGGACATCTTACCCTCTGTGGCGTATAGATGGGCGCCATGGCATCCAAATCGGCGACAGGAAACTCAATGCCCTTGTTCTTCAGCTCCATGTACATCTGTGTGACCCCATTGAGGTCTGGCTGGTTCTTGAAGGCATCCGCCCATATCTGTATAAGGCTGAGCACCTTCTCCTGCATGGCAGCTGGCGGATCGTTCTTTGGCCCAATCAGCTTGACCAATTCGTTGATAAAGTCCTTCTGTGCCACCAGCACATGGAATGCCTTGCCGCAGTTCTTCACGCATGTCTCTAGAACTGTCAGCGTGAACATCACCACTTGATTGTTCTTGCCGGCATTCTGTGAGAGTCGCTTCCGTATAGCGCGCATGGCATCGCGGGCCGTGTCCGAGGATTCGTTGATCATGTCGCAGATTTCCATATTGGCAGCCCAATTCTCCGAGGCAAGATTTGCATCGGTGGCAGCCTCTGTGTGGTAGGAGTAGGGTGAATAGCAGTTTTATTATCATTACTAATAAAGGAGTGCAATGACTTCATTTCAGAGCAACGCAACGCATACGCAAATACAGGTGGGTGCATTCCCATATAGCAACCGCAAAAAAATTAATAATGAAACAAGATGAAGCAATAAAAGCGCACAAACCATTGCACAGTCATGCCGTTTGCTTGTACATATGTTTGTGTGTATGGAAATGACTGCGAAAATGCGAAGCAAAGGAAAAATGAAACCAATTAACACATCTATTTTATGTAACTATGGAAGCCGCCAAAGGCAAAACGCAAAAACCAAAAAAAGAGGTTGAATCTTCGATGACTAATTGCCTTTACCTATGGAGCAGCAGTGTCAGCGGGGGGGTACGAAGCATCAAGTACAAGTACGAAGTACAGGGAAATGCGTTCAGTTGCCTAAGCCAATAATCATTTTTGTGTAATAATCGCAAGCAACAAATTGCCTCACTGCTATCTGTCGCACCTGTCAATGGCCCTCCCTTGCTTGACGATGACAAACCCATCCCATCTGTACTCTAATCACTATCCTGTCTAATCTTATCAGGCAATTTTTTGCCAATGCCACTGTGTTTTGGACTGTGGTATGGTTGTGTGGCGTGATAACCGTCTTCACCATAGTAATGGTGTGGCAACAACAAATCAGTTTTCATTGCCTGTTCGAGCGAGCCGCAAGAAAGTGACGCAGCGCAGCAAGAGGCCAAAAGAAAGTTGTGAAAATTCAATTTTCCAGTGCCTCAATGGCACCGCTACGCCTCTGACACTGCTCATTTGATATGTTTTTGATGATTGAGCCTCTGGGTGGCACTGGCAAGTGCGCAATTGTACCCACATATGTACATTTGTGTGTGGAAAATGTTACGATTTAATCATATACACACCCCCACATCCGGCAGTGCAGCGGAAGGAGCAGGTGGGGGGCAGAGTGGCGGTGGCGCAGCAGCTTTTTACGTTTTCCATTTCAACTCACCTATGCGCTGTCCAATTGGAGTGGAGAAAACATTTCCCAGGGCGCCAACGTTGAAGAATGAAGCCATTTTAGTGCGCTCTCTCGCTGTGTATATTTCGTTTTCTGTCTTAACCAATGTAATAACCAGTTTTTGCAATAAATATTATTTACTTTTACACCTGAGAATGTTTATACGTTTCGAGCAGAGTGGCCGCGGATTTATTAATAAGATATACCGTCGGACCCTCATAAATAAACAAAAATATACCTTCTTATATTAAAAATATACTAAAAATATACCGTAGTCTAAAATCAAATTCCTCGATTTCGATGTTCTATTTGATATTACTGGCTTGCAAAGCCTTTTAAAACTGAAACAATAATTTAATCCGATTATAAAATGAATTTTACTTATTATAAATACTCCTTTGATGTTCAGGGATATTCTCTCCTGTGCCTAAACGGTCAGGGAATTCTATCCTGCGTCTAAACGGTCAGAAATATACCAAAATAACCTTCTCATGTTCAAAATATATCGTAAATAATGAGAAAATAATCACCCACAAATATGTATCGATATATTCATATATCGATGTATTTGACATCCCTAGGAAAAGTTTTTGATGGAAAACAACGATTGAACCAACAAATTCTGCCTTAAACTAGGAAATTGGGAATTCTTGCTCTAGTTCGGTATAGTGCGGTGCAATATGGCCGCTTTAGTACTAACCCGGAACATGCAGCTGGCCAGTAAGTGATGCGGCGAGCCGCAAAAAAAGTGCCTGGCGAAAATTATGTAATGATGGAATTTAGTTTCCTTTGCTAACGTTGTTGTTGTTGTTGATTCCCGACTGTAGAACACCATGGCAGTGGTGTCGTGGGCGTGCTCTGCCTTCGGGGCTACGCTGCCACCGCTGAAGATGCGCCACGCCCCCTGAAGACCACCAATCCGGCTGCCATGAAGCGCGGCACGGGCGGACGCAGCAGCTTCAACGGAATCGTGGCCACCGTTTTCGGAGCTACCGGCTTTGTGGGTCGCTATGTGTGCAACAAGCTGGGCAAGTCCGGCTCCCAGATGATCCTGCCCTATCGCGGTGAGGACTCTGAGGTTATCCGCCTGAAAGTCACCGGCGATCTGGGTCAGGTGCTGTTTCACTTTTACAATCTGGAGGATTCCGCTTCCATTCGCAACGCTGTCAAGCACTCGAACGTGGTCATCAACTTGGTTGGCCGCGACTTCGAGACCAAGAACTTCAAGTTCAAGGATGTCAATGTCACTGGCGCTGAGAGGATTGCCAGGTGAGTGCCACAAGGAGGCATATAACCACCTTCAATGATTAATGTTTCTCTCTTGAAGGATCTGCCGCGAGGCTGGCGTAGAGAGATTGATTCATCTCTCGTCCCTGAACGTGGAGGCGAATCCCAAGACCCTGTACGTCAAGGGCGGCAGTGAGTGGCTGAGGAGCAAATACGAGGGAGAGCTCCGCGTGCGTGATGCCTTCCCCAATGCCACAATTATTCGACCGGCCGACATCTACGGCTCGGAGGATCGCTTCTTGCGCTACTATGCACACATCTGGCGTCGCCAGTTCCGCTCGATGCCGCTCTGGTACAAGGGAGAGCGCACCGTGAAGCAGCCCGTGTACGTGACGGATGTGGCCCAGGCCATTATCAACGCAGCGAAGGATCCGGATACCGCTGGACGCATCTACCAAGCTGTTGGGTAGGTATCCGAAAGTACTCCCATGGAAATTCCGCTGTATTCTGTGAGTCCTTTGCAGTCCCAAGCGGTATCAGCTGAGCGAGCTGGTCGATTGGTTCCATCGCCTGATGCGCAAGGATCAGAAGCGCTGGGGCTATCAGCGTTACGACATGCGCTGGGACCCCACCTTCCTGATGAAGGCCAAGCTCACGAGCTTTATATGCCCCGGTGCGCCAATTGGCGGTCTGCACCCGGAACGCATTGAGCGCGAGGGCATCACCGACAAGGTTCTGCCTGGTGTGCCCACTCTGGAGGATTTGGGTGTTCAGCTGACTACCATGGAGCAGCAGGTGCCCTGGGAGCTGCGTCCGTATCGCGCTGCCCTCTACTACGATGCCGAGTTGGGTGAATTCGAGACACCGGAGCCACCCAAGACCATTGAGGCACGCGAGGAGCTGCGCTTGTTTGCCTAATCGTTGTTGGCTTGAGTGTTGATTGGAAATTCTTAGTAAAAACTTGTTTAAGGCGATGCGTCAATAAAAGGAAGTCTACAATTAAAGCTACTAGGAATTCCGTTCAGTTTGAATTACAAGTTTTTAGCGCTTTCGTGGAATCGCAACGGCGCTGCCACTCTTTCGAAAATAGTGACGAGAGCGCACATGTGACAGTAATCGGAAATTATAAACACTCGGCAACACTCTACCGCAACATTAGCGAACAATTTTGTATGGTAATTTTAAATTGGCAACATTCTGTGCAGCATCTGACATAAACTTTTGGTGCACAAAATCAAAACAAAGTTTTCGCGGTGGGGTGGCAATACTGGCAGGTTCCTGAGAGGAAATAAATGGTTTTTCCTTCTGACGGTGAGCTTTTTGCAGCAGTTTTTCCTCAGCCTTAAGCCCGTGCAGATTTATGGCCGGAGAGCTATAGTACGGAAAAGTCGATTGTTCCAATTGTGTGCTGTGCTAAGCAAACATAGTTGCCAGGAAATTGTTCTGTGTAAACCCGTGCGGTGCGGCTTCATTTTTGCTTGTGTTTGTGAGTGAGAGAGTGCAAATCGTGTTTGTGTGTGTGTGCCGGGCACGAAAATGGCAAGTGCATAATTATGCTAACGGATTATGCACAGACGCCGTCGAATGTGTTTGTGAAAAAGCAGGAAGAACCGAATAAGTGTACAGCAGCTGAGAAGCAGCAGTCCCTCCGATCGCCCCTGGCTCATATAGGAATCGAAGAGAGCTGCATCCGTTTCATAACCGACAAATCGATCAGAGCGAAGGGCTGGTCCTACTCCCACCCATCGGGCATAAACGCGAAAATTGTGTGGTGGGGAGAGAAGCCCGAAACAGCAGGCAGCGGCGTCAGCATCATCAGCTGTGACGCCCACGTCCGTGGCAGAGGTAGAAACGGAGACAAAAAGCTCTGCGCAGGCAAACACAGAAATCAGAAGCAAAGGTCAAGTCAGCATCCCGAACAGCAGCATACCAATACTCATACATGCACCACCTATAAATTACGGTACTGCGTACGGAGCAAGAGCCTTGCATTATTTTTAGACCATCTGCGCGAGTGTCCCTCTATTCAAATTGTCGCTGCCGTCAGTGACGTCAGCGACCACGCCTACGATCATCCTCTTGGCAGAGGTACAGCAGCAGCAGCAGCAGCACCACCTACAGCAGCAGGAGGAGCACCACTTGGCCAGACACGTCTGCTCGTGCCGGCGTCACTGTTGCGTAAATACGCCGCCAACTACGTCAATTGCCATTTCGAGCATAAAACCAAAATTTATGCTTTATATCGTCACCTCGAGATCGGTGCCCCGTTCGAACAAGTGCAACAGCAACAGCAGCTGAGAGTCGGTGGGAGTCAATTGCGTTTCAAGATGCTCTTTGCCGAGGCGGCGCCACCCAGCGCTGGACCCAGCGTCATTTCTGCTGTTGCTGCTGCTGAGTCGCCGCCAGCGCCGCCGCAGGATCAGCCGGGAGAGCTTATTGCAGGTGAGTAATGCATGCAGAATGTGCGCGTCTCTGGGTGTATTTTTAAAAGAGAGCAATATAACGGAAGTTGACACTGACGGACAGATTTTTGTTGGTAGCAGCCGTTTCCTTTTCTCCTTTAGTGTTTCAGGAAGTGAGGAAACGAGACAACATGAGAGTTCTCTCTGCATACCCTTTGCTTTGCTATTCAATTTGTGATTAAAGCCGCGAAATTCTGCGCTGCAAGCATTTTATGTCGGCTATCCCTACGTGACTCGACTGTGTCATTAGATGCAGCAGAGTCAGCACTTTGTCCCCCCATTCACATCCGGTCTATATAGCCCTCCGTTTGGATATTTGTTTTCTTTTGGTCAAAGAATGCACTTTTCTCTCTCGTGTTTGCTTCAGCATTTCCTGCTTTGCCAAGATTCTAATTTCATTTCGACTTTTATAGCTGAATTGTTATTTTATTATGAATAACAAACGCGGGAGGGGACCGGGACGTACGGTACTCTTAAATTCGAAAGATTTCTCTGGAACGAACTTGCTTTAAGCTGCTCTCTTACTCTCTGACAGATTTGATTATCCCCGCATAAACCGTTATTATTGGCCTGGCTAAATCGTCATCACTGACATATTTATGGGCTAACACACAAGCAAATTTAGAGCGTTAAAATTGCATTTATGACTAAGGGGTTCATAGCATTTCTCTTGACATTTTTCTCGTTAGTCGGAAACTGCAGGTGGCTCGTAATGTTTCGATCCAATTGGAAGAAACGCCTGCTCAGTGTGATGCCGCAATCGGGTTTCGGGCAGCCGTCTGTTAGCCATGCCCTTATCGTGACATTCCTGCATTACTTCTCTTGGGGCCTGCTGACTGTGCCCTCTATGGTGAAGTTGAGCGAAAAATTTGCGGAGAGAGCCTTCCTCATGGACGGTTTGATCTATGGGATCAGGGGAACGCTGGCGTTCATCGTGGCCCCACTGATGGGTGCCGTCTCCGATATTTGGGGACGCAAGCCGCTGATGTTGATGGCCGTGGTGGCCACCTACTCGCCCATTCCAATGCTAATCATCAAGGATTGGTGGTTCTTTATCACAATCACGATCAGTGGTGTCTGCGGCACAGTCTACTCTACGGTGCTGGCCTATGTGGCTGATGTTACCGCTCAGGAGGAGCGTTCGAAGGCCTTTGGTCTGGTCGCGGCCACATGTGCAGCTGCCATGGTCCTCTCACCTGCATTGGGCAGCCTCCTAATGGACAAATATGGACTCCCTGTGGTCGTATCTCTTGCGGCAGCCATTGGTCTGATTAACATCCTGTTTATATGGGCCGCAGTGCCGGAAAGTCTGGAACATGATCATGCCACAGACACGGCTTACGCTGGAGCACATCCATTCGTGGTTCTGCGAGAGTTGCGCAAGGACAAGACTTTGCTCCTCATCTGCCTGATTGTTTTTCTCTCCACCTGGCCCGAGGCGGGTGAGGAGTCGTCTGTCCCACTCTACCTAACGCTGAATATGGGCTTTGGAAATGTGGAAGTATCCGTGTTGGTTGGTCTTGTGGCAGTGCTCGGCATCATGGCGAATGTGACGCTGGGCCTCGTAATGAACCTCCTGGGAGCTAGGGGGGCCATCATCACCGGCCTGGTCCTGGAAATATGCCAACTTCTGCTGTACGGATTTGGTAGACACAAATGGATGATGTGGATGGCTGGAATAATGGCGGCCACGGGCACCATCACGGAATCCTCCTGCTGCGTCTTTTCATCTATGCGCACCCATCCCCAGAATCAGGGAGCTGTTCAGGGTCTGATCTCGGGCATGATGGACTTATCCGAGGGCCTGGGACCAGCCATCTTTGGAATACTCTTTTATGTCTGCAACCTGGATACGAATGGGCCTCATAAGAGCCAAATTGGGCTACCATTTGTAGCTGGTGCCATAAGTGTGCTACTGGCCCTTATTTTAGCCAAATTAATAGTGGAAGATGTGGACAAGCAAAAGGTATACAAGTCCAATGGAATAGATGACGAAATGAAACCATTGTCGGGAGGAAACTCCATAATCTGTTAAGGAAAAATAAATAAAATTTCTGTTTGAATGTGAATATTTGCTCACCCTGTTAATCACGTAAGATACGGTATGTAGAGCATGCAAATTGATCTTGACTAGACCCTCGGATGCCAGTTAGTCTAGATCTGGACTGCGCCTGAGATGCCAAGAATCGGATGGAAAGTTAGCTCTGGTGTCAGAGCGGCGAGTGTTAATCATGCCCTAATTGTAATATTCTTGGAATACTTCGGCTGGGGCCTGCTGACGATGCCCATGATAGCCACGCTGAAGGAAACCTTTCCGGATAATCCGTTTCTTATGAACGGTCTGGTCATGGGCATCAAAGGTATAATCTCGTTCCTCTCGGCACCGCTGATCGGAGCCCTATCCGATGTCTGGGGACGCAAGGTGCTGCTGCTGGTGACGGTGACATTCACCTGCCTGCCCAATCCGTTGATGTTCATCCACAACTGGTGGTTCTTCGTGATCGCTTCACTCAGCGGTGTCTTTGGGGTGACCGTCTCGGTGGTGCTTGCCTTTGTGGCTGATGTGACAACGCCAGAGGAGCGCTTGAGGTCTCACGGTATGGTCTCGGCGACATTTGCGACTAGCCTAGTGATATCTCCGGCTTTGGGTAACCTCCTGATGAATCTGTTTGGCATCAATGCAGTGGTGCTCTTCGCCACAATTATCTCAGTGATGGATGTGCTGTTTGTTTGGCTGGCCGTCCCGGAGAGTCTGTCCACGAAGGGGCGCACCAGCATCAGCTGGAAGCAAGTGAATTCCTTTCGGATAATGCGGCGCTTGGACTCTGATATCCTGATTCTGTGCCTCATCGTCGAGCCAAGCGATCGATCCTCGTGGGCTTAGGATTGAATATGCTGCAGCTGCTCCTGTTTTCTTATGGCTCGGATAAATGGATTTTGTGGATGGCGGGCCTTGTCGCCGCCCTGGGATCCATTAGTTTCCCGGCGTTGTGCGCATATGCTTCGATATATTACGACTCGGAGAGCCAAGCAGCGGTGCAGGGCATGATCATTGGGTTATCCAGCCTATGCAATGGCCTTGGACCCGCCGTGTTCGGTATTACCTTTTATCTCTCCGACATGGTCCAAAGTGATGGTCTTCCCGCGAATAAAGACAACTTTCAGCAGCATACTGTGGCAGCTCCCTTTATGTTCGGGGCCTTCTGTGTGCTCATCGCCATTCTGGTGGCAATCGTCATGCCCTCGGGACAGGAGTCAAAGGGGAAGAAACCTAATTTTTCCAAGATACAGGATGTGATTTAATTTTTTAGCTAAGTCCCCATATCCATCCAGAATTAAACAAAGATTATACTTAGAATTTTTTGTTCGCGATGGGTTTCAGTGGGTTAACGTTTAGTTGTAGTCGTCAACAAATCAGCCAATCGGTCGATCTTCTGCCTCTCAGTCGACGACCGCTTCTGTTTATTTTGCATTTTTTTTGTTGTTTTTCCTTTCCCGACATTTTCATTTTATTTATATATAAATACTGCTATAAATTTGCTATTTCAAAACAGAAAATTCACGACAGTTTGTTGACTCTTACGTAAGAGCGAGTCGGGGGTTTGTTTTGCTCCTCTTTGAAACCCAACATTTGGCAAAATGTAATTTATTAACAATTGCTGCTGTTCCCGAAATAGTCTCAGATCTATCCAATCACTTGGCATAAAAATACATAAACTTTTTCTTTTTCGATTAGTATCTTCTATTTTCTGTTTGACAGGGGCCCAAAAACTTTCCATTGGGAAGAGCAAAGCAAAGAACCCAAAGATACACATGTATGCACATAAGTACATATGTTTGTACACATGTACATATGTATGTACAAGCGAAGAGAGAAACAGCGCCATAAATATCACGAAATAGTGTGATATACAAAACACGTGCGGCACATACACATGTACAAACTAGGAAGAGAGAACGGTAGTGTGAGTGTGAGAAGAGAGACTCTCAGGCGACGTATGAATATTATTTAATGGTAATCCAGGGGCGCACTAGACAATCAGAGGGTGTAGCTGTGGCATCCTTCCAGCTTCAAGTAATCAAAAATGTAGCAGTTTTTAGTTGTTAATTAACTTTTTATGTAAATAGTTCACCTCACGGATTTTCCGTTCCAGCTATGCCATTTATAGCTACCTTAACTCCGCTCCTGCCCATCGAAGTCCAGAGAGCAGAGAGGAAACATAACATTTATCACACTTTATGTTTTCAAGCTTAATTCTCTGCACTTTGTTGTTGTTTCTCTTTCGCGTTCTGCTTTGTGGCAAAAGTTTAGCAGAGCAGCGTCGTTGCCGGCTACGTCTGGGGTTTTTCTGCCATTGGCCTTCAATTCTGCGGAATGGGACGGGAATTGCTTATCCACCCAGAAAAACATATTGTACATACGAATCTACATCTGTATAGAAGCCTACAGGCAAACATAAATATGCGAAACAAACATGATTCAAAGTGGAATAGAGGAGGGGAAGCATACATGAGAGAGAAAATAACAGTTTTCGTTTTCTCATTTACTGCATTGCTGATACTTTGTTGTTACACGAGCACAGGCTGGAGCACGGTGGGATGGGCATATCGATAAGCCTTGCCTTGATTGGCAAGGGGGGAGGAGACTGTGCCCCATCTCACTTTCTTTCACACTCTTTCATTCCTCAGCTAATGCGAATTTCTATGGGTTTTAATTATCGCTGTAAATGTTCCCTGATGTCAGCGAAAGCTGAGTGGAATAAAACGGTTGCAGAATTCCCTAGTCTACCCTCTACCAATCTGTTCCAATTATGTCATTGAACCTGATGCCAGAGCAACTCTTATCAATTATCTTGGAACCAATCGAAAATTCGCGTGTTACCAAGCGGGGAAAGCGGGAAGCCCTGATAGCCTTTTGACCTTTCTAGTGCGGATTACAGTTTGTGGTGCATGGCAGCACTACGGCGTATGAGTTTTAGTGGATTTTGCCCTTGAATTTATGGCAAATTTTACTTCCTTTGTCACTGAACTTTGCCAATGCCAAAATGTATGCACAAAATTTATATGGGTCTGGTTTTGCTTTTGGCTAGGCGAAAAGAGAGAGGAGTTTTGTGGACTGTTTTGTCTGTTTCTTAATGCTCTACCAAAGTGGCCATCCATATATGTACATCTACTTGATACATCAAAGTTGTCTTCTCAATAGAGTTCATGGAAAAATTGACAAAAAGTATAAGCAATATTATTATCAGATCAAAATTAATATAAAATTGGGAAAAATAAGACCTCAAAGGGTATTCAGAGTGCGTGGTAGCCGCTCTCTGCAGAACTAATGCGCGAGAGCGGGAGCCAGCCGTATGACCACGTGAGAGCGGAATAGAGAGAAATGCCAAGCAAAGCATAGAACTCGATTACGCGGTCTGTCTCCCTTCCACACTCTGCCGCTGTCACCAACGCCACCATCAGCTTTGCTTTGGTTTCGAGACCGGGACTGTCACACAATCCACATTTCGAAAGCCCACGTCGTGGAGATCGGTTTTGTTTCCGCTGCAAAGTACTGTAAATCCACAGAAAACATGTGATCCGAGAGAAAGGAAGAAAACTCACGATTTAAATTTCTAATCTTTCAGGCACCACCAACAACCTTGAGCTAATGGAGGCCATGAAGAAGCTGGACGCGGGTCTGGTGGCTCTCTTTGCCACCGCCGCCGCTGAGCCCTTGGAGCAACTGAAGAAGCAGCAGGCACTGTGGCCGGAGCCGGAACTCCAGCTGCAGCAGTCCACTGCTGAGACGGAGCTGGTCATCACGCCGGAGATCTTCCAGCGGTGCAATGCGCTGCAGCTGCACCTGGAGGCGGTGACACTGCAGCCGGAGGGCACCCATCGCATGGAGTTGCTGCAGAGCGAAGTGCGTCCCATTTTCACCGTGGAGTGCCAGCTGTCGGAGGATCTGATCAAGTCGGTGGCCCGCTACCCCATGTTCCACGTGATGCAGTTCGAGTCGGAGAAGTTCCAGAGCCTGACGCAGTGCACCCGTTTCGGTCAGACGCAGACGCGCGAGGTGCAGCTGGCCTGGAAGGACAATGAGGACATGGGTTATGTGGATCTGACCATTTGGTGGCGTGAGCCGGGCACCTGTCTCAACGAAATGCTGGGCATGGGCCGGCTGCACCTCAGGGAGCTGTACGAGGCCTCGCTGCTGGAGCAGTGCAAGTGCGTGGCCGTAAAGCGGCGCGACGTCCACCTGGGCAGCATCTATGTGAAGATCAGCCTGCGCTTTGACGAGCAGCTGGCGGCCAGGAGCCTGGCCAACAAAAATATCTCGAATACAGCTTGCCAGAAGCCGAACCAAAACCCAAAGCAGATTCCCAATCTGAATCAGAACCAGAACGAAAGTGGCACCAATAGTGGCAGCACCAATCAAGCAGCAACCGCCCCAGGTGAATATATATGACTAATGTCGTGTGGCTGCCACCTACAACAGCAAGAGCAGATCCCCAAACAACAAAAACAACAGCCAATAAAACCAGAACAAATCGATTATCACACGCACCACCACCACGACCACCACCATACAGCTGCCACAGCGACACCACTCCTCCGCCTCCTGCAAATCCTCGACACATTATTGGCCGCCGCCATTGTACAAGTGCTGCCCAACATTCTGTTTCAATTATTAATAAGCAATTTTCATTTTACCTGCGAAAAAGATGCAAAAAAAAAGAAACCAAAACAAATCAAACAACAACAAACAAACAATTTTCTTGTGTTTTATGTTTATTTTGTTCACATATTGTATTTATTCAGTTTTGCAGAGCTTTTGTTGTTTTAGTTAGGTACACGTAGACACACAGATCACAAGTAGCTGAGAGGAACAAATGGAAATGTTTGAACTCGTTAAACTAAATAGGCACTTATAGAGGAGGATTTATAGAAATTCCTCAATATTTTCCACTGTGCCAGACAGAAATTCAGTTCTAGTTAATAGTTTTCCGTTGCCCAGTGTCCGATGTCCGTTGTCTGCTCTCCGATTTCCAGTTGGGCACGTGCCATAACCGATTTGACCCGGTTCTACCCGCTTGCTTGCTTCGAAGCCCTGACCGACTGTCGTCGAGGCGATAAGACGCGATCGAAGCTGATTCAGATCTTTATGCTACAATCGGGTTGGGGTTGGGGGATCAAGGTCCGTTGAACTATGACTAATCTGTAGGTTGCTAATCGCATCCTGGTCTTCTGCCGCTTTCTTACAGTTAACAACAATTCAAAGGAAGCTCCGACCCCGCCTCAACCACCGCCACCACCTCCGCCACCCCCTCAAGCAAACAACAACAGGAAAGCCTCACTGGCCAGCGTGAATTTCATGGCAGAGACAACTAAGGTCCGGCTGCTGCGAGGCTACATCTACGCGGGAGAGCTGCAGCAATTATCCCCAACAGACTTGAACGCCTGCCAGGAGCTCTCACTGCAGCCGTTCTGGCAGCCACAGCCTCTGGTGTCTAAGCTCAACGATGTGGGATCGTTCCAGCTGCAGGAGCAGTTCGCCGTCATCAACGATGAGAAGTTTCTGCTGAGCGTTGATCGTCAGCAGCTGGTGTTGGAGCTGCGTCCACTGGGCGGACTGGTGAGACTGCCGCTACATCAGTTCTACATTGCCTATAGGGACGCCAGCATAACCAATCATTTGTGCAAGGGAAAGGTAAGAGAGCGCATCAGATTGATCATCAGATTTGTCTACAAATGTCGTTTATTTGCAGCTACCCGTCATCTCCATCGATGGCTGGGCTCCCATTGTACATCCGCAGACGCAGGCGAAGCTGGGCGAGCTCAAGGTGCTTCTTGCCATTGGCAGTGAGTCTCAGATTGCCCAATTGAAGCAGCAGCGTGGCTTCGATCAGGACAACAATCAAGTGCCGACGACCAGTCGCACCACAGATTTGCTGGACATGTTACAGAATGCACTGACTGCGCCTCCACCACCCGCGAAAGCTATTGACATTGGGTCAGGTCCGAGTACTACTCGAGCAGCTCCCTCCGCAGCCAGCAAATTTAGTTTCGACTTGCACATTGTGGGAGCAGCAGGATTGCCTCTGAATCCCGGCTATGGCAAATCGGGCAAGAAGCAGGCCAAGCGCCAGGCGGCGGCCAAGCAACGATTCCCACCCAACGAATCGCCCAACACCTATGTGACCTTCCAGGCCCTGAACAGCAACAGTCCAACCTACAAGTCGCACGAGGGTCTCGTCTATGCCACGCCCGTTGTGGAGAAGTCCACCACACCGCAGTGGAGGACCAAGTTCCGGGTGGAAGTGGGCACGGATTACCTTAGTAATGTGAGTCCAAATCATCTACGAATCTGCAATCACTTTACATCTCTCTCTTCTACCGCTTTGCAGCCCCAGAAGCTCTTCATTCTGAAGCTGTGGAAGAAGGCGGCCAGCAACGAAAGTGGCAGCACCGAACCCACTCCGTTAGAGGATGCCATCATTGGGTTTGCTGCCTTGAATCTCAGTCACAAGAAACCAGGAGGCGAGCCATCCTTTCCCAGTGGCTGGCACAATATTGTGGATTTTAATGGGCGCGTAACAGGGGGCCTCGAGGCACACGTGGAGCCACCGCCAGCACCCGGAGGCACCAGTATGGAAACCGTGATAGATCAGTTCGAGCAGTCCATGGAGTTAACCCACCTCCATCTGGGGCAAGCCATTAAACGAAAGTACACGGAGCTAGAGCAAATCTCTCAAAGATTGCGCACTCGTCTGGTGGACGTCACGGAGCAGGCTCTGACCTCTCCGCAGTACGATGTGGATGCTGCACTGGATAGCTGGAAGATGACAGAGACGGAAGGCTATGATGACGAACTGGTGGCCGACTTTGAGCGGGCCCTGCGTACACCCACGCCCCCCAATTCGCCACCGCCCACCGCACAAAGTCCAGGTAATAAAAGTGGCCGGGAATAGCCCAGGCCTGGGCCCACAATTAGTCAGGCAATTCTTTTCCCCTCTCTGCATCTCGACGTTGTCGTTGATAAAGGCTCAACGTTAGCTCTAGTTAACCACCTAGTTACACACCATATAATACATGGATCTTTATAGCACACCCCACACACTTACTGTTGTACTTAAATTGGCATCCCATTTTGCCTCGATTCAACTTTTTATGGCTGTCTATATAGCATAAAATCAAACCAACCATCAACGGTCGCTCACCCAGCGATCGTTCCATTGAAATACAAATTATTGATTGAATATTGTTTGGGGAAAATCGATCCCCAAGCCACACACATGCATTATTATGTATTAGTTCTGAAACTGTGTTAATCACCTAAGTATTTAGAAATTATTACTTAATGAAAATTTAAATAAAAATGCTAAAGCAAAAGTGCACACAAACTGCGAGTATTTCAGAGTTTTTCTTTTGTTCAGAGGGTAAAGACTTTTATCGAAATGTTGATTGATAACCATATATATTTTTAGCACACTACTACTGAAATCAACAAAATCGGATGGCGCACCTTCTGGGAAATTCACACTGACTCATTAATCAACTTAGAAATAACAAATATTTGCTATGAAATGGATACACTTGTTGACAAACATCTATTTGACGTTGCAAGCACTCTCTAACGTCGCTATTAATTGAAAGATTATTGCATTCTCAGCACATTCTAGTCAATGACAATCAAAGCCTAGGAAGAAAAGATTTCATGAATAAGCTTGCATTGCCCTAAATAAATTTGTTTCCATATCCTAATCTTAACTAATTTCCGTTCTTAATTTCCTGATCTTTACCTACAACTTTATCTTAGGCCCAGAATTCAGTAGAACCACTGGGTTATCTTTCCATTGTTAAGACGATAACTGAGAGAACCTTAAATCTTAATCTACCGTAAGGAGTGAAAGACCTTAGCCATGAACACAAACCAACAGATTGCAC
The DNA here is from genome assembly GCF_900245975.1 of Drosophila guanche. Taxonomy (NCBI): domain Eukaryota; kingdom Metazoa; phylum Arthropoda; class Insecta; order Diptera; family Drosophilidae; genus Drosophila; species Drosophila guanche. The sequence goes on along the minus strand of NW_022995744.1, from coordinate 7,364,511 downwards.
TCATCTTAATCGTCAGAGATAAAGATCGCTCTGTGTAATGCACAAATTCAACAGAAACACATTCCTTAAGCCTTTATAATCCCCTTTTAAAAAGGAACCGTAAGTTTAAACAAAGATTTCAAACCAAGTCTGTTTAAATAGATATTGAAAAATATTTTAATATAAAAATTGTTACAACTATTGTGTGATTTATTTTTTTGTGGGGTTAATAACCCCTCCCTCACATATTTATATACATATATCATTTAATATATATGTATGTTTGCCATATCTGGATTTATATTTTCATCTCTTTATCGTTTTTTCTATATGCTAGAAAATCAAAAAAACATTTCACGAATGCACAACAGAAAATAATGATTTGGATATACAATGTGGATTCAACTACAATATGTCTATAGATATACGCGTATGGGGATGTATCTGATGTAAATGAAATACTTTGAATGGATTGGATTGGATTGAAGGATTACATATATGTAAATAGTATGGGTGTATGCTAAGAGCGAAAAAACTACAGAAAAGCATATAGTATTTAGAGGCTATACGCGGTTATCTGTAATCAATTTGCGCCTAGATACATATAACGTGTTAAATATATATAAAACTATAAAATATGTAATGTAATAAAAAATCTGTAAACTGTTATATCCGCTCCTCGACGTTTGCCTTAACATGATGGCTTACAAATTACAATGTTATGTTACGAGAAAGTGTTACACAGATTGGTCTCTGTCGAAAAATACAAATGAGCTGGAATACGTTTGGCGATTGTTTGTAAATGGAACGCTTCATGTTCGGTTTCTGTTTCTGTTCTTCGATTGATGTGCATAATGATAGATTGAAATCGTTTATAAATCTGTGTGTTGCTGTATCTGTTTTTTGTTTTTGTTTATGGCGTCTTTCAGTCAATGACCACGCGGGTGAGGAGTATGCCCCGCTTGCTCAGCCACAATCTATAAATAAACGAATAAATAATTATCAATTAATTCGCAGAGATTGCGGACTGCAGCAGCTGCACTTACCCAAAGCCGGCACCAAGCAGCAAGGACAGGACATTGGTGAACAGCAGCGAGTAGAGGATTTCGCGGGAGAACAGAGACTGGGCACCCAAGCGCTTCAAGCGTATGGAGTAGCCACCAGTAGTCTTCTTTTTCTCCTCCTCGTCGCCATTGTCAGACTTATGGACAGACTCGAACTTCCAGTTTCTGCAATACCAAAATAGATCTTTAATAAATATTGTTCTACAAATATTAATTCTTGGTCGTACTTGGGAGGCTGCTCATCTGCGCCCCGATTCCAGTTCTGCAGCCAATCTCCATTGTCTGTGTTCTGTTTTTCGCCAGCCTGCCAACAAAAGAAATGTACACGAGTATAGTATCAAGTTCTCCTCCAAGGGTGAACCCTCGTTTTATCTCTGACTCACCTTTGTCCAATAGTTAATGTAGACGTTTCTCAGCTCATCGTCGGGACAGAGTTCCGTTTGTGGACTGTTCGGTGGGCTCTTGGGGCTGTCTCGGGGCGTATCACGGCGAGAGCTTGCCAGCGAGACCACACGGCTCGACTGGTTCGATTCGCGCTGTGCCTCGCGCAACAAGCGCAGATACTCCTCCCCATTGTTGAACGGCAACGGTGTGATTCTGTCGGGGCTCTTGATACCGGCCATGGCAGCTGTTGTGCTCAGTTCAATCCAAGATTCTGCAACAGTAAATCACACAAAATTGCGTTATTATGATGAAGCACCAAAGAGTAGGACAAATAAAGAGAAGCGACTGAAAGCTGTACCCAAATGGTGTGAAACTATCTGCACACTGAGTTGTTTGCACTGGTTGCTGGTCAAATATAGTCTTCGTTTGTTTGTCTAAACTGTTTCATTTAGTAAGAAAAATACTCTGCCAATGTATCGAATTGTTGATGCACCGAATATGCTGTACTTGTCTTTACTGGTCAGAAATTAGCCTTAATTAACATATCGTCAGTTATATTAACCTTTTGGGAGCATAGCCTTTTGGAACATATTCAACTGGTAAGAGATTCGTGAAACAAGTAGGTTTTAAATGCACTCGGAATATTGTTGAGAATAAACACGCCACAGTTGTACATTCACAGTTAAAAAGCCGTTCAACTTTGCTGTGGCTCCCAAAATACAACGTCGTCACCCCTTTGCTAGCCTTTGTTTTTGTTTGCTTAAACGTAAATAAAATCATTTCCCCGTGCGCGCGCGCCTTAATGTCTGCGTGTGCGTGTGCGGTACGTGTACGTGTTCTCGTGCCCCATTGATAAGGCAAACACTACATTACCCTACCTTCCCCACACAATTTGCGTTTCTCTTTATTGGAGTACGAGAGCACACACACACACCAACAAACACCGACACGTTTCTGTTTATTCCAATGCTTATCAACATAACGAGAAAATGTATTTTCAAAGCGATGCAGTATGTCTGTTGGGAGAATCGTGTGCAAATTCCACGCGAGAGATGCTTGGCTGGCTGATAAGGAGCGTACAACAGTAATGGCAACTAATTTAGAGAGCAACAAAAAGGGGGAGAAGCAAAGTGCAGGTTCACTCACGTGGCAGACCAATCATGCTGACAAACGAATACTAAATGACACGTCTAGACAGTGTCTCAAAGATTTGTTCATAATAATCTTGGCAAACCCTAATACAGGTAGCCTAGGATTAGGGAGCACAGGTGGACAACAGTTATCGGGAACCCACTGTACAGGGAACAGGTACGAAGGGAAACGCTAAGACAATGTGTTTAGGGGTGGCAAAAACATGGCTTGCTGACTCACGGCACGTAGGCCGACTGCAACAGTATTTGTGTGTCTCTCTCTCTGTCTTTTGTTGTTTGCATCTCTTGATGCGCAGCTGCTGCTGCGGCCCTGAGCCTCGGCCCATTGAACCGCCTTTTATTGGATGACTCCTCCATTAGTAACTGTGTGTGTGTGGAGAATGATGATAAGTAGGTAGAGCCGAAAAATATACTTGAGGCTAAAGCCAAAGTCGCAATTTCTGGAATATGTGCGAAATCAACAAAAATCATGGGAGCATAGGGAAATGCCCTCCTACTTGCTTTTTAAAATATTTATTTAAAAATTATTTTCGCAAACAAGAGGAGAGGGGTGCCGGAACGTAGGCTGTTTGACGTCAAACTGTAAAGTGCAAAATAAAGAGACATGGCAGGAGGGAGAGTGAATGGCCATGCCAAAGGGGTACAGCTCCTTTGTTTTCACACTTTTATTTTGCGGCGAAGTTGTGGCTCTTTGTTGCCATACTGCTGCAAAGAGGCGCAACAAAGCAAAGCCTTGAAATAGAATATGGGAGACGAGGCGGATGCAAGTGGAGCACTGGGCAAAGACGAATATGCGGATACAAACAAAACACAAACACAAACATCTATTTATAACGCGTCCCACCACAACTACCACTGCAGCAAATAGCACGCAGAGAACCAGAACGGGTTAGAAAAATGTATATGAAGTAGAAGGTATTTCCAGACTATTAAATACGCCTTGTTATTGTTTAACGAAGATAATGAAATTTTACAATACACAGAAAATAGCATAGCAGAAGCCAAAACAACTTACCGCCCAGCAAATCTTCAGTCGATTTTGGTGTCGTAGACATTTTGTTTAGGTATTTGTGTGTGGCTATACGATAGGGCTTTCTGTGTTCCGAGTGTACACTTGTACACCAAAAGATAACTCGTTCTCCGCTGGTATTTAGTCAGTTTAAATTCAACTTTAATTTATTCTTCTTGTTTTTGCCAGACTTCTGTGGGCCCTTTATTATTATTCGCACTGCTTTGCCTGCCTATGTGTGTGTATTCGCTTTTTGGGTTAATGTATGCGTGAGAAAATGCGTTTTACTTTCTGTTTGGCGCTGGTTCTCCGCCTGTGCACTGATTGATCGATGTTATTGTTTTTCGTTATAGCCAAGCTAACAACTTGCACTTTAGTATATTGCAACTTTGTCCAATGCTTAACCGAAGCGCTCTCTTTTTTGACTAAATGAAACACAAAATATATTCTACGCACCCGCCAAGCTTAATGCGTAGTACAATGTTTTTGCTGGTGTGACCAGGCTGGGGCGAAATAAGCCGATATATCGATGAGATATGACCAGGTTGCACTCGGCGTTTTTATTGTTAACGCGTTTTTAAAAACAAATCGAATGTTTCCAAATCACTTTTTGCCACATTTCGAACAAAATAAAAATTGTTTCCCTGCACTATGGTCCTGGGCGAGATGTACAAGTCCTTCTGCGGATCGTACTGTGCACGGCCCAGCAGTTTAAGGAACTCATGACGTTCGCGTAGCCGAAATTCGCGCGAGGCCAGCAGCTCGGCGCACTGCACTATCTGGGAATGCGGCAGGCCCATACCCTTGTGAATATAGCTGAATCGCTCCACCAGATCATCGGGGGCTGCAGGATACACATTTGTTAGATCATTAGTGTGAGGACAGGATTTTATAAATCAACTTACGAATCATCATCAGACGGGGCTTGCGTACAATCAGAGATTGCAGCTCTTTGGCATTGAAACCCATTTCCTCTCGGAGGGTAAACACAGATTTACGCAGGTGCTCCATTTTATAGGTGATCAAATTAGGCTCTTTGGTGGCCATCAGTCGCAGGTCGTGCCCACTCAAGTGAAACTCCTTTTGGAAGTAGCCGAGGCGGCGGTTCACGCGCTTCGTGGAGAACATCAGCCAAAACGGATTCTGGGTGAAGATGCGCTGTATGGCCTCGTCCGAGAATCTTTTGCTTTTCAGGTACTCTACGCGCGTCTGCAAGTCATCTATATCCTCCTTGAACAGCAGCGGGTTCTTTGTGATCATCCTTCCAAAGTCATCGGGTGCAATGCCCTGGTCCGCGAGAAAGGACAAACACGGTTTGATATTCTTCTCAAAGTCCAAGCGAAGCACAAACTCGCCCAGACCCTTGCGCCTTTCTATGCTGTGCAGATCCACGCCCAGGCTAACCAGGTGCTGCAGTGTGCTCGAGTTGTTGACATAGGCGGCCAGATTAAAGGAAGGCACGTGGGCCTCCCGGTTCCCAAAATCCAAGGCGACTGCACTGGAATCTTGAGGCGTGGGCTCCAGCTCCTTGTCATTCGGTTTTGTGGTCAAGTCTATGGGTTTGAGTGTATCCGCCTCACTTTGTGTACTTCGGTTGCTCCGTAAATGCCGGCATTGAGCGCCAATTGCTTTGAATTTCGCTGCATTTTGTGCATTTTTTATAATAATGTTACGTATTGCCGAGCCAAACATGATTACATATCGATATATCGCATATCCGATTTTGTCTCAGTGCTGGAAAATGCAAACAACTAGAGCAGCTAATCGATATACATACATCGGAGCCAGCTTGTCACACTCGATCTGATTGATCTTTGGTTTTTCCTTATTGTTTTTACGCCGAAATAGGCTTATATATTGTCAAATTAGAGTGGTAGTTCTCGCGAAAGACCTTTTGATTATAGAGTTTTGTTTTGTTGGACAAACTGGACACCATGGACAAGTTACGCCGCGTTCTGAGTGGAGATGAGCCCACACCGGAGGAGGAGAGCAGCATAATAACACAGGTGAAACCCATTGTTTATGGCTGCCCCATGAACACAACTTTCAGCTGAGGATGGAGGCTGTCTCGATTGGGGCACGCTACCATGCCGTACGCCCCCACGATCACATGAACTCTGCCTCAGCCGCTGTGACTCAACGCTTATCAGCCGTATTAATTATTGACCCCGCCATTATCTACACATTTTAGATGAACGACATGTCCACGCTGAGCTGGTCCACACGCATCAAGGCATTCTGCATTTGCTTTGGCTTGGGCATCTTCCTATCTCTGTTGGGCTCCATTGCTCTCTTTCTGCATCGCGGCATTGTGGTCTTTGCGGTTTTCTACACATTGGGAAACATCATCTCGATGGCCAGGTGAGGGGGTTCTGTTTGACATCTTGGGTTTTCACATGAACCAGCTAATGAGTTTGTCTTCTCCTCAGTACATGCTTCCTGATGGGCCCATTCAAGCAGATCAAGAAAATGTTTGCCGATACGCGCCTTATAGCCACCAGCATTGTGATCGTGGCCATTGTTATGACATTCATTTCCGCCATAGTGGTACAGCATGATCCCATTCTATCCCATTTACAATTATGATTTACGTTTTGATTTGTGTTGTTTTTGTTTTTCGTTTATCCCTTATTTTTAGTTGAAAAAGACTGGACTCACGCTTATATTCATAATCATACAATCGCTGGCCATGACCTGGTATTCCCTCTCTTACATACCCTATGCACGGGACGCGGTCAGGAGTACCGCCTCGGCATGTTTCGAGGTGTAGAAAGAAACGTTCTCACTGCGTTTTGGTATTTGTACATAACTCGAGAAAATTCAAAATACGTCTCTTAATTTAATTAACAGAAATCAATTGAACAACTGTATTAATATCTAGCATTAGCAAGTAGAAGATATTGAGTTTAAATTTTACTTTTACTTTACTGTTTGCCCATTAACAAGTATTGCCTTTGGTTCTAATCTTTCAAATAAATATATATATAAATCATATATATACATATATTTACATACATACATATGTTTTTTATGTTTAATTTAATCAGTACAGTTTTCATTGAGTGTATGTACAACGAGTGTTTCGGTTCTTTGATTTGCTTCTGTCTCTTCCACATTGATTCTTTATTCTTTTTGTAGATTTCAGTTTCAGTTTTAATTTATTTCACCTTCTTCGCTTTCTGCGGCGTCAAGTTACCTAAAAGATTGGAAACGAAACGGTGTTTTAGTTCGTTAGAAAAGTAACAAAAAAATGAGTTAGACTATTTTAATTTTAATGTCGTAGTGCGCAGTGCTTGGGGCATCAATGGATTTACTTCTCGACACTTGTGCTATTTATTTTGTTTGGTGGCAATGCAATCCAAAAAGAGAAATAGAGAGACAAAATAGACAGAGAGAGAGAAAGAGATGGCAGGGAGAATTCAAAAGGGAGAATCATGAGTTTAGAAAGACGGAGAATTTGCGATTAAAACAATTGAAACAGAGCCAAAATTAACACAAAGTTAAAAAGTGCAGACTAGATAAAATGTTAGTTATAATTCAGAGGCAACATTGGAAAAGTTAACAATGAAAATTGGTTCATATATTAAAGATTAAGACTGAATTGATTGCCCGTTTTAAGAGTACATATTTAACATTGTTAATCTTATCTTTATTCCCCATTTTCATTTGTTTCTAACCAATGTTGTCTGTTGGCTTAGACGCGAACGTGGACATACCTTTCGATGGCGATGGCGATTTGGCAGGACTTTGTTGGTCTTTTCTCTTTGTGGGCGAAGAGGTTTCCTTTTTCAGCTGGCGTTGCTGCAACAAAGAAACAAATCAATTAGCAAAAGGAAACAAACAGAAAAAGATTCGGGGCCACAAACCTGCCAAGAAACAGCAAGGGCCACAAATCCCACCGAGATGATCACTTGAATCGACAGCCACAGGACAATGTTGATGGCTTGCGTGCGCTCAAACAACTCCTTGCCATTCTTTATGCAAAGAATGGCCTCGGAGACCATGATGGCGCCGTAAACCCAACACTGGGTGCCGACCCTCTTGCAGCGCGTATCAGTGACATATACATAATATTGCCTGTAAAAAAGTAAACATTTGAGAAGGGTCTTTGGAGTTGTAGGTCTAAGGACTCACCTAACCGATGGCGCCACAAAGAGGCCAATAAATACCAAACGTCCAATGACAATAAAGTGATCAGGTGGCATTTCAAAGATATGCTTCAAGAAGAACGTATTCAATTCTGTGACCTGCCAGAATATTACTAGTTGTATCACGGCTGCAAATCTCATTGCCGTTGACTTTGGATCCAGCCAGCGAATTGCTGTCCAGCTCTCTGGAGTAAACTGCAGCATGGCACGCTTGATTTTGCCCGTTGTCGTAGATATATCCTTAATGCTGGCCCACTTGTATTCGCGCATTTCGAGCATTTTACATATCCATAGTCCGACATAAATGCCCAAGCCATTGCAGATAATGACATCCAGGATGAGGGCATCCCACCAGCATTCAATAAAGTTCGGCAGCAAATGGGCAAAGGTGATCTCGGTGATTTCCCACATCACGGAAATGGCCCACAGAATGCCCATGTGACGGATGAGGATGGCCTTGAAGGCCCAGCCCAGGAAGTGGCCCCAGGCAAAGACATCCAAATGTCCCTTGACACGGTCCCAGCTGATGTCCGTACAGTTGACGCCGTATTCCTGAAGGACAGAGGCAAAGATACAGATAAGTATGAGAAGCCATAGCAGTGGCATTTTTGAATAAGGGATTATTTATTACCTTCTCCATGTCAATGTGAAAGTTCTTAAGTTTGGGATCGATCCAATAGAATATACTCCGTATGGTTGGATAGTTTTGGAACATCAGAAACTGCAGTGTCAGCAGATACAAAACCGAGCAGCCAAAGAGTATACGCCAGACGGCCGGATGCGGCCGCGTAAATGGTCCATTGGGTAGTGCCAGAACCGAGATGATCAGAAAGAAGAACACAATGCAGAGCAGGCCGGCCCACAGATTATCGTCCACATTCGTTTCGTTTCTGAAAGGATAAAGCACGGGCATACCCATGGGGTAAATCAATTGGGCTCTGGTTATGCTGGTGAGTGATGCTGCTGCTGCCTGGTTAGCCAGACCATTCGCATTTCTTATCAGCATCGTCGCACGTTTTCTGTTTGGTGGGGTCAATGAATCGTATCGATGTTGTACATTGGCGTAGTCTTTGCTTTGTTGTGGCTCTCTTTCTCTATGTGTGTACTATATGTACAAGCGTCTGTCTATATTATTTTAGTTTTGTGGACCTTGAGCGGACTGAAATGACACATTTGGCAGTGCGTATCTGACATTTACCCGTTTGCCTCAAACACTTTCGGTTGCAGGCAAGGTCCAACCAACCAACCAAAAATCACGAAACGAAACGAAATATCAATAGGTGGTTGCTCCTAACCTGACAAAGGCAGTGTACATCACGGCCAGAACGGAGACGGCCAGCAGGGTGATGGTGTGTGGCTTGTAGAAGAAGTCAAGGGATATGTCATCCACAGGACGTTCGTTGACGATGACAAAGGTCTGGGCGATTTCCTCCTTGCGTATGCGTTGCGCACCAGCACTGTTGCTGCCATTGTCGCTGCCACTGCGCTCCTTCGATGGTGTGGCAGGGGCACTGGCTGCTCCCGACTTGTACGCATGCTGACGATCGCCATCGACCGACGGCGTGCCACGTGAGTTGGAGCGCTTCTTCATGGCGCCTTCAAAGTCACTTTAAATTCGATTATCAGATGTAAGCGGATGGCGTGATGATGGTTGCGCTGGTGGTGGCGGCGTTGTTAGGCGGTCTGATTGCTTGTGGTAGTGGTGGTGAAGGTGGCTCAAATACATGCGGGGAGAGCAGCGGGTTGCGCAACATTCGTGTGTCGGGTTGACTTCTACGGCTTTGCCGCTGCCAAAATCGCCCTGGTCCGTGTCCTGTTTGTGCTATCTGCAATGCCTCACGCATAGATGCCCGATTCCAGTTGAATTAAATTGATTTTATTTAATCTTTTGCCAGCAATGTCTTTTGTTGTTAATTAACATGCGCGAGGCGCGGACCGCGGGTTTATCGATAATCGAACCTCCCGGCGGTGGAGGTGCCGGACTGCCGTACGTGTAAAGTGATAAGCCAGTGTTGCCAGACTGCCGATATTCGGCAAACAGCTGATGGTACAGGCACTTGTTGACGAATCACCATTTCTGCAATTTCAACAATTTGTTTTCAATTTTAACGCTTGAAATAAGAGAAAATCATGCTGGACAAAGTCAAGAACGTGATAATAGTGCTCTCTGGAAAGGGTGGCGTGGGCAAGTCAACTGTTAGCACACAACTGGCGCTGGCAATGCGCCACGCGGGACACAAGGCAAGTGCCGGGCCAACTATTTCACCACAAAACATGTCATGGAAGCGTAATTGTTATATTTTCTTTATAGGTGGGCCTGCTGGACATCGATCTGTGCGGACCCAGTGTTCCCTTTTTGCTAGGCCTCGAGGGCAGCGATATCTATCAGTGCGACGAAGGCTGGGTGCCCATTTACACGGATGAGAGCAAAACCCTGGCCGTAATGTCAATTGGATTTCTGTTGAAGAGTCGCACGGATCCCGTTATTTGGCGTGGTCCTAAGAAAACCATGATGATACGCCAGTTCCTCACTGACGTCAAGTGGGATGAGCTGGACTATTTGATCATTGACACACCGCCCGGCACCTCCGACGAGCACATCACCGTCATGGAGTGCATGCGGGAAGTTCCCTGCAATGGCGCCATTATTGTGACAACGCCACAGGGCGTGGCCCTGGACGATGTACGCAAAGAGATTACCTTCTGCAAGAAGACGGGCATACGGCTGTTGGGCATCGTCGAGAACATGAGTGGGTGAGTTTTGGGCAAGCGGCACCTTTTGCTACCATTTCTTTACCCTCTCGTTTGCTTTGCACAGCTTTGTGTGCCCCAATTGCACCAACTGCACCAATATCTTCTCGTCTAACGGCGGCGTTGAGCTGGCAAATCATGCCCAGATTCCACACCTCGGCACCCTGCCGATAGATCCACGCGTGGGCGTGCTGGCAGGCTCGACAGCCTCTGTGCTGGACGAGCTGCCCGATTCAACAACGGCCCAAGTGCTGAGGGGACTAGTTCAGCATTTGGATGCCGTAACAGCAGCCGGTGGTCCATAGATTAAATAGTGCTTAGATTGTTGGTAAGTTTTTCATTTACTTTGGTTTTTATTTTTTTCATTATTTTCTTTTTCGCGTTTTAATGACTAAATTTGTGTAAGAATAAAATGAAATGATATAAGGGAATGCCAGTCAATGTCGTTTGAGGGTATCCGAGTCAGGATTGCGAAACTGTTCGATTAGCAAACCGAGTCGCACTGCGCCTTTTGGATGGATCAATCCCTATGTGCCCAGTGGGGTATGGCTTTGCATATCCGAGTCTCAATTTTTGTATGTATTTGTGTATATTTTATATGTATATATATATAATTTATGAGTGAGAGTAATTGTGTTCAAAAGACGTACATATACGTATGTAGGTGCCTTTTTTTTTGTTTAATACTTAATCCAATCTTCGATTTCCGTTTTTTTCGTTTTCTTGCAGTTTTTTTCTATTTTGTCTTTGAGCTATCTAAGAGTTATTGCAAGATAACGTCAACTGTCTTAATGGAACCTTAAACTAAATTCTAAATTGTTGAATTTGAGCTTAGATCGTACATATGCAGGTTTGCTTATAAATATATATGAAAGTTAATAACCTTTGCAGACTTTTCCAACAACACTCTGATAGTAATACAAATGACGGAGCATTTTTCTCCAACAAATACTGGAACCGTTGGTGTTGGCATACCTCCGCTCAATTCATTTCGGTTCTGTCAGTCTATCCGACTGGTTTCACCATCGCTTCTTTCGACGGAAAATGCTTTTCTTTTCGTTTATTAGTATCACTTCTGTAGCCATGCAGACTTCTTCCACTATTTTGGTTTAATTTGTTCTAGATGGGTTGGACATCCAGATGTTAAGATCAAAAATCAGTCTGCAGGGAGGATGATAAAGGAACCACAATGCTAATGCTTCAATTCGTCACTTCTTTTATCGTCTCACCGCCAATGGGAGGCAGCAGTGGCTGCCCCGTGTTCACGATAGTCTGTGGATTGTTCTGCGAGACCACATGGTAGGCCGGGTTTACCTCCTTGCCGTTTCTTTGCTTCTTGACACAGTAAATGGTGGCAAAAATTAACAAAACAAACACAAAAATGACAACAGAAACAGGCCAAACGTAACGTCCAATACCATCCTTTCTCAAGGACACAACATCGTCGCCGTTATAAACTGTGCGAGGTGGCCTATTTTCCGAGCTGGTCGACAGGGGTAATTCTGCTGGTGTGTCCGAGGTGCTGGGATTATCGCTAGCCTTTGGCAGCGCATCTTCAGTGGATGTGATCTCCTCTGTGCTAATCTCAGCGGTCATCTGCCCAGCGGTGGTCTCTTTATTGAACTCAATTGAATATTGAATTGAATATTCGTGGCGATATTTCTCTGTAGAGGAGGCATCTGATGAGCTTTCAAAGATGTCTGTGGGTCCGTCCCCGTCGGGCGTGGTAGAGCTTTCAATGAGATCGATGCTGGGCTTTGTGGAAGTGGAATCCAAAGTTGAATACCCATCAAAGTTGGGTGGAACTTCGGGGCCCTCGCTGGCTGTGGAGCTGTCGTTCTCCGTGGAGCTGGATGGGCTATAGGTCGTAGTGCTGGATGGGCTATAGGTCGTAGTGCTGGAGGGACTATTGATCGTTGTGCTGGAGCCTAATTGAACAACACTTGGCTCGTTTTCGGTTGAGGAAACTGAACTAGTGGCTGTTGTGGTGCTGCTGGAATCATTAGCTTCGTCTGTCATTGGGGTAGAGGGATCAATCATGTCCATTGTAGGATCTTCGATCGTCTCAGTGGTGCTGACATTCAGCCACAGGTGTGGGCCGCTGGTGGTGCCCCCTATGGAGGGTACGACCACTTCCTCTTCCTCTTCGGAGGGACAGACTGGACAGCAGACGCCCTCTTTTTGAATGGGATTCTCGCAGTCCGGCTCCAGGCATTGTATGGACTTGCAGGATCGCTCACTCTGCTGATCGCATTCGCATCTGGTGCAGCCGTCATTCTCCATCCAGATATCACCCTTCATCTTGAGCTCATCATTGTAGGTCAAGCAGTTCAACAACTGCTCCGACTCCGACTCAATCAGCGGGCAAATGGACTGGCAGATGGAGCAAGTCGTGCACTCAATGCACGCATTCGGATAGTATCGAATGGGTGCGATCGCGCGATCACAGACTGGCATTTCGCCGACACATTTGTAGTGGGAACAACAGCTGCCTGGTTCCCCGGTGCCATGCATCACCTCAACGAGCACCTGATCCGGCTCACATTCCGGTCTATTCTCCGGACAGCTCTGGCACTTGCTCGTCTGCGGTATAATATCATTGTCCAGAATGGGTTTGGCTGCAAAACGAAGAGAGAAAGGTGTGAATATACCGTGTGCACGTATTGTTGGTTTAGTCTATTAATATCTGGCTCGTATCTGGCTCGTTTCTAGTTATTTTGACAATGCTGAAATGTTTTGCTAACAACAAACGACGATGGCTGGCAGGTGGAAATGCTGCCAAAGTAAATTTCATTTTGTTTGTGGGGAGGAAGGAAATCAATGCAGCAACACGTAGTTGGTGGCTTTCATTGTATGTACATTTTAGGGGACTGTTAATGGGTGTCTAGCGGAGTTTGGAACTTTTAAAGTCTGTTTAAATCTGAAGATACATAAACGGAATTTACTACAGAAAATTTGGGGTTTTTCAATCGCTCGCTCTTCATTTAATTTCCCGTTCACTTCGACTATAAACTTAGAGAAAAATGGCGTACAAAAATGCACCTCATGGCCATCGATCGCATAATTATAATAAACAGATTTTAATATTAACTTGTTCAAATTGTGCCCTTGTTGTTGGGATATACATTTCCTCACCACAGACCACAGAATTCCGCAACTGATTCGAATGCCCTTCTAGTTCAATATTAGCATCTTGAATTCCAGACTCTGGCACACACAACAAACATTCTTTGATGGTCACTGAATTATTCAATAAATCTGGAGGTAAATTTATAAAAATTGCAATTTGATTAGGCGAGGGTTTCTCTCTCGCCAAAGAAAGCCAGAAAACACAGACAATCAAATCAAAACAAAACAAAACAAAACAAAGTGATACGAAAAAGGAAAAGAAAAACGAAATGAATTTTATTTTTGAGGGAATACAAAGTACGCAAGTGACAATCTCGTTTATCATTTATTTATTGTTATTGATTTTTGACATTTTATCATTGAATTAGTAAGGGGAGAGAGGAGTGGAGAGAAGATAAAAAAGCGATAAAAGTTTTTAGGGCAAAACGGAAAAACAATTGCAAAGCAAAACAAAAGAAAAACTGAAATAATTCTTTTCTGGATCGATTGGGTCAATTTGGTTTCGGGATAGCTTCAATTTGTACATATTACAAAAATTCCATTCAAAAAAGTTACAGCCACAGCCTCCCCCTACCTTGCTGCCCCTCGTGCGATCAATGAATAATAAACACGAAGGTTACACATAGAGAGAGTACTACGAATATTTTTGATATTGACGTCACTGTCAAAGACTTTGTAGGTGAAGCGCAGCCGCAGCGCATTTAATTGAACGTAATTTAAAATAGATATAAGTTGTTGTGGTTGTCGCTGTTTTGTTTCGATTCTTTGGCTATCAGGTTAAAGCGATCTATATGACAGGCACCAGACGCTGCGCCGAACTGCGCTCGGTTGGGGGCAATTATTTTCGATGTGTGCGTGCCACACGCTTTTTTTTGCATAGAAGGGCACACACCACAAATGTCGGGGGAGCATGATCAAAGCGCTAGTTCTATTTGGAATTACCATAAGCAGACATGTGAAAAATAATAATGATAAAATAATGCAAGCAAATGCAAAAGACACCTGAACGAAAATTAAAATTAAAAATATTCGCAACACTCGTCCACGACAACAAAATTTGCATATACTAAAATGAATAGAAAATTGTAATTTTTCTATGAAGGGTGGGGTTTTCTATGTCCCAATACAAATTTCAAAAGATCACTGAATATCATGGAATCCAAGGATATGCTTCTGCTTGATTTATTTCCCTTGGTATAAACTTTTAGCTGCAGAAAAATTACGAATAAACACGATTATCTATCGAAAACAATTTCATTCTGAATCTAGTCTTTTGGGGAGGGTCGAATAATTTTCCCAAAATTATATTTAAACGCTTCGCTAGACAATAAACTTGATGTGGCGCATGATTATTGATATTGGGGGTTTATTGACCCAAGCGTATGGTGTGGTATAGTAATTCTTTTTATCGCCTTTTGGGTCAGTCAGCAAAAAGTAAAGAATACAAAAAAATATACGTATATGTATATGAGGAGAGGAGCAGGAGGAGGAGAGTTCCATGGCTCGAACGGTTCCAAAGGTTACTACAGTGTAGATACAAATTGAATGCAAATTACCTAAGCATATATCCGCCTCATAAATGGGTCGGCACTCATTAGCAGTGAGATCTCAGATGATTATGATGATTATAGGGGATCAGAGACACAGACACAGAGAGAGAGAGAGAGAGAGAGAGTCAGAGAGCAACCAGTAGAAGTGCGACCAGTCACTTACGTCACCTCACAGTCACAGATACAGCCAGATAAAACAGATCTTGAAGCAACACAGTCGCTCAGGCGATCCATATTTCTTTTTGATTGATCTACAGTCGAAGGTTGGCATGCATGCAAAAATGCAATTCAGGGAGCGAGGAGAAGCCCCACCACACATAAACCAGATACTCTCTGAGTGACGCGCCATGGCGGCGTATCTCAAAAACGCAAAAATAAATTCCACTACAATTAGCAGTCGGTTAATATTTTTTTTGACACGCTGCCTGTCAGCGCCGGCACCGTTGACATGCAAAGTTACTTAAACATAGCGCTTGGAAAAATCACAAAACACACACAAAGCAAACATTACACGACAATACTCGAATATACCAGTAAAAAAGAAAACAAAAAAGCAAAAACAAGTGGAGGAGGTCGTCGTTTATGTCAATTTCATATCTTAAAGGTCGTCAGACCTTTTTGTCGGAGAGAGAGAGAGAGCGGGACTGGGGCGTACCTGTCTGAAAATAGCCATTACATCCCCAGACGTTAGAGGTTTTTGTTTTGTTTTTTGTTTCTTGCAGTTGATGGAGTAATTAGAGACAAATGTCCAACTGTTGACTCTGTTGAAATTTCGTGTGTTTCCCATTTGGTAATCACGCTGAACCATTGTGGAATTGTCGCATTTTGTTTGTGGCGAATTATCATATTTGTGTACAATTTTATCACATTTGATGGGGCAGCAGATAGATACTCAGCATGCTATGGGCATTAGGAGAGTCATAAAACTGTGACCATGAAGGGAATTACTTGTTAAACTGTGATTTAACAACAGTAATGCGGCAGCAATTAGTGATCCCTGAATGACTGACTGGGAATTAATGTTTGAAATGTCAGGGATTTCCATCTTCTTTCTCTTGCTGTCCAAAATTTGCTGCGACTTCATTTTATTTGCAAGTTTTTAAATGCCAAAAACGTGTTTTCTAAACTGCAATTTACTTTCATAGAGCATATTCCGAGCAATGACTTAACTCTACATGCAAATAATTACAGGTGACGCCACTGCCACTGCCACTGAAATTGCCACTGAAATTGCCACTGATCAATGAACTATGACAGTGATTTAGAGTGATTTAAGTTTCAATGACATGCCCATAAAAATGTGACCCAAAAGCCGAAGCAGTAATCAGTTTTTATAGTTTTCACAAAATGTATTCTAAAATACTATCGTATAACTAACTGAACTAAACACAAAAGGCTATCAATCTTCATGTGTCGCCGTAAGTAAGCGTGATTTATGCGATTTAAAATATACATGTACAGATATGTATTTATGTATGTACTGTCGCGCACTCCAAAAGGCGCTTCGATCTCTTCCCGCATAGTCGGGCAATTAAGTGGGCAGACATAGAACCCATGATACCTCCATGATTCCAACCATAATACAATGATGATTGTCGACCACTTCACGCTAAGCATTAACATTAACCTTAGGTGGGCAACATTAACGCTCTTTTCCTTTGGTTAATATTATTTCTGGCTTTTCCGTATGCCCACTGTTATGGCGTAGAATTTATGAGTGCTCTGCTAATTCGCTGGAATTGCGTAAACAAAACATTTTGCGTATGCCCGAGGAGAGCTTTCTTTTTGTTTCATTTTTTCGCTTAAGCCCGCGGCGACAGGCAGGGTAAACCTTATCTTAATTATATATCAATTATAGTAGTGGGTAGCCGTCACACACTATTCGTATATACTTAGGGTAACAAAATAGAACAGCACATCATTAATTATAAGTGCAAATTCGCAGTCTAACAGATGTGTGCAAAAAAAAAAAAAAAAAGGCAGGCCTTGGAAATCAACTAATGATTGGGGGGCATTCACAACTGTTGCCAACAACTTAATTTGGTTGCCCTTTCTGGGGGTCATTGCTGTGGCTTTATGCTGAAAAAATGTTACCAAAAAGGGTAGCTCAAATAGTTCTTTGAATATCCCAATAAACACCAATATAACCTAGTCCCAAAAAGTGTGAAATTAATATGTGTACGTGCCTTGACTTTAATTGGGTTAGAGCGAGTGTGGTGGGTGCTTCGGGGGTGTACGAGTACGTACGGTACTGCTGATTATTTTGTATTATTTTATACAAATTGCACAATTACAATTAAATTATACGCTAAAGCGTAAAATGTCTGATTAATGGCAAAATGGCATGCCCCTCCCGCGCATCGCAACAGCGGAACAGATGTGCGCGCTGATATTCAATTTATTTTATTTTGTATACAAAATAATAATTATAATGGCAATAATTATGGTTTAATAATTACTGTTTTGGGGGCCCCACAAATGTGTGTCCCCACAAACATTCAGTATCATGACTGACGCCTTTCTGCTGGGATTATTTGTGTTCTCGGCGGTGGTTGCCGTTCTCTTCGAGCCCCTACTGGCCACAGTATGTAACAGATGTCCCCACTTTATAGATTCGCATATATACCTACTACTCGTGCTGTTTGTATGTTCATATGTATATATATCACGCCTGCTCTTTCGCCTACTTATAGCGAGACTTTGAGATACGTTGGCGCGCCATCAACTGCACGGCCATTGACCTGGGCACAACGGCCGCCTTTCACTGCTTGATCGTGGAGCTGCCCAAGCGGCAGGGTAACTTCTTGAACACTCGACTCCTGCTCAATCGACCCGTGTCCAAGATGTGGGTGGATCTGAGCGTGGGACAGATAAGTGGCAGCTCCAAGGATCGCACTGTCCTAAACCTGCTCAGGGTGCGCGTGGATGGCTGTCGTCTGTTTGATTTTCGCAGCAAGAATCGCATTCTGAATGCTGTTCTCGGCAAGCTGCTGCAATCGGGCAACTATCCCAAATCCTGTCCAATTTTGGCGGTAAGTTTGAGAGCTTTCATTTCATCCCTGAACTTGCACTGCATTTCTGTTGGGGTTTAGTGCAAAAAACACTGAAAACAGTTCCCAAAAAATAAGAAACTTCCGACCTAGGCATAGACCATGACCAAACAATTTTTATATACACAAATCCTCCAAAAAGACCAAGAATTTTCCCGAAATATGCTGGAAAATAAACAAGCCAACACGCCTATACTCGGTACCAACTAAATTATTGTTCAAAAATTCACACACGGCCATCATTAAAAAGCAGATATAAATAAGATCGTTTATAGAACACACATCAAAATGCGTATTCGTCGAAAATAGAGCAATTGCAAACTGGAATGAAGTGAGGGGAGGAGAGGAGAGGAGAGGAATGAAACCCAAATCGATTTCTAAATATAATTTTCAATTTTTTTTCTGTCGAAGTTGCGCAATGTGTTAACGCTAACGAGTTTTTCCGATACCAATTTCAAATTCCACAGAATGTCAACTATACGTCCACACATTTTGCCCTCAATCCGGATCACTTTCCAGCCTACATGCCGGACATGAAGTTCAACACGAAACTGGTACTCAATTTGAGCAAGAATATCACACTGATTAGGGCCAGTGTGGATGCCGAGGTAATGAGGCGATCCTAGAAATTCAATAAAGAGCAAATCCAAAGCAAAAGCCATGACTAACTTAGGGGTTTTGTGTATGTAGCTGAAGTGACTAATAGCTTTGGTATGAGTATTATCCAAAGGCGTGTCGAAAAAGCGAATATAAGTAATAAATCTATGGGACTTTTATCAGTCTTCAGGCTTCAGATATTACAATGCCCTTGAAATTTCACCTCAATAACTTTCAAATGTTGCACGTGTGTGTGTTTGTGTGTCAGTGTGTAATCCAGTGATTCATGGCAGCGGTATGTGGACTTTGGCGAGATGGGCGAGAGGGAGAGAGAGAGAGAGAGAGAGAGAGAGAGTGCATCTGCTCGTCTGTGTTGGGCTCTTTCAACTCTTTCTTTTTCGCATTTCGTATTTATTGTAAGCAGTCAGTCTCGGACTTGTTGTTGTTTTGATAATGCGAGTGCACAAAAATAATAGATTAAGCGCTAAGGCATGGCGAACCGAACCCCGCAATCAAATTAAGAAATGACGTGAGCCTGTGACGCTGCTGCTGCTGCTGCTGCTGCTTCTGCTGCCCACAAGAAAAGAGATTTAGCCGAGAAAGAAACATAAAAGAACATAAAAGATCCCTCGGAGCACATGCCATTCCGTAGCTTTCTTTCGTCGTCGTCGCTTTCGGCTTGTCATGGTCTGCGATTTTGAGATACTTTCTTGAGTTTGCTTCAGATAAATTCTGCGTAACGTAGTACAAAGTTCAATGCGAAAAACTCGATTCATTGATTTATGGGGGCGAGTTTCTTATCGAACGAATTCGTCATTAGTATTTGGGAAAGGTGCAAAACAAATACATAAGGGGTTCTTCTATTGCTTTTGGCCATGTTTATGGGGAAGTATCCCTACTTTTTGTTTGTTTTTTGGGTCAATGCCATTAGCATAAAGGCCACAACAAAGGTCACCATGGAGAGGGTGCAAAGGTGGTGACATAAGACCAGGACGCCAGAAAGGGGTCCGGTTGGGTATACTTCGAAATAGCTCACTTAGTGGGTTAGTCACAAGCGACCAACAGCAACACATGCCTTTTGCACATGCCTTTTGCCTCGAGAATGCAGGCCGAAATAGTTCTCGATTTCATTTCGGTAATGGAAAACTGTTTTTTGGGGTCATTAAAAGGCAGGAAGGGAGCAGGGTAGACCCTATTGGAGAGTAGTTTCAGGGAGCACTCACAGAGAGAGAGAGAGAGAGAGAGAGTGGATATTTTATACTCGTTTAGCTCTGCTTCAGCCCCCATTGTGTTGGTCGCCATACCGAAGTTCACTTTTATCGTAGGTATTCATCTGGATGGAATTTATTTGGCAAACACTGGCACAACCACTGAATGTACTAGAGAGAGAGAGAGAGCGAGTTGGTTTATACTTTATACGTAATAGAAAATGTTTGTGTTGTATGCACGACAAACTATCTGCGGCTGTATCTGTAGCCGTGTGGCTGTATCCGTATCTGTATCTGCCGTTGTGTCACCCGTTCGCACCACTTTTGATAAGAATTCCACAAGATTAAGATGGAATTCCGAAATAAAAGTGTTGTGCGCTTCGTTTTGTGTTTGCACTTCTGTTCCTTCCTCTAGCATACAAAAATCAAGACTCCACTCCAGCACTACAAGGTTAAGTTCATTCGATTCTGTTGGTAGATTAAAACACATGTTCTCCTGCAGATACAAATCACTGATGGAGTTCGGCGGGGTGGGGGGAAATGTGTGAAGGTTTTCGAAGTGATATATGAGGGGGATCTGGGAGCGAAACTGCTTGGGCACTGCTTGGGCACTGCTGCTGGTTGTTGGATTTTAATTGCTTTTACTCGTGAGCGATACAGATTTTCCTATGGCAAACGTATAAGGTTTTTAGCCTTGCCCTTGTTGGATTCCTCCTGCATCTTGCTTGTTTACGCTCTTTAAACTTTCTTAACCTTTTTTCTAACCTTAAGAGACATTCTTTTGTATTCTAATCTTTTATTGTAAATGCCAATTCACTGGCTGCATGCCCTAATGTTCTATCTATGCACAAAAGTTGTTTAAACTTTCCCTTTCTTGACCCATTTAATCTTGCCGCTTCCACGCACAGGTTATCCAAACATTTAGCCTTCCCCTTGGGCCCTTCGCTGTGTCGATCAAGGCCATTCCGGTTCATAGGAAAACAAACGGAAACCCAAACAAAAGCGCAACAAATAGAAAAACATAAACAAAAAGAAACGAACAAAAAGAAAGAAGAAAACAAAATATATGCACATAAATAATACAACCAAAAATACAACCCAAAATACACATACAAAGTCTTACGCGCCTTTTTGAATTATCAATGAAATTTCGAAAACAAAACAAAAACAAAATCAAAAACCAAAACAGAAAGAACCAAAACAGCAAAGCAAAAGAATACCCCCGACTATCAGATACCCCCGCTATTCGGATTAATTTATGATCCAACGCTCTAAAATGGAATGGAGCTTCTCTCTCCACAATTAGCACAAAAAAACAATTGGGTAACGATCAGCACTCGGTTGATCTACTAAGAAAACCAATATCTTACACTCTTTCTAAGAATAGATTCATATTATCGATGGCAGGGATACACCACAGCTGATATTCATTGTTGGATTTGGTTGTATATACCCGGGATGTATATATAAACGGGTGCATGACGCAACATGATGTGATGGCGAGCGAAGAGAATGGTATGCTGAGAAGAGCGGGGAAGCCAGATAAAATGGCGAAAAGCCAAATGGAAATAGTTTTAGACGCGTCATAAGATCCCACCTCACTCAATGGATAGTCTATTTATAGCCACATGATGCTGCTGCTGTGACGTACTAGATCGGCCCACTGGATCCAATGTGGTGGCGCCACCACTGAGTTTGATGCATCCAAGAAGATGCTTAGCAGCATGTGGGGTCTGTATCCCTTTCTAATGCATTGGATCTACATATTCCAGTGTGGTGGCAAGCTCCCAAAAAGAAGACGTACCACAAGCTTATGGATAAAACTAAGCGACAGCAACTATACAAGAAGGTCTCGTCGTGCTTCAGTGCTTCAGGCGCACACTCCATTGTCGTTTCACTCACACTTACAGCGAGAGCCCTTTCACTCGCACTTATTGACAGCATTGTTAGGTGTTCCTTACGAGGCCGACGAGACCTCCTTGTAAAACCGAAACAGCTTGTAAATCATCACAGTAACATTCACATTGATCAGCCTGAGACTCGCCCAAACGCGCCCGCGTGTAAACAAAATGAAATTTATTGAAAACCACTTGAACTGAACCGCATGAATCACCTTCATTAATGCCCTGAATTATGTCCTGTTTTTATTCATTATCCATTTGTATGGACTATTTTGAGCATTATTCACTCACCTAATAATCCAGATATTCCGCACATGAGGAAGCAACAAATAATAACATTGGTTAACTTGGCCATTTCACACGCGAAGAATTATAAAGTAAATCGAATATTGGAGGATGTGTTTGCAATCACTTTTTGATTGTTTGTTTTTCGATAGTTGCTTTCTTTTAAAAAACACTGAAACTCTGAAAATAAATACAAAGAATAACAAAGAAATTAATTAGTTAGTTCGTTTAGCATTACTTTTAAATTTAAGCCATCATTTTTTGCCATCAATTAACTGATGTGGTGAAATGTTCCAAATATTACCACAAAGAACACAACCAGCAGGGCCCACTGCTCGATGGCAACTGCATGCAAATTTTCACTGCGTTTTAGCATTCATTCTGGCTGAGATTCGTTCTTCTTTTATCTTATCATAAGTGTATGTGTGTGCACTGCACTTTTTGAGATTTGAAGCAAGAAGAAGCCCCCAAGACGCGAAATTAGTCATGCTCCGTATGCCTGGACACAATTGTTTTATTTCACTTCCACTTGCCGCTGCTTCCGAATCTTCTAATATTTTATTTGTTGTGAACGCGTTGAGTGTCGAGCACATTCTGATTCCAAACTACACACGCCTTTTCCACCATTCTTATTGTTGTGCCTACGAGTATGTTCCCCATGAATCTAAGGTATAGAGTCAAGCGGGTATGTCGCGTTGGGCATTGATATATACAAAACTATTCAACAATTAAGTGGCACAAAAATATAATTTGAGTTTGCACATTTATACGACTACTTTCCATGGGATTTCCCGGTAAATCAATTGACTGTTCACTTTCCTCTTACTTAATTTGATATAAATCAAAGTGTTGGGTATCCACATGGTATCCCTGTTGCCGATTTGTTTTTCGTTTCTTTTACGATTTGGCGACCGATAAGTGCCTTAACACATGCCAAAACTGATTACCTGATAATTCTTTTGATACCACAAAACCCGACCAACACGCGGACTAAGTAAAGTAAACCAGACATGTACGAGTATTTCTTCTTTTTTGTGGGCAGTCGGACAAAAATGTGCAAACTTTTACGTAAATGTCTCGTCAGAGTGCAATCATCGGGCCAATTTTTTCCCTTATTTGGCAGAAAAGAGTGCACCACACAGCCAGACACACACACACACACACACACTGGGAGAGGGGGAGTGGGCATTGGCAGGTATTCAGTTGGCAGTAATATGACCTATGTATGTATATTTTTTCCTAAGTAGTACTCCTCGATGGTTACATCACCCTTTCCGGGTGACACGCTTGCGCTTTTTGTTGGCTCCTGCTGCAGTGTAGGCGCATGTGCCGCCCAGCAGGCGGTTACCGTCTAAGATCCAAGACCATATAAGGAAATAACTTTGGTGTATGCAGAGTTATGCGCACCATTAACCATGAGAAATATCACACTTTTTGTTTGTACGACCGCGCCATGTAAAAAGAAATTGCGCAGATTGGTTAGAAAACAAGAAAAATTCCCACAGAATCGCGAAATTAGGTCGCCCGGCCTACGCAGATTATATACCTACGCACATACAATACATATGGACAGAGACAGACAATCAGTGTACAGATTTACTCGGCTTTATATACCCGTACCTTTTTAATTATTATTTGCAAAGAGTCCAGCTGATCCAAAAATAAAACGTCATTGTATTAATGTATTTTTTCTTCAATTGCCTTCTTTTTGTTTGTCCATGTTTTTTTTGCGTGGTGTTTGTTTTTTTTGGCGTTGTTTTTTATGGCTTTGGCCTGCTCTGCTCTGTATTTTGTTTTGTTTCGTCTTGCCGTCTAATGATGTATTTCGTTTATTAAACGAACGCAACGAGGTTTTTTGGGGAGCTCGCGCAGAAACACAACCGGCTCTAACGAATTTTGAAAACTTTATGCGAAAAAGAGCGAGCGCTCATCACGTTTTTGTGAATCGCTTGGCTGGCGCTCTTTATCTTCTCTATTTCCCAACGCTCTT
This sequence comes from Drosophila guanche, assembly GCF_900245975.1. Taxonomy (NCBI): domain Eukaryota; kingdom Metazoa; phylum Arthropoda; class Insecta; order Diptera; family Drosophilidae; genus Drosophila; species Drosophila guanche. The sequence continues at coordinate 7,340,315 of NW_022995744.1, read as the reverse complement.
TTTTGCTCTCTCTGCAAAGATCTCTCTCTCTCTCTCTTTACCATGTGATCTTGTTTTTGTTTTGATAAACAAATGTTGGTAAGTGCGCAATTTCTTGCTGGGCTTGTATTTTCGGTCACGATCTACCACCATCTATTACCTGAATCTGCAAATTTCTGCTACGTATCGTACCGTTGTCGTTGCTCCTCTGGTTTTTGCGTATACTTAATACAATAAAAATACAATTTTAAACTGGACGTTGAACAGCTGATTTGTCTGGTCATTTTCTTCCGATGTGGCAGCTCCTTTCCCGTGAGCGGTAGTATTTAATGACGGCGAGCTTTTGTCAGAATGTCATTTTGAATAGTCGATTTCATGTGCCGGTGGTATTTTTGTTATCGCTAATGTTTTTTTAACAGGCTGGCAACATTTAATTTTATGTATGATGTCGTGTAAAGTAGTATGTACAAATCATGTAGTTCACGTAAGCACGTACAGATGGCGCTTTTTGGGGATTTACTATAAATTTCGAATTTTGATTTTTAACAATTTTTGAAAATCAGTTAAAATCTATTTCATGGCAGTATTTATTCTTCAAAAACCATGAAAAATCGTTAACGGAATTTCTTATTCTTTTATTAATTTTATATCCTATTTAACCGATGCATTGAATGTTTATGTTTTTGGAAAAAAATATGGATTATTGATTTTTAAAAGGGCTTCCCTTAAAAATAGCAATGTGGGATAACTAAGCATTGAGATGGAAAAAGCTATAACGAAGATACCCCCACCGTATAATATCTTGCATTTAATGCTCATTGAATTTAATTGATATTTCATCCTACATCTCGCTGCGCCGCTGACATGTTGACATTTTCTTGGCCTGCCTGCGCGCCACTTGGGGGTTTCTCTGCTGCTGGTTGTGGGACTACACTGGCAGCGGCTACTGGGGGGCTACTGTGGCTTCTACTGTCACTGGTTGTACGAGTGGAGTACTCTTCCCCTCCAACCACCAACTGGCATTGGTAATTAGCACGCGCGCTGCTAATTAACACTTTCTGGAGAGGCCTCTCGCATGTGTGTGTCTGTCTTTGTGTGTGTGTGTCTGTCTTTGTGTGTGTGTGGTGTGTGGTTGTGGTGTGGTTGTGCCCCTTGCAATTCCCCGATGGCTGCAAATTGCACGCGTGGCAACCACCGCTGGACCGCTGAGCGGCATTGCTCCTGGGTTTGTGAGCCTCAAAGCGAAAATGCCGCCGCACATGTAAACCCAAAAATGGTCAAGTTGTGCCTTTTTTTTTGTGTTTTTTTGGCTGCTGCCTAGTTGTCCGATTTTGGTGTCCTGGTGGTGCAGCTCCTCCACCCGCCTGCTCCGCTCCGCCACTCCTGCTGCAGCTCCTGCGCTACAAAGCGTGAAATTTTAATTGTGCCTTTCGGGGCGTTGTCGTTGCTGGTCGATCGCTGCTGGCCTGGGCTGCCTCGACCCGAAATAAAGATCTCTGTGGCGGCGCACACAGCTCATCCACAATCCACAGTCAGGTCTCCCTGCTCCCTACCGCTTGATGGTGCTGTCGCTGCCCCCAAAAGTTGTTCATGCCAAAAAGGTGCAAAAGGCCAAATAGTATTCTGTAGTTTATGTTGTTACATGCCTCGTTGTTGCTGCTGCTGCTGCCGCTGCCGCTGCTTCTGCTGCTGTGTGTCGTTTTGGATCGGACAAAAATGTTCGATGGAATTTGGTGCCACATCTGTTGAGCTTCTCTATTATGCTCGTATGATCGGCCCCGCTACTCCTTCTTCTCTCCTGCCAGAAGATTTCCCTTACAAGTTGCAGTATCTGCACCTGATGTCATCTATGGAACCAGCCAGCCAGCAGCAGCAGAAGATGATCATCAAAGCAGCTTTAGGGTTATTTCTTTCCACCGTCCGTCTGTTGGCTCTGTGGCTCTATGGCTCTCTGTGTCTGCTTTGTTGCTGTTAATGGTTGCTGCGGGCCAAATCAATTCCAGGCCCGACATGTACGCCTTGTCTGCCATTTTATTGGTTGACAATAAAAGTGAGCCAAGTGTCCGACTGTCTGCTTGCCTCCTCCTTTTGGGCAATGCATAATAATTATAATCCATTTAATTTTTGCAGACTCTTGCCATGGCAATTCCATCGATCATTTGGCAGCGCGCAGCGCGTTGCCAGCAATGGGGTCAAGTGTGTGCGCTGACCTCTTGGTCAGAGAGTTTTCCTTTTTGCATTGTACGTCAGTCAGGCCCATGAAGTGGAAAGCCACAGCCAGCCAGAAAATGCCAAATATCTAATACGCTTCCACCAAAATGATCAAATTCATGGAATTTTCGCATAAAGCCAATCCAGAGACCAGGTCGTCTCTTCTGCTCCGCACCGCTCCGCTCCGCTCCGCTTCTCTTTGCCCTGCTGCCGGTGCAGCTCCACCAAGATTTCTTCTCCTTTGCGTAAAGCAAACAAAACGACGACGCGACAGGTGAATCGGCCGCCCGTTGACTCGCCCCATACGAGGACATTGCACAGACAGAGACGGTCAAGCCGTATGCCACGACGCGACGCGACGCGAAGCGACGTTCCGTTCCATACTTGATTTCGGTTATGGGCCGCAGACGAATCTCCCCCAAACCATTCCGACTGGGTCTTGGGTCTTGGGCCTGGTGCCTGCTGGCTGGTTGGCATCTTTTTTTGGTGTTCACATGTGCCAAATGATGTCGATGGCAGCGGGCGAGGCAAATCGATGCCACAGTGGTCTGAGAATGATTAAAAAAGAGTAAGAATTATACTTGAGAATATGAAAAGTGATATTTTAAGTGTATTTAGCCTAGAGCAAAAATAAATTTCATACCTTAAAGTTCTTTGTGTTTCCTTGCCCCACTGTCCTTATTTGTGTGTGTGTGTATGTGTGTTTTGGCCACCCGCCTTTGACTCCTGCCTCGCCTGCGTCACCCACTTTGCTGTTGTCCATGGACCTGCGCTTCTTTGGTGGATCTTCGGATGACTCTTTGGTTGCTGCTGCTGCTGGTGCTGCTGCATCATCTAACGCAGCGGCGGCTGCCAAGATCGATCGTCCACTGCCTTTTGCCTTCAGACTGCTTCCAGCGTTAGCTCCAGCTTCAGCTCTTTGGGGCGCGCGTTGTCGTTTCGATCGATCGACGATGCTTTTGGGTCTCCCAGGCTGTGGCCTCCCGTACCCATCTCCATCTCCATCTCCCGTACGCCGACTGGGCTGTGACCGACCATTACCAGGCTTTTGGTCAATTGATGACCAGTTCGATTAGTTGTTGTTGTTGCTGCCTTGGCTCTCAGTTACAGCCTTTTAGTCTTTACACCTTCTTTTATTATTTTCCTATTTTTCGCCAACTGCTGTTGTTGTTTCCATGTATTTAAATTGCCAACATAAATTTTATTCGCAATATTTGCTTTAATGAAGTTTTTTTTTCCTCATTTCTGTAATTTCTGTTGTGGTTGTTGGTTTGTTGTTTGTATTTTTTGTATTTTTTTTTATTTTCCTTGGATTGTGATGCTGCAATTGCGAATCATAAAATTGTAAATTGGTGAAAATTGTGCACAATTTGTTAGCTCACATACAGACGCGTATATCTGCAGGGATGAGGGGGGAGAGAGAGAAAGTGTGGGTCTATGGGTCCAAATTTTTCTTTTGAATTTTCGCACATTTGAGAAGTTTTAAGTGCCTAAACAATTCTTTAATTTCTTTACCCTAGAAGAAACTAAATTTCAGTTTATGTTGATGGGGTTTAAGATGCACTTAAATTAAACTTAATTTAAATAATTGAATAAAACATATTAAAAGAAATAATTGAGTTAAAAAAGCAACTATGAAAATATTTTAGCAGATAATATTTCTTACACTACCATATAGAAATTGTTGTTCCTTGACTCTACGTTATGAAGCTTTTGTTTGTACTTTTTTTAGGCACTGACATCATTATAATTTCTTTCCTATCAATATTAAAATATATATTGTGTGTCACGCGCCCCTTCGTCAATCGTTGGCTTATTTCCCTAATCAGTACTCATCAAATCGTATTTAAAACATATTGGTAACTACTTCCCTGTGTGGTTTTGCTATTTTCTATTTACTCTCTACAAGGGTGCCAAATATTTCCTAATTTTCGTTTATTTTCCCTGCTTTATTAGTTTTTCTCACTCATATATCTGGTTTTGAGGCAATAACTGCCTGTAAGCCTGTAAGGTTAAATAAACCGCAAAATGTGAGACACACAAATAGAGGGCGAGAGAGATAACTGCATATGTGCAGTAAGAGGTAGAGAGAGAGAGAGAGAGAGAGAGAGAGAGAGAGAAGAAGCTAGTCAAAGAGACGCCATTTGTGAAGGCAGACAACTCCACACTCCACACCTCCCTCCCCCTATCCCAGCAATGGGGTTTCATCACGTAAGACTAATTAACAGCAAAATAACCCAGCGCACTTGTTTGTGGAACTCTTCATCTCCATCACCATAGTATAGTATCTGTGGAATTACAGCCATCCACTTATCCTATAGCCTACACTCCCCATCCTCCCATCCTCCCCACCCTTGGGCCACAACCACAGTCATAATTAACTTGCTGCTGGCTGCTAAATTTTTAGTGGTTTTCTGTGCTCTGTTGTGTTTTTCTTTAGCATCATCGTCGTTCGACCTCTGTTGGTGAAAAATTTAATTTTCAATAAATCACCTCCTCGAACGAACGAACGAACGAACGCTCTGATCTAGTAGAAGCAGCGGTGGGTCCGATCGGTTGGCGGTCTATAGAATATATTTGTAAGGGGCGATAGCCACAGTGCGGTGGGAGGGTGAGTGGGAGAGTGGCTGAGAACCTGTGCTATTAGCATTATGCTTACACTCCTCCCTACAGTATACTTGTATATGGATACTCGTATCTCCCTCGCCACACAAATCATGGAAAATGTTTATAATATATGACATGTGCTCTGTCTGTACCCCCCCCATTGCTGCTGCTGTTCTGGTTGTTGTTGTTCTAATTATCCAAGGTATCGCAACGTATGGAATCTTAAAGCCACCCCTCCCCTCCCCACACAAACACACACGCACACACACACATGTTTGGTGTACACCCACAAAAGGCATAATTCTAGCGGAAATACTCTACAGCATGGGGAGGTATAAAGACTCTTTGAAGATTTTTAAGGGATTTCCTTTAGAAATCCTTTAGAATAGTTTGAAAATAAATACTTGTACTACAATTAAATCCTTATAAGTTTTTGAACTGAAACATTTCAGCATGGTGAAAAATACCGCTTTCTTTTCTTACTTTACTTCCTACTTGTGCAAACCTAAAAAAATTCCTCATTTTATTGTGATTGCAAATAACACCAGACTTGCAACTGAAATTACACTTTTCGATTAATTTTCCCGTTTGGGCAATCGTTTTAAAGAGCATCAAACTTTAATTCAGACAATGGTTCGTTTTCCCAACTTTGCCAAAGTAAATTGTTTTCTCTTTTATTTTTGTTTTTTTTTGGTTTTTTTTTGTGGGTTGGTGGAGCCTTTGTCTTGTAGACTTTTATTGGCCCATGACTGCCATGGAGGATCAGTGGATCCGGTGGATCCCGGTGAGGATACGTTCGGGTATGCAGCGCACTTTGCGCAATGTGCGTCGTTTGCACAGTGGGGCATCGACGCGTTTTATTGGCAATGCAATTAATTGCTACATTTTCCCAAAGGAAAATTATGAACTAACATCAATTAGGATGCGGATGGACAACGGAACGAAGTGGTCCGGTTCGGTTTAGGTTGGGTTTGGGAGTCTGTCCGGGCAGCCTGACTGGGGGAGACCAAAAAAAAAAAGAAGAACGCTTAATGATTCAGGCTTTTTAATAGGCCATAAAATCTCAATATCGGTATAGGACGATCGCATCGTATAGTATCGTATCTCTGCCCGTACATATTTCACATGTTTTTATTATTTTTGTTGTTGTTTTGCAAGCCTCATTTTATGGCTAATTCTCCTTTTCTGTCATGCTTTTCATTAGCCTTTGCGCTTGGCCTCTGCCTCCTCCCATGCGGTTTTATTTGGAAGTTGAGACATTTATAATTGACACATGTCAACAGTTTGGTAGGTGGGGATGATCCTCTGGGTCGCACACCCGATAGAGATCTAAGCACTGATGACAGTCGAGTTGCTGAGTGCAACTTTGTGTGTGTCATCTTCAGATGCTGAAAAGGTTGCTCTGTTTGATTGTTTTTTTGGCTTCATAGGAAATATATTTTTATCTGCCAAGTAGTCATGTTATCTTCGACTCCCCTTCCACTCACATCTCGAACATAAATATTAATTTTAGAATAAATCCAACACACGATAATCGATACCAAATTGATGCAAACTAATTTCATGGCAACCCGCGGCATCTAAAACTAAAAATCAGCTTAAGCCCAACAAGAAATAAACCGCTAATCACTTGGCGGGTTGTGACCCGACGATCAGCAAAAGGCCAATTTAGATTGGTATGAATTTTGGGGGCGATACAGCGAAAATTATGAGCTCACCTCATAAAAATAACGCCACAAGGAATTTCCGTATATTTAGTATAATTCGGACGGGAGGCCCAGATTCCGTTTGATCGGTGGTGCGTGGCAAGTACCGCAAAACGCCAAAAAAATCTACTAAAAACAATATTTGCATATTTAATTAATTCCAAAAACCACGACTCGCACAGCAACAAAAAACCAACCGATAAATATGCAGGCGAAAAGAGCCAAACGAAATGACAACAACAAAAGAAAAGATCACAAAATATGCACAAAAAAAGGCAAAAAACAAATAAATACAACGATATGTACGAATATGTACTCTAATTTGGTTGTCAAAACGACTTCAGTTTGTTTGTTATTTTTTACTATAAATGAATTCCATTTAAAAATGTATTTCGGTTTCGTTTTCTGTTGTTTTTGTTGTTGGTTGAATGAGTCAAACACAGGCGCCAAATGTTTTGCCTATTTAAAAGTTAATAAAATCATATTATCAATAAGATTTATGGGTTCGGTTCGGTTCGGGTTCGTGTTTGGGCTTGGGTGCGTGGCGTTGGGGAAAAACACACACACATAATACAAAGAAATAGAGATAGAGCGAATTCTGAAACGAGAAACTATGCGATGCGCCTTTAAAATATATAAATTTTAATTAGCCCGAGCGATATTTGAGAGATCAAGATCGAATTCGAGATCTAGTTGGGGACGTCCACAGACGACGGTGGCTCTAGATCGTGTCCAAGTCGTAGCTGTTTCTTCTGGGCTTGTTTCACTAATTAAGTCAAAATGGGCGCGTGTTTTTCAACAAAACAACAACAAAAATCTCTTCTTTTTTGGTCGTCTTTGCATGATCTTTAATAATTTCGAAATATTTGTGTTGGCTGTTCTTGGAGCCAGCGCAGTGCACTGCTGCTCTGCTGATCTTGATCTTCGGCCCTGATGATATCCCGCAGTGTGAAATATTTTTTTGATGAGAATTTATCATTTTTGTATGCCAACACCCCATTGCCTCTGTTTCGTGCTGCAAGTCTTAACCTGTAATACACTTTACTCCCAGCGGAGTTTGACACTTTTGAAGAGGGACTTTGGTGTGGTAAAAGGTTCATTGGGAAGAGACATTTAGGTATATAATCTGTGGCTCTAAAAAGGGCAGATATTTTCCAGTACCTAATGATAAAATAATCATTATTATTGCCTTATTATCCTTTTATTATTCCTTTAAATTTCACACTTTCTTTCCACAACTTGAATCGCACCTAAATCAAGCTTTTTATATGAATGTATTGAATCACTACTTAATCGTCCCACTTTGAAGAGCATCTAGGCTTCCTTGTCCCATCGACACACCTTTTTCTTTGGCTTGTTTTTGGTCTTCTGTCGATCATAAATTGGTGCAGAGGCACAAGCAGTAAGGCGCAGGCACAGGCACAGGTCCCTCTTGGGTTGACATGCCAAACTGCAGTCAACAGTCGCCAGTTTCTGCAGGTCTTCAGTCTTCATTCTTCAGTCTCCTGTCTGCTGCTGATAAGCATCTTCAGCAGCTCCAACTTCAGGTTTGATTCTTCTTGGGTGCTGATTACTAGCCCGGCCAGGGATCATAATGATGTTGATGTTGATGCTGATGATGAGGAGGTGGATTCTTGCGGATTGGCGCTCAAATTTCATGAGCTGATTGTGCTACTTATTGCCGGAGCACCAGTACGAGGCAACAAAGTTTAGTTATTGATGATCCAGAGAGATTGTAATTGCTGGGCTGTGGGAAGGTGACGGGAAAACTATATAAAATAGAGAGAAAGTACGACGAGTATCGAGTGCTCGGAGGCTGGGAAATGGTATGCCCCATTCTCGACTCTATTCATAATGATCCTGCCATCATATCATTCGCTAAGCTGCAATCCCAATCCAACCAGAAATAGGCTGAGAAAATACACAGTTTTCCCGCACCATCCACCGTCCCGAATCTGCCACTCCCATTGTTCTGTTCTTTAATCGATGATATTCATTTTGCAGCAGTTGCAACTCCATTGAAAACTATTTAAGCCAAATTGTTGCGCTATTTTGTGCACATGATTGTTACAAATTGTTCAATTAAAGGCTTAAAAGAGGAGAGGAAAGCCAAGAGCCTTGGCTGCGCCATCGTCTGGGTCTTGGGTCTTGGGAGCCTAAGGGGCCAGCAGACCAGCCACTAACTGGAGTCCACTCCATGGTCTCTTCCTCCTGATAATGGATGTGCGTTTAAGCAGGTCCATGATAAATTATACCCCGAACAGCAGGTGTCGCCTCATTGTGTGTGTGTGTGTGTGTGTGTGGAAAACTGTGTGTGAGAATGCAGGGGAAATATTTCTCTCTGCCTCTGATTTTTCCTTTATATTTCTTATTGTGTGAACAATTTATTAAAAGCGAAATTTTACCTATAAATAAACCACAAAAGCCACACCACATCTCTAGGAAAAACAACTCAACAGCCATGACCTAAGGCAGTGATGGCAGAGGAGAAGCAGAGGAGATCTCCCTCATTGTTACTGCTGTTGTTGTGGCGGAGCGGGCAATTAGGGGCGTGATTTTCCAACAATTTGTGCATTTTTAGCATAATTGAAGTGGCAATAAAAGCGTTAATTAGTTTTTGCATTTTATCCAGCAACCACCCCACCCCTCCTCTGTTCTTCCCTCCCTTCATTTGTGCTTGATTTAGTGCAACGAGCCGCATAATTTATGACCAAATTGTATGGCATCCGCTGATTGAATCGAACTCAGGCATCTCCAATCATACATTTTAATTATTCATATTTTGTATGCAATTAAACATATTGTGCAGGAATTTAAAGTCTTACTCGCTTGGATTAAAGTTTTAGTTTTAAATTCGTTCAGGGAATTTGTTTGAAAGAGGTGCCAAAAAATACCCAACAATAACAAAACGAAGAGCGTATGCAGGGAGAGGGAAAATAACACCAGCTGAGAAAAAGTCAAAATTTCCAATAAGCAAATGACCATTCCAATGGTCCGCTGTGGCAAATGCAAATGAAGCATGCGAAAAATAGATGTATTGTTTGGAAAAATATTCGCATACATATGAAAAACATATTCATTAATCCATTTATTAATATTTTCCTTGAAACTTTGACAATTCTAACGAGCCACTTTCGCTATGCCAGAATACACTTTTTTTCGTTTGGTGTGTTTACATGAACAGACAACAGAAACAGAGCAGAAACCTCACCAATTCCTTTATGGCTCCACATACACCGCAAACTCGTACTCCCGCTCTCTGTCACACCCACACGTTCGAGTGCAGCAAAAGAAGAGCATGGAGGAGAGCATAGAATTGGAACTAAGTCCCGTACGCATCTGTCACGCTCTCCCTCTCACATAATTTTTTCGGCACGCGGTTTCAAGTCAGCTCCGCGTTTCGGTTCGCGAAAATCGGGAAAATGGTGAAAATCTAACCGGGAAAATGTCGCGACAAATTTATTTAGTAGTGCGGCAGTGATTAAACGTTAAAAAAGTTCCAAAATTGTGACTTAAGTGCAACAAAAAGTGGGTGATCAATCCGACGGCGTACCAGCAAGCAAAATGGCGGAGAAGCAGAAGATTCCAAAATAAATTTCGAGGAAATATGTGAAAGTGCAGTGAATTTGCGGCAAAAGTGAGTGAAAGTGAGTGTGGTGTTCTAGTGAGTTAACATTAAAAACAGTGTTAAGTGAAAGTGTAAGTGCAGGATGGTCATTATGACGGCAAGGGGTGCCAGGCGGTTGCGGCAAAAGAGAGTGAAAAGTGAGTGCAGTGTCAGTGTATGTAAAAGTGCAGTGAAGAAAATGTCTTTAATATTTTATATGTGATGATAAAAGCATTATTTAATCCAGGCGTCATTTTTTTTTCATGTGCAAAATATGCGGAGCACCCCCGTTACCATGGTGCCAAGAGGTGTCTCACTTTTTTTCTTTCGTTTGGATCACGTGATGCCTGGTAATAGTGTGCGCGTCTGTGTGAAAATAGGTCAAAGAAGGCGCAGATGTGTTGTCCCTTTCCCCCTCCAGCGAGCAATTGTCACAAAAGAAGAGCATAAGCGGGAGAGGCGCTCTCTTTCCGAGTGTATGAAAATAATAAGGTGATGCTTTGCAAATCTGAAGTTGTGATCTCCTCTCACATGTACATGAAGCTCGCAATATGTGCGTATGTTGGGAGAGTTGTTCCCTCTAATGTCCCACCTTAAGAAAAATATCCCAAATTTGTGCTCTTATTGGAATCGCATATACGAAAGATTTGAGTGTGTGTGTGTGTGCGTTTGTGGTTTCGATACGTAAAAGCGGGCAAATGGGAGAATATCGCGAGTGAAGGAAATGTTTAAAAAATAATAAATAAATATTGTGTATACATTTTTGTTCTGCGAGTGCGAAGAAAATTTCCCAGTCCCGTTGCGGTCTCTTCGTTACAAATCGTTCCGAATCGTTAAAATCCGTAATGCCATTTCGTCGTAAACGCTTAATCCTCAAAAGAACAGTAAATACCGCAATATATTTCTAAAGGTAGATTAAAAATAGGATATTTATGTTTTTCCTTGCGTTTTTCTCTCTGTTACCATGTTAATAGAAATTTTTGTAGACATTTTCCTTTAGTTTGCATTTACCGGAAACTAATTTGTTTCCCTATCTCTACCATACTTTCCGGACTAAATTTCCCACTTTGCTTTCATTATTTACTTTTTGGTTTGTTATATTTAAGAGGGTAATTTGTAAGTCTGTCCCAGGGGACTCTCTCACTCCACTTCCAGTGCTTCCATTACTTCCCTACTGTCTCTCTCTGTGTCGGGAGAGTTGAGTAATTGACAGCGATAAGGTATCGCATTGCGCTGACATGTTTCAAGCATTACAAAAGGCCCTCGTACTCCTCACCCGCCATTCGCTCTGTTCCGTTCTGTCTGACAAAAGACCACACCTTCTGAGATCCGCGGGGATCCTCGTGGCATTCTGGCACGCGAATTTCACACCAATTCCAATTACAGTGAGAGAGGCAGAGAGCGGCCTGAAGACTGAAGCACTTGTCTATGTAAACATGCTCCACCTACTTGGTGCAGCCCCTAAAACCATTTTGTGAATTTGATTAATAAAAGCCAGCACCAGCCCCAACAGATGCAAGCTGATGGCGGCTGATAAGGATGCTTACCTTCTATAGAGGAGGTATGCCCATGCCACACTCTCAGCTCCACTCCACACTCCAGACACCAAAACCAGACTCTGGAACTTCAACCGAGTCGCCGCGCGACGTGTTCTCATCGTCAACTTGTTGTCGGTTGTAGCTGTTTCTCTGGTGCTGATGCTGATGCTGTTGCTGTTTCTGTTGCTCTGTGGCCTGTTTTGTTGCCTGTTCCCCGTGTGTGTGAGGAAAGCTAATCTTTCAATTATAGACAATTTGTCAAATGACTGGAAAAGGAGACTGAGAGATGGAGCGACGAAGAGACTCTGACGGGAGTGTTGGGATGGCGGGAAAGTAGGGGGATCTGGGGACACTTTGGTATAGGGTGCAGCCCCCAGCACAACGACAACGACACCGCCTGACGTAAACGTAGTCGTCTGCGCTCAATCATAGACCCATTTATAGGCGTCGAATTACAAGAACAAACTAATCGAAATCATTTATCACCTCACCATGCAGGCAAGCCGGCAGGCAGGCAGGCAAGAGAGCCCCTTTCCTCCTGTCCCCATCTCTTCCATTCCCCTATAGATAGCATAATATCGCCCTCTCCTGTTCCCATTTTTGTTCGGGGGAGGGGGGCAGAGCAATCAGCACCTATTGTCAGGCCCCAGAGAGAGGTCTCTTCTTGTGTTCGGTCGGTCTGCGTGTGCGCCTGCGCTGTGAGAAGAGATATCTCAGTGGCCAAAGGAGATGTTGAGTAATATGATTAATTGGTAAATTATTGGAACTAAAAGGTGGCCCCCTTTGTTGTTTGCTGTTCCCTGTCTGTGGAGGGAGGAAAGAAGAGACTGGAAAAAAATGTAAGGGCGGACAGGAGGTGATCGAAAGGAGGTGAAATTACATTTGCTTATCAAAAGCTATGCTGAAAGCTATGGATAGGGTGGGGGCGATACACAGAGCTAAGTGATGAGATATAATTCGTGGTATGAGGGAGAGAAATTCCTGATGTTAAGGCCAAGGTTTTTTTGGAGTCAGAGAATTATATATATTATATTAATATTTTTATTATTTTATTATTATTATTATTTTATATTTTTATTATATTTGTATTATATTATTTAATATATTTTATATAATATTTTATGTGAATCCTACATACAAAATCACTCACGTAATTATGAGCGTTTATTAATTAAAATGTAAATCTCAATATTCCCGTTTAATCGCTAACTGCCAATTCCATTGCTTTTTAAACACATCTCTGTCTGCATTGAGAACCGTTAACCAGCAATTAGGCAGGAGAACAAATAGTAGATTCATTCAGCAATGGGACTGCATTCCCACAATCCTGACACCTAATGCGATTTCCATTTGGATTTGGACCCAAATGAGTCTGCAATCCGTATTCCACTCTCAGGAGGAGACTGGATTCGACTCCTCTAAAACCGATTCCACACTGATGCACGCGCACTAATTGCTGGCAATTTGTTACATGTCCCAGAGCTTGGCTGGTTGGTTGGTTTGCAGCCAAGGAGGAGTCAGACAGAGCGCGCGCGTTTGGCCAAGTAATGAAATTTAATTATGTTGTATATCAACTTATTTGCATATCGCGAGCCACGTGCAAAAAGGTTTCCAGACTCAGAGATAACTCGAGACTGAATTCCGGGAGGGAACCAAAGAAACGAATGAGTTTCCTTTTCTTGTTCCCTTTTAGCTGTTTTTTCGCAGTTTCTGTTGATGTTATTTTTGCATACATTTTTTCGGAAAAAGATCCACTAAAATTCATTTTAATTGCCAACAGAAAATACTATTAGATTTCAGGTGTGCGCAAAAAACTTTAAATGTTAGATTGCAAAAATGTCTGTTCTTAAGCCATGAATTACGAGGGCCAAGGCGGAAATACTCGGTAGTTTGTAATCGTAGAGGAAAACACCGAACAGACCAGAAACCAACACCAACTGTAACAAGATGATGATGAAGAAGCACCAGTAACAATCCGAGTCTTCAGCCTCAGCCCCAGTCGCACAGTTGGCTATAACTGTGCGTTGACCTTTTTTTTCGGGTGATTGTCTGTCTCTTGGGCCTCTTTTGATAAATGTGCAACATTTAGACGCGATTTGGGGCCAAGATAAGAGCGATTTTGTATACGAATTGCGTTTGGGGTATCATGGGTATGATGGAGCATTGCGTGTCATAGATATTGTATATATTTTATACGGTATATAGATTAGGTTTCGGGAGTGAAATTAAAGGAGCCATCAAATGAGTAGAGAAAAAATAATGGAATGTTTATAAATCCTTTGGCATGATTTGCCTCTTGGTTACTATTAAATTTACCTAGGGTGCACTTTAGTGCTATACTCCCATCTCTAGACTTTCCCAACCGTAATGTTTGCCAAAAAAAACAAAAAAAAACAGAATCTTTTCTGTTCAAAACTGGCGCTGCTTGTTAAATGTTTGTTTTAGCGTTTTTAATTGCTTTAATTATTTATTGTTTGGCTCTCTCTCTCTCTCTGTGGTGTGTGTGCGTGTGTAAGTACTTCTGTGTGTGAGTGTATGTACTGCTACCAGTTTCGGTTCGGATTCACAGATCCAGAGACTGAACGCGCGACAGGGCGCCAGACACAACCAATGACTTAGGCAACGAACTTGGTGCCGAGCAATTTGTACGCCAAGAGGAAAAGCTGCCTGGCACTGTCTGCACTCTCCTTGTCTGTCTGTCTGCAAAGATTTCAATCAATAAATCAATCAATAATTGTGAAAGCTGAGCTAAGAGAGTGTCCAACTGTCCATCGATGGTAAAGATGTTCTCCTGCATCTATGTATGTATCTCTTTCTCTCTCTGTTGTCCATCAGTCATACGCATATTTCAATTAACATTCATGCGAGGCACATTTTTTCCCTCATTCCCATACGATCCGTTCCGTTTCGATCCGGTTCGCTCTACGGTCTGGTTTTTTTATATTTTATTGATGGAACACCATTTTTGCGCCTATATAACAATTACATTTTGTCAGCTTTTTTTTTTGATGCTGGCGCCATTGTCTCTAAAGAGATCTCTCGAAAACGGTAGCCCGGTAGCCGATCGAACCGCTGTTTGCCCATATGAGGGGGGCACACAGCCGGCGGGCACTTAAGGCTACAAATAAAGAGAGAAAAGAAAAGCAGCAGCCACCCACCTTCCACTCGAACTCCAACTCCATCTGCAGCTGAAACCTAGACAATGTAAGTTCCCCTACTTGGCAGTCACATGTGTGGCTGTCTGTCTGTCTGTCTCACGGATAGGATAAAACCTTTTATGTGGCAAAACTTTGCATACTCTGATGGTTGATTGGGTAGCAAGGGTTACGGAGAGGTTTGGCTAAGAGAGGAAACCTCTGGGTATGTATTATATTGTTATTTAATTTATGTTTATTATTATGGTAAAAAATAGTTTAAAAGGCCATCACGCACTCTAAATTTATTTTCTACACTATTTTCTTTTATAACAGTGTAGGACCTCTCCTTCTGGATCATAAAACCTGTTGAATAAAGAGTAGAGAGATTATTTTCACTTAATAATTAATCCTGATTTACTTTTTGATTTACTTTTTGTTCTAACATTTTGCAAGCAATATATTTAAATTTATACGATTCCATATCGAATTTTGAAGCATTAAATTGATATGCAAGAGCATATTAAGGTCGTCTTGGGATTTGACAGCCTCCCTGCCGCACGCTCTGTCCTCCCCTTTATGCCACTTAACCTCCCCCCGAACTTCTCATCTTTTCAGAGTTTTTTTTGACATTTTTGTTAAGTCATCAACGCACACGGCGGGACGTCGCCTTCTTCTCTGGGATCCGGAGCTCCGAAAAGCTCGAAGATCTCGGAGTCTGAGCCAAGTTGAAGTCTCAGAGTCTCGTGTTGTTACCTGTGACTGATTAATTTGGCTATTATGGCATTTGGCTTTTATGCGCACAGTTGCCCCTGCCGCCTGTCCCGCCCCCTCTCGCTCCCAATCTGCCCAGAAAAATCTTTGATCGTTTGCATTATGTATATTTTTTCGGGGCTTTAGCTGATGGGCGTCTCTTGGGATGGATTCGATCGATTCGTTTCGATCTTCTTCTGCCTTGTAGCATGTCAAATAGATTTTTGTTTTCGGATGCCTGCCTCCTCATCGGTGCCTCATAATAGACCCAGTTAATTGCTAATAGCCAACGGTGCAGATTTCTATGTCAGTCCCGAACGTCAAACTGGTGGATAGTGGCTGGGAGATGCTTATTAAAGATGTTTTTGGAATATTTTCAACCAATGTGGCTGTTGTTTCATGCAAATTGTGCATGACGCTTCGCTTCGGTTACAGTTTTTATTTTTATTTTTAGTTTGTAAACCATCATAAACCATTGACCCACAAATTGGTTGGTTCCCAAGCAGCAGACAGATCCGATCCGATCCCCCAATTATTGAACAGATTTCTAATGGTGAAATCCACTTTTGATTTAAATTTTTTGGGAGCGGCGGCTACTTTAACCATCATTAGCATATATTGCCTGCCATCCATCCATCGCCCCCCTTTTCCAGACTTTGAACTGTATAATTAAATCGTTTGCAAAAATGTACAAAAATCACCGAAAAGAAATAAACGAAAATCTCTTCATTTGACTGAAAGAGAGAATATCGCTCTTTGGCTGCCCCGCAGTCGCAGTCGGGCAGTGCAATTATCATAAAATTTTATGGAACTGCTCCACTTTATCTGTGTCTGTCCATCGCACCACTGCACACCTCGGCACTCCCTACTCCTCATCCTCCTTGCCTCTCTTTTGACCGCCAATCTTGGGGGCATCTTTTGCTTTAAGCACTGAAATTATTGCAGGCAAACAATAAAAACGCATAAACCTCAAAATAATGCGACTTATAAACATTTTCGAAATGCTCTGCCATGAAGAGTTTTCGATGTGGGGATACATTGATTTTCTAATGCGCTTGGTTTTTGCTGTGTGGAATAATTTTGGTACACTTTGTATAGAGGAGCAAATATCCCAATTGGTTTTAAATTTCCCTTGCTGAAATATTTCCCCTGCTGCTGTTGTTGTCTTGCTTTGTTCTTTCGCTTCTATTCTCTCTCAGCAGCAACAACAAGCACTGAGACGACACTCCTCTGCCGGCGATGCTTATCAGCAATTAAACAACGGGACTTGACTCTGCTGCAAATATTAATTTTACTTTATATATTTGATCACTTTTCGCTCAAGAATTTCTTGTCTGCACGTTTTTAGTGTATTCCCCTCTTCGGATAGGCTGTTGTTAAACGGCAGACTTTTCTTATACGCCAGCCCGTAAATCTCGACGGGGCACAAATATTTAGTGTTAATATCATAAATTGTCACAAGTTGGCCCCAATTTGCCTTTCGTATTATAAATTTGCATTCCCATTCCCCACGTAAAGCAGAAGATCGACGCTGTGGCTGGGTGAGATGTAGATGGGGGAAACCGATATGCGCGATAATATTAACCGCTTGTGGGCGATGCACACTGCACATACGAGACTTTTGCTGCACAAATTGAGTTCTAATGGGAATGAGAACTCATTCCTACTCGTTCAAATCCTTCTCTCTCTCTATGTCTCTTAACACTCTCAATATTTTTAAGGTTTTTCAGCATTTTCAATTAGACCTCTGAACCCGCGAGAGTTGGACTTGAATGCAGCAGCAGCTAGCCAGCCAGCCAGTGGCCACGCACAGCTGGGCCCCCACAAAAAACAACAGAAAAAAAAGAAACTACTTCAAGTCGGAGTCCATGTCTTCCACAGATCCTCCTCTTGAGTCTCCAGTTTATAGCATCGTCTCTCGTTCTCTCTCTCTTCCTCTGACAAGTTTTCGGTGTTTAAACTGCTTGTGTTTCGAATATTTTAATGAAGTCCATTGAGGTTTTGTGCGAACGCGAATTGCATTTATAAGCACTAGACCCCAGCCTCTCAGTCCCGGCTTAGATATTCTCTTTTTTCACTGGCTGTTGTTGTTTCTTTTTATGTTACTGTCAGTTTTTTTTTATTTTTGAAGGGGGGCTGTAACCGAAACGCGTTTATTACAATCTAATGAAGTCGAGAGCCTGGCACTTAACGGTACGAAGAGAAGCTGCCGCCGTCTGTTGCTTGTTTGTTGCCTGTTGTTTGAAGCTGTTTGTTGTTGCAGTTGTAGTTACGCAATTATCCATGCCACATGCCACATTTTACGGGGCCTCATACCGGGAGGGGGATGTCATAAACATTTTGCTAGACTAAAAAATATTATCGTTCAATGGAAGACGATTAAAATTCTGTCTGATTGTACAAAGTAGAAGTAAAATTAATAGTTACGGTTTTTTGGGATTATAATAAATAGATTCTCAGAGTTTTACATACTTACTCCAATTGAGTTGAATCTGGGGCTTGTGTCTCTCTTTTACAGCTAATTTTATTCCATATGTAATCCACATTTAAAGTTTAGATCCTCCTGAACCGATGCCTGGGAGTAACCCACATCCGTTGGCTTCTGCTTTCTGCTGCTGCGGCTGCTGTTGCTTTTCCCAAAACGAATAGCCCAAGACATAATAAATAACCGCTGTCATTCATAATGTCAACAGTGCTGCCAACATTTTGTGCTGTTATCTGTTGTGAGCTGCTCGCAGACTCGCAATTCTAGCAACCGACCAGCGTCGACCACCGGACTGACTCCACATTCTCCGTATACACACATACACATACTGGTAGGGGGTCTGGGAACCTCGCGAGTGGAGAGGCAAGCCACTGCCGCCCAGACAAAGTGGCTGTGGCTGGATGCAACATGTGTGTGTCTGCAGAAAGATGGCGGGGGGAGGAGGAGGGCATGGAAGGTGGGATCCAAAAGCCAAGAGCCAAAAGCGACCTCCCCACATTGGCCATCCATTCTTTTGTGGCTCTTCGGTCGTCCTCGTCGTCGACGTCGTCGTCTCCGTCGTCTGCGTCTGCGCTTTGACATCTTACAGATCAATTCATGATAATCGCTGGGACCACCATGGACCCACAATGGTTTAGTCTGCTGCTGGTCCTCTGCTGGGTTCGCATGGTGGAAACGTTTTTCTTTTTACCGGAATTTAACTGTTTTCGCTGGAAAAATTGAGAATTTCCAAAGAGCGAAAGAGCGAACCTGGGAGTCTAGCATGTAATCGATATTTTTCGAGTCACAACGACAGAAAAAACAGGCACAAAAAAGACAAAAGAGAAGAGGGGCCAAAACGAGGGGCAGTGGCATCGCGGAAAAAGGGTCAACTTGTGTGTGTGTGCAACATGTTCTAGCTTTTGGCGACATGCCACCGCGCTTCGATATCTTCGATATTTTTTTTTTCTTCTAGGGGGAATCTGTGGAATCAAAGACTTTTATTATTGTGTGCGGCTACTGGTCTTTTGGTTACCAAATCCCCGCGATTAGCATCGCCATTGAGCATCGGTCTAGCACTCTTTCATATCGATTTAGCATAAAATTGCCACAGAATGGGTCGAAAATTAATTACAGACCAACAGACCCCGAAAGCAGTTCGCTCGAAGTCGTTACACGGCTCTTCTTCGGCAAATGTAAATCATTTTCGCTATGCCACCACACGCTTGCAACAGGCTGGGACTGTGCGCTGGGGAGGGACACTCCTTCTGCCTGTTTTCTGTTGTTGGAACTAACTCAAACGCTGATTCGAGGCATTGCGCCCTCTAACCCTAGGAACATAAATTCAACGGCAGCCTCAGAAGCAGAGCTCAACAGCCAGCCATCTCCCATTCCGGCTGTGAAGAGATGAGAAAAGACAGACAAGTGGCAGTAGTGGCAGTGGCAGTGGCAGTGGCACTGTGGCAGCATTCCGTTGCCACGGCACTCGACAGGCACACAGTTCCAGTCCCAGTCCCAGTCCCAGTCGGAAAAGCAAATAACAAAAGGTTTAGTATAAGGTTTTTGGGTGGCTAAGAACTTGGTCGAGACCCCAGACCCAGTCACAGTTAACCCATCCTACGTCTTTAGAGACCAGTCCTTAGTCCAGAAAAGACCAGAACTTTGGCTTTGGTATCTTTGGTCATCGAGTGTGAATTGATTTTCTGTTCTTATACACTCCTTGTGGTGCAGGATATGAGTGAAATTTAGAAGGACTTTGAGCTCATAGAAACACACACATATTTAAACAAAATATTTGGTTTTGAAATAAATAAAAATAAAGTGAAAAAAATCTATAGCAAATATTTCTGACATTTTTTTCTATGAAAATGATAGAAGACAATGCAATTAATTAAAGAGACTACACATTTCGGGTGAACTAATTATTTAAGAATAATATTCGAAGGAACGAAGAGTTCCATCTGTTATAGTCGTAGTACGAGTTTTTAATCTGGCTTGGCATTGCATAAAATATTAGTCATAATATATTGTTTCTTTATTATTAATTATTTAAAGATTTTTATATTGTTGATATTTTTGTTTTATTTTATTTTATATTATTATTTTTTAATTTTTGTTAGAGTATTCACAATTCATTTTCTGCCCTCTGAAAATAATTCAAATCCTCACGTATTATTCTTTTTTGCATGCAAGTGCCACTGGGGAAGTGGCACACAAAACAGCGGCCCAGGCGACCTTAGCTAAATAAAGAAAGAGAGAGAGACAGATAGAAAAAAGAACAACAAAACAAAGAAACCCAAAAGAAAAGAAAATAAAACTGGGCAAAGTGCACCTGAGGGACCAACCGACTGTTGGGTCTGTGAGTCTGTCTCTGGGTCTCCCTGCAGCTTCCATTTCCAGATCCTGCTTCTGCTGCAGCTTCTGCAGCTACTTCTTGAGGTTGAATGTCTGAGAAGAAGTACTCCCAACCACTCCACAACCGATCGAATGGCATGGGATGGTATGGTTCCATTTGCATATGTTTCGGCAATTTTGTGCTGTGCGGCGACGACGGGCCCTGTGCGAAAAAATGATTTGCCGATCGCCTCGCTCTTGGTCCCGTCTGGACACTCCATCAATTCGTGATTTTTACGAGCGCAATGTCGTTCCATTCTCAGCCAGTGGATGGTGGATAGGGAATGTTGGGTATGAGGGGGTTCTGGGAGCTGTGCGCATGCGCAACGAAAGCATCATTTAACGCGCATTTAGCATCGAAGACACTCCAACAGACGAGAAGGCACAGCTTTTGTTTTATTTAAATACCCATCACTTGTAAGGATAGGAAGGTTGCATTAGTTTGAAAGGCAATATAAAACAATTACAATTTATCTTGCGTCAACAATTTTAATATCTGTGCACAGCCTCTTTCATCGGTCTTCCCAGTCATTTGAGGACAAAATAGATATTTTCAAGGGTATCACATAGTCGGAATACTCAAGTATTAAAAGCATTGCTTTTCTTGTGTGTTTTTTTGGGGTTTGTTTCGGTTCTGCCATCAGTCCTTTGGGCGCACTCTGGCTACTGAAGAAGCCCTCTCGATGATGTGTATGCAACGCTACAGGCCACAGACTGTCAGTCATTTGTCCCAGACGAACCGACGTCATCCACACATTCCCATCCCACCATTTAACCCGCTTCAGTCTGTTGCTGTTACTCCTCCACCCCACCCGTGCTTCAGTTTGTAGCCTCCATCCACCCCGTCCTGCAGTCGGTAGCTGTTTTGGGCCCTGGCCTTCTGGCCTGTCTTTATGTAAATTAGTTCAAGTGCATGCGATTTTTTGTTGTACATTTTGTGTGTTTCGTTTCGTGGCGGAGATTTTTGATGGTTTGCTGCCTCGGATGCTCAGTTTGTGGTTGGGTTAGGTTATGGTTAAGAAAACAATTAGCCAACAGGCTTCTGTCTCTGGTTTCCCGCTCTCCGGTCTCCCCCCAGTAAGTGCTCTATAATCTTCTTGGCCTTTCCCCTTTCTAATGTGCTCTGTATAGGTATGTCCATCTGGATATCTGCTTACCGGACTCTAATGATTTATAGCTTTCATATAATAGATAGTTTAGCATGTTCCTGAACGACGAAAGACCCGCATGAATCTGAGCTCTCCTTGGGATGATGTTTTACAGCCAACTAGAGATTTGCATTTGCCTTTGTGTGTATTTGTTGTTGGTTTTGGTTTTGTTTAAACATAAAAGTCGATTAGGTGCTTTCTTTATTACACTTCATCTTCTGGGCCATTTCGTTATCTAAATGCGACCATAAAATCCAACACCCAACGGAAAATATAAATGTATGCACAATCCCCTATATAGCCTCCAAAGCAGCACAGCGGTGTCGGATTTATGGATGCATTAGCGGGGTTTTAAGTCGATTTAATAAATATATATATTTAAGCTATTCTGCCACTGCCCCAAGCCCCCTGCTTTTGAGCTTCTCATTGATTTTTTTCACTTTTATGACTAGACAAATTTTTGTGCCCATAAAGAAAATTGCAAATTAGGCGAACGTTTAATTACAACCCCACCAAGAGGTGGAAGAGAAGGCTGATGCTGCTGCCATAAGTATTTTTTGTGCCATTTTCGACATATTTTCCATGGCAATGCTCGGGGAATGCCAATGCCTCAATGGCCAATGGAGAATGCCAATGCCAATGTCGAGAAATTGCCATCCCAATTCCAGCCAAAAAGTTCGTCTTTCTCTCTCTGCCTTTGGGGATGTCTTGTTGGCTTATTGGTGTTGTCGTGTTGTTTTTGTGGCCCCGACCGACTGACTCTCTGGCAAATGATTTAAAGTGTTGCTTTGCATTACATTTATTGCCAATTGAAATTTGAAGTGCGTGAGAAAGTTGGAAAATAGGTTCCAGCCGCCAGCCCGCTCGCTCGCTTGGTACCAGGGCACCCGGGCCTGTCTCCTCTGGAGGTGTCTTTGCGAGATCTGGCCAGAGGCCGTGTCCATTGCTCGCTGCTTTTGGCCTTTGTGCTGCGGGTTAATATGAGCTGAAAATTGGCTTGCTTAGTTTTGTGGTCGTTCGTTGGCTCGTTCGTTTTGTTGGCCTGTGATTTGATAACATTTTTCAGTTGGAATGGAAAGTTTCTCGTACTTGTATTTGCTGTGGATGCTCCTCCACTCTCTGGTCTCTGGTTTGTGGCCTCCTCCTGCATCTCTCTGATATTTTTGCTGTGGGTCTGCCTGCGTCTGCCTGGCCATGATTCTCTGGTGTGTGTGTGTGTGTGTGTGTAGCCTCCTGTAGCCTCCGCCTCGGTCAGGTCGTCGTCTGGATGGGTGCGGCAAACAGATTTGGGAATCGTTTATCGTTCCTCTCCCTCTCTTTTTCTGTTATTCATCGTGTGTGAGTGTGTCATCCCATGATACCCTTTTATATCTTCAATTAAGTAGAAGAGGCGTTTTGTTTAAGGATTGGTACATGATCAATGCAGATTGGAACTCATTCTGTAAGGTTTAAATCCAACAAAGTAGATACTAAAGTACATTTACAGGTAATATGCCAGTCGTATACGACACTCCATCACACACACTCCTCACATATGCGAAATTCACTTTGTTGGCTCCACCCTCCACACATCGCGGCAACACACCGCAAGCAAATGAAGCCAATTAAATGCCTCGTTCGCTCTCGTACTCATTGCCTCATTTGATTGAATTTTTTGATTTGTTTTTGCTTTTTTTCCTCACTTGTTTTTCCAATTGATTTGTTTGAAGGTTTCCATAGCATAATCAGGTACATCAATTAAGGCACCTCGAGAGAAGAGCGAGTTTTTTGCGCTTAGGGGGGCGGGACCTCCACCACTCTCGCAGTCAGGTTTCTGTATCCTCATCTATTTGGTCTCTTGTTTCCTTGCTGCTTGATTCTTGGCCTACAATTCCATTGTTGGCTTTTATATGGCGAGCCGAGTGGCCAGCATTTTGAGACCTTTGAGACCAAGTGGCACACTTAATGATTGCGACTTAATCTTACACCCGCTGACAAGGCCCAAAGCTGGTGACCAATGTGCCAAGAAATCAGAGATGCTAGAGATTATAGGGGAATTCGTGTAGAGAAATGTATAAATATTATTGCTATAAATTTTTCATTGATTTTCCAGAGATAGAAAAAAGACATAAGACTAGAGAAGAAATAGGAAAGAAATAGAATCCAGGAATTACAAATTTTAAGTGTATATTTTATGGAAGTACTCTTTCCACTTTCCCACGGAAAAAATTCTTTATTTTGAAACCATTTCCATATAATTTCTGTGTGTTAAATGCCCGCCCAAAGTTCGTTTAATATTCGATATAAAAATGGCAGGCAGCTGAAATTTGTAAAATCGAAAACCAAAAAACCACAAATACACATCTCTGCCCCTCGGTCGCTCTCTGTGTCTCTTTGTGGGGATGGGCGATTGACCAATAAACATGCAGCTTCATATCGGTTGACGTTGTTAGTTATAGTTTGTTATTGGCTGGCTTTTGGAGAATTTGCAAAAAGCCACTAAATAAAAAAAATACTAAAAAAAGCAAAACTCCTCGCCCAAAAGTGAAACCAGCTTTGAATTCAAGTTAGTTTTTTGCCTGTCCGCCTGTCGGACTGTGTGTTGCTGTTTGTGGATGCTGCTGCTGCTGTGCTCTTTACTCAAATGGGGGCCTCATCATAATTTCCATTTTTGCGGTCAGGCTTCGTCCAATCAGCGCTTTGCACATTAGCTACAAAAAAATAGAGAAAAAAAACTACAACCAACACACAGGTTGATTGCATTTTGTTGTCTTTGTTGTTGCCGTCCGCGTCAATTGCAGCGGCACTTGTTGTTGTTGCCGCTGCAGCAGATGTTGTAGTTGTTGTTGCTGTTGCTGTTGCTGCTGTCAGCCATTAGCGGAACAGTGTGAAATTCGATATTAGTGCAATTCATTTTCAACAACTAATTTTGTTGCCAATCTCTCAATCGTTCAGTTCATGCCCCCCATATACCCCCCTGCAAAAAAAACCCTCACAGATTTTCATGTTGGGTTTTTTTTTGTCGCGCTTCATTAGTTGGAAAAGTGTTTGGCCTAAACCGCAATCAGCAAAGGTTTCAAGGGTAGATTTTATTCTCTGGCAGTGTAACATAAGGAATAAATGGGGTTTCATCTGAAAAATTAAACGATGGAAGGTACAGAAAAATTTGACAACATTTCCTGACATTTTTGTACTTATTTAACGTGATTTTTGCTGAAAGATGCTTTTATCTACCGACCAATATGTATAATTGTATCAATCACAAACCATTTTAATCCAATAAGCGAAACAGCGAAAATGATTAAAGAAAAGCCAGTGCCAACACACAATTTGAAAGCCAAAAAACTCGGCTTTTGTCCAAATCAAAGAGTTTTAACTCACAATTAGAGAGTGTCCTACAGTCTTTACAGTTTCCAATTATTTATGTGCCGTTCTCTCACTCTTTTTTGCTTGCCGTTTTAGTTTTTACGATAGAAATTGTATTTCTATTGCAATTAGCACATTTCGGATGATTGAAGGCGGCAGCGGCCTGCCAGCATTACAGGAGGAGTCAAGTCCTCAAAAAGCAGCAGCAGCATCATATGGAAAATTAATTTTCACTCTTTTTGGATGCGTTACGCCCCGTTCCAAGACACACACTGCCTCATAAGCAGGCAGTTACATGGACAGCCATAGAGACGACGACTCAACGACCTGTTCTCAAGTGTAGTTTTTTGTTTTTTTTTTGCTGTAGTTTCTATCTTTCTGTTTCTGTTTTTTTACGACTTGCGCGTTTTTAATTACAACTACCGGGCAGTGCAGTGCAGTGCAGCTACAGGTGGAAGGTGGAAGGAGGCGGCGCAGGAGGAGGCGGTGGGTTAGGGGGTAGACGTTGACGGGTTTTACGGATTGCGAACTGCGCATATCTTTGGTCACTTGCCACATCTCGACATCTCGCTGCTTGCTGTTTGCCTGCTAATTCTAAAAGTCTCGGTCAAAAGGTTTTGATATATGTTAAAGCATAGCAAGGTGGCAATCCGTTTGGAATATCCGTCGTCTGATTGCTCAAGAGTGCCCTTAATAGATCAAACTGGTAATTGAGTACACAATAATCAAGATTTCCATCAGGATATCCACTGATATTTTGGCACAAAGCTCATCCACTTTCAATCCTAAATATTAAATAAATTCTCATACATTCCTTTAACGCCAATTACCATTCCGTTTAGATATCGTTTTGGTTTTCTTTTCTCTCGGTTATCTCTGCCCCACATCGATCGATTTACAAATTGAGGGGCACCGTGCAACAGGTTGTTGTATTCATAACGAATGCTTTACGGATTAACCCAGCCGTAGGAAAAAAAAGAAACCGAAATCCCCTTCGGGCTATAGGGCTTGTATTTATTTCAATCTCTGTGAACAATATGCCTTTTGATTGCAACTAATTGTGGCATGGAAAATGGAAAGAAATTTATCAAACGCCCATAAAAAGTATATCAACAGGCCAAAAGACTGGCTTTCGTTGGGCTTTGGGCAATCATTCAAAAGAGATCTCATTCGATCTGCGATCTGCGATCTTCGATCGCATGAAATAAGAGCCCTCGAGAGCTCGGCTTGTAGAATCGTTTATAAATTATGAAAATATATGTACATAATGCATACACTCGTATAAGTCCACAAGTTCAAAGCGGACCGTGTTTCTTTTTTTTTCTTTTTGAGCCCACAAAAATATGAAAAGCGCGTTTTTGTTGTTTATTAATTTATTAAAAAAGAGAAGATGTCTGTGGGGGTAAAAAATAAATCCATTTTTATACAGATTTCTATGTCATTCGGCTGCTGGCTGCCAGCTGCCGGCTGCCGTTTCGTTTTCTGGTATTTTGTTGGCTAACAATAATTAAATTTAGATTAAGTTTTGGAAACGAATTCGATGCGAGCGAGCGAGCGAGCCTCTGCTCTCGACAGTAGTTTAATGTATGCAAATTACACGCTGATGACCCCGAAAAACATATCACAGATCGATCCGAACCCCTGACCCCTGTCGACATTGAGCCAAAGCCAAAGCCCTTTTTGGATGTGACGAATCGATTCCCAAAACGAGACAAATCTCATTTCTGCTTTGCCCTGCTCTCCCTTCTCTTCTCTTTGGAGATTTGTAACACTTTTCTCTTGCCCAGAGATTTTGTTTCATTTTTCTCCTTCGATGGGGTTTTGTTGTTGTTTTTGTTTATGACCAAGCAACACCCATTTTCTCAACTTTTCGACTTTAATCGTTGTTGCGCGGGTTCGTCTTGTGTATAATAATCATCATTTTTCCCCCAAAACGTTTTCCATATTTTTTGTATTTTCTCTCCTCGTGGGCGTTGCTAATTAGTAGCTTTTTTCCACTCTTCTGGGTGGAAATTTGTGCTCGATTTGATTTGTGAAAATTTATGTTCAGCATTAACGTTAGGGACTGGCTTTAGGTTTGTCGGTGTGGTTTACGATGTGCGAGCTTGGGGCCGAACGCATTTTAATGGGGCCTCAAATGAATAGCCAAAGCCAAAGCTAGAGTGTGGTTAAATTGAAGGCGGACTTTGAATGTGAGACCGAAAGTCTGGGATTTGGTGTGGTTCAAAATTAGTTAAATTAATTGGGGAACATTTTAATGGAGGGAGGAGGAGAGCTCGTTTGAATCTGAAGTGTGTTAGAGGTGGCATACATCATAATTTATGTTGCATTTAAGTCTGCCCTAATGCTTGCATTTAGGTTCATTTCACACCTCGAGAGAGCATAGTGAACCGTGAGAGATTATCCTAAAAAACCTCGTATCCTCTCATATATTTCACTTACTTTCTTTGTACGAGATCCTCTCACATTTCATTGCATCACGGAAACCAATCAACAGCAAAGACAACGAGGTGTGGAAAATGCAAATAGTTGAAGCCCAAGCTCGATGGATCTATCATCGATTGATAGCGTACAGTGCGCTAAAGAGAGGAGGCAGGGAAAGGGGAATCTCCCCCAATTGAACACGAGTTCATTCTGGTTGGTTGTTGGGTAGGTAGGTGGGCAATCATTTTTGGCCACGCTAATTTTGCTGACCTGCTGATTGCCCATGGAAATTGAAAATTATGAAATTATAATTTTCTTCCTACTTTGCCAGCGAACAACAATAGCAACAGCAAACAGCAAAGCAGCAACCAGCAACCAGCACATGCGACGAATGGATATGGCAGCAGCGGATTGTGAGATTGATACGTCATGTCAATCGTGATTTTGTTTGTTGGAACTTTAACATTTCACCTACGTGATGCGATGCGATGCGATGTGTTGTGATGTGATGTGATGCGATCGATGTGGGATGTATGTGCTGTATGTGCCAACGATGATCCCTGTTGGAACCCCAGCGACCTCCTCCCACTCCATGAAGTCCATGGATTCCGAGTGCTGCTTCCTTTGCTGCATGGCTATGGCTGCATCATCAGGCCATGCCACACGTCATGCATGTTCATATACAAATTCGTTGCGCCTGATTACAAGATCGAACTCTACTCGGACGACGATGATGTGCCTGGTGCCTGATGCCTGATGGCTGATGCCTGGGACGGTGCCCCGTGTGACTTCTACGACTATGACCCGAACGTTCAAAATTTGTAGCAATGACCCCGACATCATCCGCCCGTCGTCGTCTCTCCCAAGGAGGAGTAGATGATCGAAGACCTATTCGCACGGTTCGCTCATTGGAACGATGCCACAATATGGCTTGCAAATCAATTGGCCAGAGAGCATGGCCAGAGCCAGAGCTACAGCCAGAGAGCTATATTCTCCCAAGAGCTATATACCCCCTCTGTTTATTATGCTCCAGGCCCCAAGGCAATGCATAAAATGAACGGCAATGGGGCGGAAGAGATCAACGAATTGAGGGTACTCTTGTTATGCCAGTCTTTTGTAGGGAAGAGAATAAACCTTGAACAATTTGGTTCTTCTTTAGATGTGGAATTGGTTATAAAAGAGAAATAAAGCTGGGAAAAGCCAAAATATTCCTCTCCTACTTTAACATTCATACCTTTAACACCCCCCCCATACTAAAGAGTATCCCAGAAAATCTAGACTCGAGAGCAGCAAGTGCATAAAAGTTCGCGGGAACATTTTGCGGCTGCAGTTGATCTTTAGCCATATTAAATTAACCAAAAGGCTAGGCCGTGGCCAAGCAGGAGGAGGAGGCGGAGGAGGAGGCCTCTATGATTGATCTGCCGCAGCGACCGTCCGTGGACAGTCGCGGACGATTATACAGTCAATGTTGGTCGTCAGGTCGGTGGTACCGTTCCCGTTCGCCGTCTTTTGGGTCGCCAGGTTGGGGTCGGGTCGGGTTTCGCATCGTTTCGGATCGCATGCATAATTTTCAATGTGTGTCGGAAGTTTTTCGATGAGGAAAATCGTACAAAAATATACATTTTGCTTAGCTGTGTGTTGTTTATTGAGTTATTGCTGGGCAATCGAAAACAGCTCGCCTGGGATCGGATCGGTTAGGGTCTGGGACTGACTGTGGGTCTGGGATTCAGTTTAAATCATTCCTTCCGCCAAATGATGCGCACGTTCTTTTGGGCTAAGGTTAAATGTACCTACCCATCATTTGGTTGGTTTAATAAAGTTATGAATTCCCAGGGATGCATTCCCCCGATTTATGATGTTACGCTTTTTAGTCCATTATATGTGGGGGGCATGGAAATGGAAATAGCGATTAGTATAGCGATTTTCCCATGACAAATTAGTAGCAGGGGAGAATTTGAATATTTATAACCATTTATTTTTATATGGTTTTTTTTTCCCCTATTTTTGGGGGGAATTTCCACAATTAATAATGGAAATGTTTTGTTGTTTCCCATATTAAAAGTAATTCATTGCCTTGAATATTTATTCGATTACTGGATGGGCTCTTAAAATACATATTTGATGTGAGAAAGTGTAAAGTAGATTTCAGTTATTCCATCTTAATACGTCAATCAATCAATTTAATTTGTTTAAATTTCGATAAATGTTTCCTTAGATTTATACAGGAATTTTCCTGTGAATTTATGTTCTGTTGGTTGCAGATTTCATTCATTAGAGTTCCTTATAAATGACACACTTACTCCTCTCTCCGTGGATATTTCAAAGATATTTCATACACTCCCATGGATACACCATTAAAAATCTTGCATAAAAAAAAACACAACAAGAGATCCGAAACATAGCAGCAGCTCCTTTCCGTCGCATAACATGCTCATATAATTACACGCAAAATAATTGTTCTACTACGAATAGTGTGTGTGTCTCTCTGTGTCTCTGTGTGTATTGAGGAGCTACCTGGGAGAATGAGAATCCTCTAGAATCTTTCGGAGGTCGCAACCCGCGTGGTGGCTGCTGCTGCTTCCTCATGAAATTCAATGCGCTTGCATCTCTGATTCTCAGACTTTTTAGCCTTGAATTCCTTTGCACTGCGCTGCGGGCTGCTCTCTCTCTCTCTCTCTGTAGCTCGGGGGCTATCGAATTACCAGACTCCAACCTCCAACGTACAACCCTCCCCCTGGGCGATGCGATACCAATCCTCCTGGTATCGCCTCTTCCCTAACACTCAACACTCGCAGCGCATTGCCACGCTGTGGTTTGTTTGGTTGTTGTCGCATGTAATTGGCTGTACATTTCGACACCCCGGCGACAACAACCGAACAACCATAGCAAAACAGCAACAGCAACAACAACCAGAGGAACAACAACCGCTGAGCAAGAGTCGTAATGAGCTTGTACACACACCACTCGCTCGGCATAGAGCGGCATCCACAGCAGCAGCAGAGCCGCAACATAGAGAGAAATAAAATAAGCGAAAAGCTAGAAATATATAAACGTAAAGATACTCTTTTTGTCTTTCTTTTTTTGTAATATAATATTTCCTAGAGATAAAAAATAAAAATAAAGAGGATTTAAGGCACATTTGCATAGGATAAAATTGATTTTCTTTAAAGAATCCCATAAAAACAAGGAAGGGAATACGGTTTTAGATGTTCTCATAAAATGAGGATGCTTTTCGAGCTATAATTTCTGTATTAAAAAAGCGTATTACCACTATTTTGATGCAACTTTCTTCTGAAACGTTCTGAATAGCAATTAACTCAAAGACTTTCTTCTAATATCTATATTTATATTGGAAAAATTGGCTGATATTGTAATTGGGAGCATTCGAAAACTCGAAAATAACGAAAAGGATTCGTCTACAGATTATTATCCCGAACAAATAATCCTTCTTCTTTCATCCTTCTATACAAACTGAGAGACAGTGCAGCTACTTTGAGGGTACATCCCATATCGAATGACCCCAAAGAAATAGAGGAATAAATATGATGCAGCATCTCTAGTGGGACGCATCTTTCTCTGGCCTGAGGCTCTTGCGGCTCTGTCTGTGGCCTCAGGTGGGCGCGTCCCGTCCGCAACAAAATATTGTTTATGTAGAAAGCAGTTGTCTGCAGACAACAAAAAAATAAAGAAAAAACAGAGGAAAAAACAAGCAATTTCATTGCCGTTCGAGTTTCGTTTCTCGTTGTGTGTGTTTAACTCGTCTTATTACCAATAAGACAAATCCTAATTATACAATAAATTCCATTTTGCATGCCCCGACCGCAGCACCATTCGCGCGAGTTCGAGTTTTCACCTCGACAACAACCGATGTTTGACTAGGCTGCTCTCTACGCCTCCATGCCAGTCTCCAGCTACGATACCCCCCGCTCGAAACTCTCATTCCAGCTCCTCCTGTGATAACAATCTCGCAAATTTCTGTGCGAACATTTCGCCCAAGAGTTTCGTTGGAGAGTCGCTCTCTGGGTCTTGTGGCGTGGATCCGTTGCGCTGCGTCTCAAGGCGGTGCGGCGGCGTAATAAAAATAAAACCATAGACTAAACGATAACAGAATGGTGGGTGGAGCGGGGGGGGGGGGGGGGGGGGGGGGGTGGGGGGTGGTTGATGCAGTTGATGGTTAGGCGTGTGCGTTTGTTGGCTTGTAATTGTGTCTTGTTAATTTCGCATATTTGAATCTACTTGAGGCAATTTTTACAGTTTGAAAGGCAAATCTCTCGCCGCGTCTCTCAGTCTCAGTGTCTTCCTCTATTTTGTGAGTTGCATATTTAATGGATTTGCAGTTAAGTCAATTTATTTTGTAATTAGCAAAGAAAATAAGCCAAGAAAATGCGATTTAGTGATACAAAATCGATTATGTTTGATTTTTTTCTCCATTGTCCATTGTGTCGTATCATATATACAACAATCTTTTCACTTCTGCCTTCTCAATTCTTCTGTGATAAAACTCCAAATAATTTGTTAGTTGTCCGCTTTAATAGATTTTAAGAAATCATAAGGAAAAACTCCATTAAAAATCCCACTTGATAGCGATAGCTAGACCATCATCATCATCACCAACGCAGCAGCAGCAGCAGCAGCAGCATCAGCCTGCCTCAATCATGATCTTGTGCCCCTCATTGTCGTTCAGGTGTGGTGGTGGTGGCACCTCTTTGGTTGCCCTGGTGGCTCTGGTGGTTCGATGTGGATTGGTAGCTCTGCACGAATTTGTTGTGCCATTTGTAGCCCGATGTGCTGCTGGATATAAAATCTTATATCTTATGGCATTTAGCATGAGTTTTTGACAGTTGCCGTTGCTGATAATAAAATGCGACAAGTGGTTGTTGCAACAGGATTCAGCATGCAGGAGGCAGGCGATCGGCGCGAATTGCTCTGTAACGTGTGTTTGTAGAGCTGTTAATTAAATTAAATTAATTGCAATTTATTCAAATGGAAATTTATGAAAAATAATTACAATCGCTTGTGGTTTTACGACAGTCTTAAAGTCTACATATATGACTGGCTGATCCATATTAATGATGCACTGAAATTTGCAGACAAAAGTTTGATTTATTTTATGGTTTTTCGCTCATCATTTTGCTCCATTTCTTTACGCTGTTTGAATGCCTCCGAATCCCAGATATCTTATGTATGTGATGGCAGTCTTTTAATTTATTCAAAGTCACGTTGCTGGCAAGTTGCTGAGAAGTCAGAGCCCTGGAAAATGAGGAATTCTCTTTTCTTTGCATTTCCATGACAGAATCCAAGCAGTGAAGAGCTCTGAGTGAGTCAGCGTTAAGTGCATCAATTTCCATTTAACTGTAAGCGATATTCAGCAGTCATTGAAAATATTGCCAATATTTGTGCTTCCTTCTTGTGCGCTGCTTACTGCTTCTTGGGTTGCTGCTGTTGTTAGTGCCTCTGTGCCAAATTGCAAAAGTCAAACTAAGGGAACAGCCAGCAGCGAGCCAGCGAGCCATCTAGCCATCATCGACTTCTGCCACCATCGTTTGACGTTGTCTAAACAAAAGACTCGAGAAACGAACTTGGAGTTTGGCGGAGATGCAGATGAAGCCCCCAGAGAGAACCTGAAGTGTGGGTGACATCTTCAGCAGCAGCAGCAGCAGCCAAACACTTGAGGCGTTTGAGCTATTTGCGTTGATTGTCAACGCCACCAAAGCACATAGCCAAAAAGCGGGACAGATGGACAGACCAGACCAGTCCGACTGCAAGTCGCAAAAAGTCATAGAGATGGTTGTAACAATACGATTAATGGCGATAGCTTAGAGTTATAAAATCGTAGAATATTTGGAAATATATATAAAAAAAAAATCAATGAAATTTATTTACAGGATATTTATGCCAGTTTCTTTAACGAAAGTTATGAATTTTTAAAACATATTTTCAAAGCAGAGCAAAATTAGCAATCTATAGCCAATTTAAGAATTTAAATGTCTGAACGATACCTATCGCATAATTCTCCCGTGCCAATGTCCATTCCCATTCCAATTTTCGCGCATTGCTGATCCAATTCCTCGCCCACTGATCTGCCTGATCTCTTCTGTCACGCTTCCATCACTAAAGCAACTCTGTCTGTCTCTTGGGTGCTTGGGGTCTTCCCATCATCGAATGGGAGTCGTGTTATTGTTGTTGTTATTTTTAGTGCTACCGTTGAACAGCATCCCTCCCGCCACCCAGCCCAGGATGACTCGATGCTGGTCACCCGCCCGTACCCGCCTCATCTTCTTTGCCTCTCGTTGATGATTCCCAATGGGCAATGATGATGCTTCAGTTTTGTTTTTGTTGCCTTGGTTTTTTTCTTATCTCTTTTTTGTTGTTGTTGCTTCTCTGTTTATTTTTCTAACACTTCAATTGGCATTCCACACAAAAAAAAAAACCAAAACAAAGCAAGCGAAAATTGCAAAACGTGAGGTAGTTTTCGAGTTCTAATTTAAAATAATTTTTGTGTTGACGCTTTTGCAATTTCAGAAGGCAGATGAAGAGAGAGAGACAGAGCAAGAGGCACTAGCAGAGAAGTCTCAATGTCTCAATGTCTCGATGTCTTTTGGAAGCTCTCAGCTCTTAGCACACTCCCGCTTCCTCCTCTCGTATGGGTGTCTCTACTCTCCTTGGTGTATATATTTTTATCCATTTCGTAATAGAGTCGTTAAGTGGCTCTTTTCTGTTTTTTTTTGTTGTTTCTTTTTCTTTTTGGTAATTTGATGAACGATTTTTGATAATTTTGCACGTTTTGTGCTTTTGCTTTTGTGACCTGTTGAAACGTTCATAGAGGTAGAGAGGGAGACAGAAGAGAGACAAAGCGAGAGAGAGAGAGACAGGGACAGGTTGCCTTGATTGAGGAGTGTGACATGGGGGGCGCATCAGAGGCCAGGAATGAAGACTCTTTTGCCTTTTTCTCTGATTTTAAAATCAAGTGCAGGCAAGTGGGTAATTATTGTTGTTGACTCTCTCTCTCTCTCTCTCTCTCTCGCTCTGTCGCTCTCTTGCTGTGCTGTTGTTGCGGTGCTGCTGGTGCTGCTGGTTGCCCCTGCTTGATGATGCAGGATAGAAAACGCTGACCACTCAACTGTCAATGGCTCGAGGAGTGGGTAAACCTCCTCCACCCATCACTCCCCAACGCATATGATATGCACTGCAAGAATTTTAAGAAATTGATTATATTCAATATTTAATGATTATAACTGTAATAATTAGTTCGATTTTCAAGAGAGCATTTTATGTCGCTTCCATGAGAGCTCTTTCCTATTTTAACTCAAGCAATTTTCCATTCAATATTTCATCTTTATTTCTTATTTTCATATTTGTTCCCAAGGATTGTTATCCCAAGTTAATTTCTAGTCAATGTCGGTCATAGTTTTCACGATCTCTGGT
Organism: Drosophila guanche; assembly: GCF_900245975.1. NCBI lineage: Eukaryota > Metazoa > Arthropoda > Insecta > Diptera > Drosophilidae > Drosophila > Drosophila guanche. The sequence goes on along the minus strand of NW_022995744.1, from coordinate 7,305,580 downwards.
TCCTTTTAAAGCTCTTTCCCCACTAGTTCTTTAAGTGTATTTGCCTCTGACTCTGTGTTTGTTTGCCCATATTCAAGTGCTGCACTTTTGCCTGGCCTGATTCGTCCCTGCCTCGTCTGCTGCCTTCTACTGCCTTCCTGGCTGTCGAACTTCACCTGTGGATGTGATTTGCATATGTGGCCCCATAGTTTGCCCCAACAGAAGCAGCAACCGCAGCAGCAGCAGCAGCAGCAGCGGCAGCAATCGCAAGTCCGAACCTGGAGTCTCAGTCCGGGAGACTCGAAGTCTGAGTCCGAGTCTGAGGCTGCTTTTGAGTGCCCATGAATAGTCACAAAGCATTAAGCACTTCAGGTGCTTATTGGGGGAATGGGGATAGCGGGGCTATGGTGGGGTGGGGCCAGCAGGGCTCCACAATTATCTACACAATATGGCAATCACATATGTAGATATGCACACACTCAGCACCGGCAGCAGCAGCGGCAGCGGCAGCAGCAGTTTTTTTTTCAACCAGTTGTCCAATCTAGGAAGTGCATGAATTGCATTTTCCATATGGCCACAAAATGCTGCGCACCTCCTCGCCCCTGCCACATGACTCTCTTCCTTCTGCCTGCTTGCAGCTCCTCCATCTCCTCGGACAACTGCGTTTTGCCATTTCCTCATTACTAGCCGCAGAAAACTGCAAAAAATGGTAAGAAAAAAAAATGTATATATAGGAGAGAAGAAAATAGTAAAAACGGGTCGCAGTCATCGTCGTCGGAGTCGTCTCCATCGTTGTCTTCTTCTGGCGAGTAGGCTTTGTGGCCGAGCTCAGAAGAAATTGAACTTTTTCACACCAGAATCGATTGTAATTGAATGCCCGAGGGCGACCGAGGCCAGGCCCAGGCCCCGCCAGTGTACGTGTAGAGTAGTGTCCGTCGTATAGCCAGCGAGGCCTGTTAATGCAAATTTTTCTCATTTTGACATTGGAGAATATTTCAACCAAAAAGCATCTATCTATAAACTTTCCACCAGCCAAAAAAAAAAAAGGCTACAACGCCACCACCAATGGAGTACATTAAATTGCTTTATTTTTGTTTATATTTTCTTAGTTTTTTCGGTTAGGATATGCTCTTTAGTGTGTGGTTGCTGCTGGATCAGGGGACACCTGCTGCTAACATTTAGCTTGAAATGTTATTTTGAAAGAGCAACAAACAAGGCAGAAAATATTTAACTAGGCTTTGGGAATGCTCTTACTCAAGGGTGGAGCTCTAATTGAGATTTTTAGGGGTAAAATTAAATGAAGAGAAAATCAGATCAGAGCATAACTAACTTCTTCTGCATTAATATTCCATAAAGTTATAGTTTTCGATTGATGAAAATTCAAACTGTGTGAGCGATAGAATAGAGAGGCGTGAGAGTAAAGACGTCTTCAATCGTCCATCAATCCGAGCATTGAAATATTTATTTTTTTATACCAAACATGTATATTTTCTCTTTTTTGTTTTTGGGGCTCGATCTGAATGTCTATTCCCATCAATCTCTGTGTGTAGAAACTTCATTAACCGATTCGATTTCGCCATAATTCTGTGCCCCACAAAATTTCACAACAGGCGCCCCACAACAAAAAAACAAGAAGGAAAAAAAAACGCATATTCCCAGGCCCCCGCCACACACACACACACACACACAGACGCATAAAATGGCCTGGCCAAAAGCGTAACCGTAAATTGATGGCTTACAACGATTCAACATTAAAAAATACAACAAAAGCAAAGTAACCACACAGAAAACAAAAATGTTTGTAAATGATTCATTTTCTCCAGACAAGAAATCAAAGCGCGAGAAGGTGTTTAATTACCAAACAAAATTCAACAAAATGGAAACGATTAATTCAATTCGCAAATATTTTGGATAACTGGAGGGAGGCGGAGGCCCCGTTATGTTTAAAACAAAGCGTAGAAAAAAATCTGTAGCTACATTTGGGGCACAAGTAGAGATCTGATTTGTTGTGTATCGTGTGTGATTTTTGGGTTTTGCCCACAATATAATTATTAAATGATTAAAACTTGGAATATTCGGTGCCTTAGCATTATCTTAACTAACTATATTTTCATCCATCCCTAAACGAATGTATCCTGCTGGAGTAGAGTGCTATAAATATAAAAATCATAAAAATAGGAAATCCCACAATAAACACTAACCATAGATCGAGAGAGAGAGACAGAACGAACACAAAATAATCAACCTCGAAACCTCGTGTGTTGTGTGTGCCATTTATCAAATCATTGCAGCAGAGCAGACCAGAGCAGAGGAGAGCAAAACAGAGAGCTGAAACTGGACTGGAAGTGAACCTGAACCTGAACCTAGGGCTAGGTCTAGGGTCCCACTCTCTGGAGCTGTGGCTGTGGCCCCCATAGTGGTGTGAGTTTCAGTTGGGCGCCCTCCACTCGCACTCGCGCAGAACTGCTCCCCTCTCTCTCTCTCCCTGTCTGCCTGTGTGTGGGTCAGACATAAGAGTTCAAACTCATCCGTCAAGTGGTGTGTGGTGCGCGAGGGCTTTCGGTCTTAATGGATCGACATATTGAAGATTGCTGCGAGAGTCTGTGGATTGGATATGTGGGGATTGGATTGGATATGTTTGTTGGGGCAGCTAACCCATTCCAGTCTTTCACTCTGCCTCGTCTCTAGTTGTGTTTTGGTGTTGTCATTTATCATTTGATTCCCTTCCACTGTGCACCCCTGTCCCCCTTTGGTTTGTTAACAAGTAAAATCTATTTAAGCCTTGTTCGTGGCATTGTTGGCTGTGTGGCTCTTTAATTGGTTCACATGATTTGTAAATTAAACAATTGCGAGCGCCCGAGAGGCGCGAGACTTTTGTAATTTGTAATTGAAAATTGAGCATGAAGAAACGGTGTGAGCTGTGAGCTTTGACAGCTTTTGTGGTTCCAAATGATTGCCGGAGGGAGGCGGAGGCAGGGAAGGGAAGTTCGGAGAGGAGCGATCAAGCAACACGCGTTGATTGATAATATCGTGATTCGTTTGTATGGCGGGGGTATTCTGATTCGAGCATTGGCATTGGACTCTGTTTCAGGGGTAACGATTACTGCAACTAAATGTTTCCACTGAAAACCTAAACAACAGGAAGTAATATCACATTTAGATAATGAATTTTTGAATATTCAAAAAATATGATTGATTGATGGCTCTTAAGATCTTGATTAGATTGAGAGACTGAGCAAAATCACAGGTGAATCACAAACAATGGCGTGCATCGATAACGGGTTGATAGCTGTTTAATTGCTTAGCCACAATGGGACAGAGATTGCGAGCGTGAGAGAGAGATTCAAGCTTCCTTTTGCCATAATTCTAGCAGAATTTTCTAATTGAAAAATGGAATAATAAGAACCTAATCTGTTAAATATATACGCCAAAATAATGATCTATAATGTAGCCATATTTATTATAGTTTTTGATCTTCTCTTCCGCAGATCCTACCCGTAAATACTTGGATCCATTGCTTGGGGATACTTTGTCTTCTGTTGGTAAGTAGATCTCCCCTGATTGCCTCTCTGTATCTTCATTCCATGTCCATGTCTATTGTTTGGCATGGAATCGCTTCAAAGTTGCAGCTGATCTTTCGGCTTGGACACCCATTCTGGGCTCTGGGTATTTCACTGTTATCTGTGAAGGCAAATATCTGCACGCAGCCCCCTAGAGCACACGACCTCTTTGCCCCCACTGCTTCGGGAGGCCTCTAACCATCACTCCCTGCTCTCTGGCTGCTCCTTTCTGCTGCAGTCGTTGCACAAAGTGTGTGTTTTTTTTCGCTCATTACAAAACCAGAAAGAGCAAAGACGAAAACGAAGACGAGACCCGATCCGAGCGATCCTATCCGATCCGAAAAGATTATAATTGATTAAGATGAATCAGCGTTGCGGTCAAAATGTTTGATGGGAATATAAATTGTTTGTGGTTTTGTGTAACGATGCAAACGATGCCAGACAAGAGAAAGACAGAGACGCAATGCATCCCAGATAGCTACCTCCCTCTCTGCGGATGCGATGCCAAGCGATGGATAGATGGATGGTCCGATGGACATGGAACAAGTTGTGGCCTAACAAAATCAAATGCAACATTTTTTTTTACTTTGCCCCCAAGTTGCACGCAGAGTGCCCGCAAGTGCCCGCAAGTGCCGCCGCCGCTGCTGATGATGATGCCGCTGCATGCCAGAGGGGCTGCGGCAGGGGCAGACTGTGGGGCATCATCAGCACAATGCCAAAATGCCACTCTCAAGGCGGTAAATCTAAGCCGTGGTAAATAAATCAATCGCAATGCAAAATTTTCGCGTTTTTTTTTCCGTTTTCACAAATGCCCTGTAATTGTGCTGGCTGAGGGGTATGTTGGTTTAGGGCAGTTAACAGAAGGCAAGGCATGGCAATTGTTAGCTGTTAGTTTAGTTAATTTTGAATTCCCAAAAAGTTTGCTTTGTTATTTCTAGAATTAGAATTCCAAAGATGCGGCTCGGCTTTCGGGCTTTGCACATTTACAATACAATCAATTAAATAATCAAATATTCCCATAGAGTAATTTTCCATTAACATTTCGCTGTTTTATGCTACATTTTTATTGGAAAACTATCGTACATTTTAATTCGGAGAAACTCCTTAGATATTCTCTTGACTGATAAAGGTATCCTTTAGTCCATATTTAGTGGAAAGTTCTTCGTTTTGGTTTTCTCTTCTTTCATTTAGTTGCCTGCGTTTGATTTTGTTGCTGCCGCGCTGCAGCGTTGCAGAGCTGTGACTGGCTGCGGCTATTGATGAGCGGCCATCAATATTTGTCTAGTTCGAGTGTGGAATGCGCAACGCGGGCCAAGACCCGCGAGTGGCACTCGCACTGTGGCACTCTCGACGTGGACGTGTATCCTCCATCTCAACGAATCTCTTGACTTGAATGCTGATTGCGTGTGGCAGGCAAACTTCCTGTTTTGTGGCCGGCCGGCCACCCAAAGTATTTACTTATTTTTTCCCTCCTGTTTTCCACACATTTTCCAATGAGCTCAAGGTTTGGCAGTGGCAGCGGCAGCGGCAGGGGCAGCAGAGCTATAGCTCTGCTTTCGCTGCTAATTAAACGCCCTGAAGTACACACCCTGCCTACCGCCATTAAGCCATTTGCCAATTTGGCAGCACAGTAGCTCCTTTGGCTCTGGGGGCCCACGCTCTGCACTGCTGCTGCTGCTGCTCCACGGAGTAATAATAATAATAATAATCATTGAACTTTGATCTGATCGAAACAGAGATATAAATGTATATATATTTATTGTATTTGTGTCTCTGTTTTGTTTAGCCAATATTTGCATTTGATTGAACAAATGAAATTGTCTTGGTGTCTCCGAGATGACGTGGCCACGTTGCTTTCTGGAGGATTCTACTGACACATGGAAGAGGGAATGCTCTTTAAGAAGGCTTTATGGAACACTTTTTAATGGATTTTGTAGGAGTTTGCTAGCTTGCCACTGCGTTTATCCATTTTCATTTTATTCTATAGAAATTATACGAAATTAAATCATTTAAATATACGTAAGGTAAAACAATTCATTAACTTCAGATTTTGTTCGATTTTTGTAGGATCTTTGATTGCTTTTCAATGAAGAATTGTTCCCTGGGCAACTCCTAAAGTCTACAGTAAAAATTTATAAAAATGTATAAAAATTCATTGGCTTTGAATGATTTTGACAGGATTTCTTAAACGATTTTTGAGTGTTTTTTTCTGTTTTGCAAATCAGCTTCATGGATTTTTTCTTTGAAAGTTTTCATGATACAAGATATAACTGTCAAACACTTTGATAAAATCAAGGAACCCCAAATGAGTTTCTGGGTAGCAAATGTGATGTGATGTGAGGCAATCTAACAAGTCTCTCTCTCTGTGGTCGACGCATGTGGGATGTTAAAGGTGAGGTTACAAGCAAAAAACACACAGGCAGACAGAAAGACAGACAAAGGCCCAAGCCCCAAGTCCCAAGCCCCAGACGGGCCCAAATAGTTAGACATTTTGCTGGCTTTTGATTGTTGCTCGCGTTGTTCCCGTTTCACGTTTTGTGGGCACGGCGATGACAAACTGAGCGTCAGCGAGAGGAGTCATGCCACAGACAGAGACAACCGGATAGACGGACATTTAATTGAAATAAAGAAGTTTAATTTAAGCTAAGCGACGAAGAGGTGTTGCGTGGGAACACACAGCAGAAGAATTGCTGGTGCTGGTGCTGCTGTTGCTGTTGCTGCAGGCAGGAAAGATAAGCTTAACTTCGTTGCATACATTGGTGGCGCCACACACACTGCTGGCGCAGATCTATCTAGTGCCAGAAATATATACAGTGTCGGGATCGGAAATCGCATTATTACGACACAATTACACAAGTTTTTTCAGCATTTTTTGCTTCGTTTTTTTTTTATTTTCTCATCGCGAGACGACTCTCGGGGGTAATTGCAATTGAAGCGCAATCAATTATTTACCATCCGATCGATCCAGCCGCAGCCACAGAGAGTAAGAGGTGCCTGCCGTCCTGCCGTCCTGCCTGCCCCGCTGACCAGCCTGCCACATGCTGTGCTGTGGAGCTCTGGACTGAAGCTCTCTGGCCAGAGATTTACTCGCTCAGTCTCACTTAAATGGAGCTAAGCGCGCAAGTTGATTGCGTGCAATTTATTAAGACGCGCTAACAAGACGTGTGAATGACCAAAGCCGAGCAGGAGAAGGCAACAAGCAACAGGCAGCCAGCAGCATCCAAGATGAGGCCTAAAGCCTGAACCAGGGAGCCACTAGGAGCCTCAATCTGCCACTTGCTGGTGGTGGCTTCTTTTTTTTGTCTGTTGTAATCTTTGTGGCATCTGCCTGTCATCCCAACATTCGATGGCCTCAATCGCTTATATGTTTTTTCTTTTAGCTGGCATTTCTTTGATTTTTCGGATCGCCTTAACCTCACAGGTGGCTCTGGAAAATCGCCCGATATTTATCTCTAGTTTATCGATGGACAAATCTGATGGCTATGCGAGACGATATGAAAGTGAGATTGTAAGAGCAGAAAAGTGTCAAAAAAAAAAGGCTAATCAAATTTCCAAATAGCTTTTGGTTTAGTTTTCCTATTGGGAAATACCGTGAAGATAAAGCCAAATCATTCTTTAAGCTCAAAAGTTGCAAAATTAATAGTAGACTCTCATGATCATGGCCGTAGAAGGACTTGGGACTGTCTTCTGGGTCTCCAATTTTCCCTCTCAGGTTGACCTGCTGTCTCCACTTTTCAGCAGCACTCTCTCTGTGGTATCTTGGACACTCCATCTCCATCTGCTGGAGAGGACTCTAACAATCAGTGTCGTCTCCTGTTGCCACAGTCAACGATTTCCACCCACGTTTCGGGTGCCCATTGCCTGGTGCCTGGGCCTTCTCGTGGGTCTTTTGGGGCACTATCTCTACCACTAAAGAAGCCCATTACTGTCTCATTCCCGACTCATTCAACTCTCGTTTAGCATCCACAGTCAGAGTCAGAGTCAGAGTCAGAGTCAAGGCTAATCTTCTCTACTCTAGAGAGTGCTGGCAGGGAGGGGGGCGATTGTTGAGTGACTGCCACAGCAATCGATGGGAGAGGGAGAGCTCCTTCGACTCGAACTCCAACGACATTGGCGACAGGCCATTGTTTTGACTTATTGCCTGGGCCTTTTCTTTCTTGCAGCAACAACAGCAACAGCAATAGCAACAACAACAAGATTGATCTCTGTGCAAAATGTATCTTACTCTTTTTTTTTTATTCGATTTGTGGCAACGACTCTTGGGCTTCGCGTCTTTTCCCCTCCTTGTGCACTTGTGATGTGGCCTCCGGTTATTGCCGCTTGAGTGAAGTGTGGATATGGTGGGGGGAGGGAACACTGTGGGGGGATGGATGTGTTGAAGTGGAGTCTAGGAGGAGGACCTGACTGCCTGTGCCTAGCCCCATGGAGTTGTTAAATGTTTAACACGTGATATGACAAATAAATTACATATGATCAACAGAGGCATTGGGCCCATAAAAAAAAGAGCCAACGAATGGATGGATGGCTGGATGCCGGCCTATGACTTAATAAAAACCTTTTAAGCGATCAATCAAGTAATTTTTAATGTTCTTGCTACGATGATCGTTCAGGGATCTTCCGACCACCGACGGGAGAATCGTTGTAGAACTTAAGGGAATCGATCAAAGTCGCTGATTGAATGGGATGATCTTATTTTCAGTGTTCAATCGTGAGAGAGGCACCTCCAAGAGTGCACCTTTATTTCAGTCATTTTAATTCAACTTTCCCTTTTTCTTTCTTCTGTGCGGCCCTCACTTTATGATCCTTTAAGATCTCCCATATACATGTACCTCAGCCATTACACCACAGATCCTTTACCATCAACATTTACGAGTCCATTCCCATTCCTATCTGGTTTTCTTTTTGCTCTGTTTTTGTTTCTTCTTCGAGTGGCAATAAAACGCTTGAGATTTTCCCCCTCAAGTATGGGAAATATGGCTCTGCCTTTGCCGCCTCTGCCGCCTTGCATGACGTGTAGAAAAACTAACCCAAAAGTCACGCTAATAGTAAATTGAGGCTCTATTCGAATCATTTGGGGGATAGATACACGTACAACTGCACTGCACTGCGAACAACTCCCATGGGATCTGGAGCCACAAATTGCATATTTTTCATGTGCAACAATTGACACCCTCTAGGCACACGTCGTCGACAGCATCATCATCATCATCATCGTCCACCAAAGAGTGAGTGAGAGAGAGAAGGAGAGAGGTTCCCAAGATGCCTTTTGCCTGATGCTTGATGATGATGATGATGATGATGGTATGGTGTGTGGTGTGGTGGTGGTAAAGTGGATTAATGTGGCATGAAATGATTTGGTGAAATAATGCAATGTTGTTGCTGCTTGGACACCGGTTCGGTTCGGTTCGGTTTGGGGCTTTTGCGTTCGGTTTTCGTCCGTCTTCAGCGCGACTCTTCGACTCTCTCACACACGCAGGCGGTGGCATAGGCTGCGGCTAGGGGAGGGAGCTTCAGTGGCGACTCTCGCTTGACTCTAACGAGTTTTGGCTTTTCCTTTGTGGTGCTGTCTGCCTGCTGCCTGCCTGGCTACCTGTACATATTTTGCACAATTTTCCTATAGAGAAGACCCGTATGCAGGGCGAATTCCCAGGCTTTTTTTTGATAACACAATTTGGTGGCGGCTCAGACTGTGTGGTTCGTTTACCGCAAAGTGCATGTGGGTTCAGGTTCATCGTGTGGCATCGCCTTCTCCCTCTCTGGCTCTGGCGACTGCACCATATGGATCCTCCTTTTCTCTATGCTTTCTGTGTCTCCCCCGAGGTTATTACTTGACTAATAACAAAAGCCTCAACGCACCAAATGCACGTACAGACATACCTCTAACGGGTCACCCGGCACTGCTGTGTCTCTGTGTCTGGAATTGGGGGATTGGGGGCTAATCTCTTTATGCATTGCGTTCCATCTTGTCATACCCGTTTTACCCGCTCTTTCGGCTGCTCGTTTGATTTGACTCCTATGCATAGTTGCGGTAGGAGGGGGGAGAAATATGTGACTCACTTATGTACCAATGTACGAGTACACGTATCTAGTATGTCTCACTATCGGGAAGACAAGAATGTCGCTTACACACAACTTTTTCCACTGAAATACTCATTGAAATTTGACAGATTTATCGTTTGATTAATATTTTATTGCTTTTATTTGTTTTGTGTGACGATCTTAAAGCGTTTATTGTTTCTATTAAACTGTTGTTGTATGTAAGTATGTATTGGAATTGAGAGCAAGAGTTTTAAAACAGAAGGCACTCAATAAAACCCATCACTAGATTAACATTAAAGAGTGTTAGCTCTCAAGGGAAGTTCTCACAGCTCCCATGGCTAATCAGTAGCAGAAAAGACAAGATAAAACATTTGTACATTTGTTCATCCTTAGATCATCTTTGTATCTTCCACATTGATTTTATAATTATTTGCTATTTATTATAGATTAGTTTCCCAATTAAGTGTTTGTATTTGGAATGCATTTTCATCTTTATCTCTGTAAGGCTTTCCCCAAGCAGTGTATTACTGCAACTATTTTGTCAAATTTGTTAATATTTCTTTGCTTTCATTTTATGTTTTTGTAACAATTTTGGGTTTTTTTTTCTCTCCCTCTCATTGGCAAGTGGATTCTTATAAATAAAACTTTAAAACTGTATGGTGACGTCAAGAGCATGGGCAGGGAAATTTCTTTATTAAAATGTAATATGTGCTTTATGGTGGCTTGCTCTCAAGAAGGAAGCAAAGAATATTCGCTAGAACTATTCTATTATATATTATACAATATTTTGTGTATTGTTTGCTCCAATTGAAGCTTTCCCAATTCTAAAGTCTCGCCTCGAAAAATATTACACAATATTTTTCTGACTTGATTTTTTCTTTCATTAAAATTCCTCGATTTCGTGAGCAGTTGCCAAATCAGTGCAAAACTCCCACACCAAGGCTCCGCCAGTGGAATCAGCCCGGCATCGATTGCCGCCGCCATCAGGCGGCCTCCATGGATGTCGATGCCTCCTCAACAATGCTGCACTTCGCTTCGCATTTCGTGCTCTACATAATTCATCATCAATCCACACAGTCAGCGACTCGCTCAGGCAACAGGCAACTCAGACTCCTGCGGGCACAAAACGTGCGGGTGGTGGTGGGTGCTGCTGGTGTCGATGCTGCCTGCCAGCCTGCCTGGCTGCCTGCGATATTTCCAATCAGACGAAGAAAAAACAGAAATATTAGAGCAATTTCCTATAGGGGAAAGGGAAGCTGAGGAGGAGGGAGCGAGGGAAAACCTTTAGCTCTGTTTTGGCATATGACTTATTTGCTTGGCGTGGCCCTGGAAGGAGGAGGAGATCGAATCCGATCGCCAATGAACCGGTGATGATGGTGCGGGAGAACTGCTGTCCAGTCTGCACCTACAACTTAACGCCGCCAACTATCGTCAGAGGGATGGGGAGGGGTGGCGAGGGGAGGGGAGAACGCTATCGATGCCTGTCGTAGCACCTTTTGCCAATTTACTCGCGTACTTCTCCCGAGTGTAGTACCTTTTCTCCTCCGGTTGGTTTTGTGGCTTTTTGCGAGTTCGTTTCAGAGTCAACTTTGGCATGACTTTTCATCGCTGTCGATTGTCGTGATCAATTGAGAGCAATTTATTATGAAATGAGGGTGAATTATATGAATGAGCGTCGTCGTACTCGTAGCCGTCGTCGTCGTTGAGGGAACTCCAATCCAAACCGAAAAATCTCCTACGAAAAGAGCCCCCAAAGAGCTCACCTCTCTCTCTCATCTGCGTTAAGCGCCGCACAATTCTTTTGATCTCCTCTTTGGTTATGAAAAATCTTTCCATTTTCCCTCTGTTGCCATTTCTGTTGCTGTTTGCAGTCTGCTGTCTGATGTCTGCTGTTTGCAGTTGCCTGCCTTTGATGACTTGTTGCACTTTGCATTCGGTTTGAGTTGTGAGTGTGATTTTTAAAAGTGTTTTACATGGGAATCGACATGATATCCAACAAAGCAGCCAACGGAACAGACCAGACAGACAGACAGACGGACACTAGAGACAGCAAAGACAGATGGAGAGACGGAATTGCATTGCAGAAAATATCTATCTGTAAACGATATCGAATATCGCTCCATGAGGTTATTTTTTTTTTCCTTCTTTTCTACTCCTTCTCCTGGTTGTAAATTGTCTGTCGATAATTATTTTATTATGCTGTCAACACTTAAATGTAATAATGCCAATAATATTGTTTTATGACAGTCGCCAATATCTAGCTGGTTTGGTTCCTTTTTATGTTTTTTTTTTGTGGTTTTTTTTTTTGTTCACGAACTCTTTTGGATCGGTAGATCGTTGTGGCAGAGTGTGGGTTGTTTCCACCTTGGGGCTGTCTTATTTTTTTGGGGGGCTCTCTGTTTGATGTCGGATCTAGTTGAGGTCTCTCCTCCTGCCATTTCGATTTCGTTTTGAGGCAACATTTTGAGGTCAGCCATGACTCTTTGGGTTCTCTCTTTAGTTATCCGAGTTGCATATAGTTATTTCAGTCGCTATTTTGTTCTTTTTTTGTTTTTTGGTGTCGGTGGGAATTCTAGACCAGCTTTGGCTCCCAACTCCAACTTCAAGCAAAGCACTTCAACTGTTGCTATTTTTGTGTGTTTGTTGTGCTGTTTTTTATGGCCTCAACTAGTAATTGGTTCATTACCCCTGCAGTCAGGCAGTCGCCTCTCGACTCTCAACCAAACTGAGGTAGCAAGAAGAAAAAATAACAAAAAGCCAATTAGATTTGGTTTAAATTCGATTTTCCCAGCCCCTCGTTTTAAGTAGTCCAAAATACGTTTTACCTTTTTTTTTGGGTTGTGGTCTATTATCTATTCAAAGAAAGAGAGAGACCAGGAGACTTTAATTACGGATTTTTATGGCCAGCAATTTTCACTTAGCAACGCTCTCGGGGGCTTTCACACACTCAAATTTGCACAGCAAAAGAGAACGATTCTTAAGCTGCGAATTTCCCCCTCGTGCATTTCCTTTGCTATTTTTATTTCGGGTTTTCCCTTTACGAGGCACCAATAATGATAACAGTTACGAGTTTCCGAACTGACCAGCGGCTGTCGCTACACTAAAAGAAAAAAAATGGGCCAGGAAAGAAAAACCTTTAAAAATAAATAAATTCAATGTCCACTAAGAAATTAGTTAAATTTAATAGATTAAACGAAAAGTCTTTTAAAATTGATTAAAAATATACATTAAAATTTTAAATTTAAATAGCAAATACAAATATACATATTTTTAGTTTAAATTCAAAAATACCTCTTTGAAATATATAAAATAGTTTTCAATCAGTTTAAGTATTTCAGGAATATTTTTCCTCTGGCTGTGGAATAAATGAAGTCTACGACTTGGTGGCAGGTTTAGAGTCCACGAAACAAAGCACCTGAACAAATCCATCAAAATATCCTTCAGCAAATCGTAGGAGTCTAAGGAGTTGGAAGAGGGGGAGAGAGATTCATCAGATGTTTATTTTCTTTTAGTAAAGGGCATTCCCTCTTCGATCTATGTCTTTTCTTCACTCCCACATTCATTTTTCTGTGCTTCTCCTGGATATTTCTCTCCTTTTGTGAGGGCGTCTGGTGCTCCTCCTCCATCCACCAGGCATGCATCCAACGTCAGTGATGTATTGGGGAATCCGTAACTTTTTTTTGTGTTGGGGAGTTTCGAGTTCAGTGGAGCTGTAAACCTGGTAGCCCCCGAAAGTTCAACTCCTCATATATCATAAAAGTGAGGCACAACAAAAACCTAAAAGGAAAAAGCAAAATATGAAAGAAGGTCTCTCTCCGGGCTAACGGAATCTCTAATCGAATAATTGCAACAAGGCGAGTGGCAAGAAGAGAATGTGGCAGTGGCAGTGGCAGCGGCAGCGGCAGCAGCAGTTACTTTTTGGCTTTGTGTCAATGTGCCTTTTGGACTATCAGCTCATGGCCATCAGAATTCGTTGAAGCAGCAGTGGCTGTTGTTGCTGTTGCTGCTGCTGCTGCTACCATTCGTTGGGATGTAATAAATAAGTGTCCAGCCGTCCGTCCGTCCATTCGTCTGTTCGTTCGTTACATTCAAAAATTGTGTTTCTGTTGTTGCATTCAACCTCATTTCGTGCAGATGCATCTCTCGCCTGTATTTTGCGCTCATGGAAATGTGTGTGTGTGCGCGCGTTTCAAACTAAATTGCTTTAAATTAGCTTTTCAATGCTTTTCTGTTGGAATACCCTGCAGGTGTTACACAACAGCGGGTGTGCAAAAAGTAGATGCTTAAAATTGATGTTTATAGAGTTTATATTAATGAAATATTCCCAGTAAATCCATTTATTATTTTTGCAATTTATAAACTCTTGTGGAATTTGGCACACTTTTCATGTTATAGTTATAGTAAATAAATATGCAAAAAGAAGCTTTGAAAGTTGAATTTTAATAGGAAATATGCCACTGATAATATGCTGCCAATTAGCAGGGTATATTTTAGTCTTCTTTTTTTTCCTGTTGTTTTTGGTTTTTGGATACACCGCAACAAGTGGCGGAATGGCCAAAAGCCGAGAGCAGGTCTTCATTTGCACTGGACAACAACAAAAACAACAGCAGCGATCCATCAATCCATCCATCCATCCAGCAAACCATTCCCCAATGTAGCAGAGCTTCTTCCAGAGCCCAGTTCAAGTGCCCGGGTCATCATGTTGCCCCAGCCCGCCTCACCTGGTTGTTACACGTGTGTGTTGGGTGTGTGTGTTCGTGTATATGTGTGTGCTGTGGCAGCGGTCGCTTTGTACTTTGGCTGCTGCCGCCCCGGCCGCCGCTTTTGGTGCGCTTTTAGCCAAAGTTTATGGCACTGGGCGAATGCACGGAATGCATGCCACATGGCAGCATGCACCATGCACCATGCACCATGCACCATGCACCAAGCGCGCGTTCTCTGTGGTCTTCGTCTCCTCCACAGAGTGCGGCCCATAAAACTCTGGCAAATCTGCGTATTTCACATGTCAAGAAGATTTGCAAAGAGAGAAACAGAGAGGGAGAGAGAGAGAGAGACTCTGAGAAGAACAAGTGCAAGCGATGTGCGAGCGACCGTTCCTTGCTTGACAGATTTATGGAATTTGCAGCATTTCCCCCCTCCCCAGCCACAGACAACCACCTGAGCAGAGCAGAGAGCAGAGCAGAGTGGAGCAACAAGAAGCCAAGAATTTTTGTTGGTGGTGCGCAAAAGGTTAAAGGGATCTACCGCAAGGTTTCCCCACAGAGGCTTTAGGTCTTCGACTCCGACTCCAACCTGGACTGGGACTGAGACTGGGACTGGGTCTCCGCTCCAAAGATTAGTAGGTGGTCATGCAATTTCAGGGCAATTAAGAACAATCAGCGACTTTTGATGGATTTGAAGGCAGACAGGAGGCAGCAGAGAGGCGGAGCAGGCGATGCAACTATGGAAGAAAGGTTTAGACTTGTCTTACAGTTATTTCAAGTATGCCCCACAGAAAAAAGTTGGTGGAGAAGCAGGAGGAGGGTAATGAGAAGTTTCTTATGGAATGTATCTTTGGTTGGACAAATTTTTGTAAAATTGAGGCAGTGGATGTAAGTTTTACAATGACTACATATTCAAAATCGAGATGAGATTTTTGTCTTTATTGTACTAGAATAATATTTTTTATATGGAAACTAAATATTTGTGTCGTTTAACCCATTGGGTATTCTGAATAATTTTTTAGATTCTCAGTGTTTAGTCCAATTGTTAAAAATTGCTCTCTCGAAAAATAAATAAATGAAATCTCTAATTGGTAACAAGAGTGCTACAATTTTTAAAAATATATCCACCGTTTCCAATCCTCTCCACCTTCACAGCAACCAAGCGCTTTGAACTTTTTCTAATTGTTTTTATTTTTCGGCTCTCTTTGTTGGTTGTTTGGGGGCTTCCAGCACGTGCTTGGCCATTGTCCACCTGTCCGCCGGTCCCCACCCCCTTTGGCCATTTAGCGGCACTTGCTTTCATGAACTAAGAACAACCAAAAAAAAGGGGGGGAAAAAAGGCAGAAGACCGCTTGGCCGCAGGGTCAGAACTGGTAGCAAAAAGCTCTGGTGCGCGCCTCTTTTTGGTGGATCTGTAACAATTAGTGCTTCTGCCTGCCGCCGCTTATGCTGCCTGCTGCTGCGGCTGCTGCTAGGAGCTTTTGTTTGGAGCTATTCTTCAACCATTTTTATCATTAAAAACTGCTTATAATTATTTGTAGAACGACTCGCCCGCCGATTTGAAAACAATTAAAATTTTGTGGGCCATTAATCAAAATTAACGCCACATGCGCTGAACCGCTGAACCGCTGAACGGCCAAAACGTTGATCGAAGTCCGAATACGAAAATCTGTGCGATTTTTGTGTACCCAGAGATCTGGCTCTCCTCCTCTCCCTTTCTCTCTCTCTCTCTCTCTAAGAGTTTGGAGATGATTCCAAGTTTCCGCATTTATTTAAAGAAGATTCAGAAACAGATGACGCAGGAGATGGAGAGCAAGAATTTTGATTTATGTTTTAATTTGAGCAACGATTTAGATTATTGGATTTTTTGGCAGAACAGAATTTTCCGCGGGGCGAGCAGTCCCCCTGCCTGCCTGCATTTAATGAACTTTGAGGAAGGAAAGCAGTTAACGCTCATTAAAGTGGCCCCACAAATGCCACTAATAATACATATGGTAGAGGTTTGAAGATCTGGTATCTGGCATCTCTAGTATCTGTTGGTCAAGTGGTAGTACAGTTCGGTAGTCTTTTTGGCCGCCTGCTGCTGCTGCGGCTGCTGCTGCTGGTGCGGCTGCTGCTGCTGTGGTGTTTTGATTAATGATCTTCTTTGGGTATAAAAGGCCCTTTTTTGGACTGTCTGTGGATCGATTGATTTCGGGTTAATAAACTCCCCAGACCAAATCGATGGGGAGTGTGGCCACATACTTACATGCATATATGGCGGGGTCTATAATATTGTATAGTCATACTCTCTCGCATTCGCATACGGACAGAGCGAGCGCATAACTATAACAGTTTCATTAACTGTCTGCCACATTAATTAAAACATTTTGCAGGCAGTGCCAGCAGCAGCAGCAGCAGCAGCCAGCAGTAGGCCACCAAAGTGATTGTTCAGCTGGAGTTGGGGAGTTTCGTTTTACAGTGGTCTGCAAGAGATTTTTTGGGTAGAATGTAAAGGGAATTGTTAGGGCGTGTGTGGAGGATATGGCAGAGGTGCAGACAGTCAAGCGGTGGGGGAAGAAAAGGTTATATGATTTTCAGGGGATGTTTTTTTGGGGGAAATTAATGGTTTCCCCCACAGAAAACAGCCCGGAAAACATAAAAAAAATTTAATTATATATTTTTAAAATTTAAATTAAATTTATTTTCTTACAAATGTATGTTCCATTTACTTTAATTGCCGGAAGGACTTGTTCTTCCTGCTACTGATCTATACAATTTGGTTAATATGTGCTTTAATTTCATTTAGTGTTTCATTTTAAAGGATCTTCATTTTAGCAATTAATTTGAATTTTCCATTGCCAATTGTTTAGCTTGGTAGATTCTCATTTTCTATCACTTCCTGTGACTTCCTTTCGCTTCCTGCGTACCCTAACCCAAAATAGCGTTCTCTCGGTAGCACAGTGCAATGGTTGGCTTTTCCTTGCCTAGGCGTAGGGGGTAGGTGGGTGTTGTGTTGGGGGAGGGAAACAACCCATATCTTATGGATATTTATGGTGGCATGGCCGATCTGCGGCAGGTAATAGCAACATTTTATAAACAACTTATTTCCTTAATTGATTGTTAACAATGATTGCCCGCCGATGAGAGGCCCCAAGCGAAGCCCCCAAGTGGATGCCACACTTCTTTCACACTGCAGCAAGGGGCAGAAGCATAGTCTGTGCTGCTGCTGCTGCGGCTGCTGTTGCTGATGCTGCTGACGTTGTATCTATTAACCACGCACTCCATTATTATTTAATAACATATTTCTTAAGTATCTGCCAACCCAGTTCATGGCACAAAACGAGGCTCCTCTCTCTCTCTCTCTCTCTCCGTCTCTATCTCTCTTTTGACCATCATAATTTTGTGGGGCCTGTGCCTCATAGCAGCAGCAGCAGCAGCAGCAGCAACAGCCAGGCAACGTTCGACGACTCGTCGTCGTTCAAAGTGATTGCCACCCCATTAAAAAAACGGCTGCGCCTTCCACTAGCCTTCTGCAAAGGAGCTCCTGCCACTACCACGACGACGATCACTCAATAAGTCTAGACGAAAGATGTGGTACCTGTACAGGGGTACCCCAGTGATTGTCGCTGTCCATAGGAGGAGAAGGAGGAGGGAGGGTTGCGAGGGGGAGGGAGTGCTCTGGCTGCCGTAATGGATCAGCACATTGCCAGAGCCCCACAGACGCCTGCCTGGCCTGCCTTTCAGACGTCATCAGCCACACAATAATAACACGAACAGCCTACCACCCCTGCCCCCTGCCACTGCCACTGCCACTGCCACAGCCTCATCCCGTGCCGTTCCAATCATTCAGCCATCCATCCAGCATCCATCCTTTCAGCCATCCTCGGGACCAAGCATTGGAGGAACCCCATCATATTTGTTGCATGATTATGTGGTAATTGCGGCTGTCAATAAAACTCCCCCGTTTTCATTCTTTTCATAACCGAAAGAGCAGCATTATTCTACATCGCATTACGTACAGATGTATCTGGAGACATATCTACATGTATGTATTTATGCCACAGCAGATCGGAGATGGATTCTGTTCGCCTTTTTCCTATGATTTACTTTGACAAAGGAGTGACATCCCAAGTACTTAAGTGATTTCTTTGTGGAGTAGTTTATGTGCATGTATGTGTAGACCTGGTATGCGCAAAGTCATGCCAGTCAGTTTCCCCCACTCCCTGCTACTCCACTCTGTTCCGCGATTCATGAGGGCACCCACAAAAACCACAAAAACCCATGCCCCTTCGAGCACTTAGCGGCGTTTAGGCGCTGGCTGCGGCTTTTGTGCCGCTCGTTCTTTCCCTCCTGGGAATATGAAATGGAACAATCTTCATGAGCTTCAGGGCTTTACTTTTTCTGTGTCGATCAGATCACTCGGCGATAAATATATGTAAATCTCAAGTGGTGTAGCTACTTGATCAGCGTTTTGGGCCGTTCGGTTGCCACTCGATGGGGTGTCATTATACCCTTAAAGAGGGGCGCACATCTATTGAAGGGCTTGTCAATGGAGAATGGAAGGCATTTTCCTATTAAGGAAGGGACTGTTTTGTTCTTATTAGTGCCATGAATGAAAAATCCATGAAAAATAAATTTAAATTTAAAATAAATTTCCATTCAAAAATGGAAAAATTAAACAATAAGAAATGAAAACGAAAGCAAAATAAATAAATCCGAATTAAAATTAAATATTCTTTTTTCAAATCTCTAAATAATTAAATTAAATATGTAATTCTTTTTTTTTATTTATTTAATTTTTAATTTGTTTCTTTTGTATTAAAAATTGTACTCTTATTGAATTTTATTGAGATACATTTAATACAGGGCTTTAAGATCTTTATCCAGAAGTAGCTAGCTACCACCGCAGCAAAGTCCCTAATGAAATTGTAAATCCTAAATTGCCTTCAAAGTGTCTACAATTTGAATGCATTAATAATTTTTGATAACTCTTTTTTGTTTGCTGTGGCCATAAGCTAACAATTTCCGTTCCATTTGCGGCAACTGTTAACCCAATTGGCGTCCGATCGACCCCCAAGGCGGCAACTGCCACAGATTGTGGGCGTGTGTTATGTGTATGCTTGTTAGATTGTTGCAACGCTTTCAACGCCAGGCCCCGGCTAACTCCAGCAATCCCCAATTCAAGCGTTTAGTCTGCGCATTTCGTTTAGGTGTTAAATATTGAGGGGTCTGGCGATGGGCTCTTTTTTGCTTCCTTTTCATGCCACACACATCCATCTGGGAGTTCCAGCAGAGTGTTGTAGGTGTTTTTGTAGGTGCGGAAAGTGGTCCACTGGATACAGATACAGATAGAGATACAGATTAGGGTTGGGTATACCGACTGACTGACTGCCTGTCTGCGTTTTCTCCCATCGCGTCGGCAGTGAGTGGGTAGCAAATAAAAGCGCCACAAAAAAAAAAACACTTAATGCATTTGGAGCACACACGAACAGCCCCATATAAATGGGATCTTCAATGTCTCTAAGATTGGGTGCGTCTGCTCCAGAGCATCATCGTCTGCGATGATCATCATCCGTGACTCTGTGCCTCTGTCTCCCTGTGGTGTGTGTGTATCTGTGTTGGAGCTTGTTAGCTGCTGCTGTGACTGCTCTGCTGGCTGGGTGTTGGCCAATCTTTAAAGATCAAACAATAAACTTAAAGATCTTCTGGTTATTTTTCTCTCTCTCTCTCTCTCTCTACACTGTCGCTCTTCCGTCTCTTTGGGGGCATGCAAATTGTGCAGCTTGCCGCAGCAGCAAAAAAAAAGTGTCAAACAATGTCAGTGGGAGAATGTGTCTCGCAATTGAAATTTATTTGCACTACAATTCACTGCTGACAATCCGAGGAGAGGCCAGGCACTGCCACTGAGCACTGCCTCCGGCACTTGGACTACTACTCGTACTCTCGTACCTTCTGCTTTCCCTTGCCTCTTACCATATCAATACTAAGCCAAAGCCCAAATCCAGACCCTGCTGCTGCCTGCCTGCCGCCTGCCGCCTGCTGCCTCTTTGCCAAAAAGTCACAGTCGGAGGCTAGCGATCTCTAACCCGTCAACTCGTCAAGCTGTGAGCGTCAATCCACCAACAACAGTCGTCGACGACGGCGACGGCGGCCAAGCCTGCCTTGAAGAGTACACTGAGCGAAAGTTATAGAATTTATCGAATTTTTTCCTCCGTTTATGGAATCTTTTCCCAGAATTTTTGCATATTTCTTAGTTTTATTTATGGAATCTTATTCCATAGTTTATATATTCTTATGGCTTTGTTTAATTTGATTTCTCTCAGTGATTGATTGAAACGAAACCTCATTCATGAGGCCCATAGCCCAGAAGGCAGAGGCAGAAGCAAGGCAGTCAAGATCGTCGGGCAGGGCAGTCAGTTCGAGGGGGAGCATCGTTTTGTCGCTTGGAATCGCGCTCACAGCTTCTGTGCTTTTTTGCTTCTGTGATTTTGCCAATTGGCAATTGCTGCCGCTGAGGCTGAGGCTGAGGCTGCTGCCTCCACCGTTGTGGATCGCTTTGGATCGTTGCCTCCTCCTCCTCCTCTCTCTCTGTGACTCCTCTGTGGATCTGTTGGAGTGCTGTGAGCATTTGCAAAATGTCAATCTGGTGCTGTGCATCAATTCAAGTGTGAAATAAATACGAAACGAAAACGAATTCAGGTCCCAAAGATCTCCTAGCATTTTGCTATAATTTTCACGCCATTTGCTGTCGAGCTTTGGGGCTGTCTTTCCGTCTGTCCCTCAGTCTGTCTGCTGGGAGACGTTGCAACGTTTTCAGGAGAAGCTATGTTGAAAGTATTTACAATTACGCAAAGATTGATTGAAATAGATTTCGGATTGATTGGCTGCTGCTGCTAGCTGGCTGCTTGCTGGCTGGCTGGCTGGCTGGTATGCACAATCCCACATTGAGAAGGAGACAGGAGTAGGAGAGTTCTCGTTCGGTTCGTGGGAATTGTTGTTTGTGTGAAAGAAAGAGGAGCTCCTTCTCTCTCTCTCTCTAATTAAGCTGCTGCCTACAGCAGTGTTGTGGATCTTCTGTGTCTGTTTTATGTGACACATTTAACCATTAGATACATTTTTATTGATCATCGCCGCAGGAGTCTGAGAAATCAACTTTCTCTGCCCCTAAAATATCTCCCCGTCCATGGATGGATTGATTTTTGTTTCATCTAAATATTTATTCGTATTTATTTGTGGATTTTTGTTTGATCATTTGCATACGGAAATAATCACAAGAAAAGTAGCGAGACAATACAATATAATTTATGCTATTTTCTATACAAATTTCAAATATATAATTAATTATTAAAATAAGTTTAAAAATTTGCTAATTTGTGACTATTAAAAAAACTAAAAAAGTGAAACTTTAACGAGCCTTAAGCGAACCCTAAAGGGAGCCTTAAGCGAATGCTAAGAGAACCTAAAGTAAAGGCGAGTAAAATTCACTTTTAAAATTCATCTAAAACAAATGATTAAAACGTTTTTTAAACTATTAAATACTCTTCGGGGGACTTAAATTACATACACAACTACATAGCTGTGCGTCTATGGGAAACCCTAGATCTCAATATCTATCAATAAAATATTCGACTTTATATATGGTTTATAGCAAAAACTTATGATATCTACAAATTCCACTAAGTTATTATGCATACACAAAGATATACAGATACAGATACAGGCGGCATATGCATATTTTGCTACAGTTACAATTATTGAATCTGTTTTAGTTGAAATTTATTCTAAACCGAAAAATGTGTTTATAATTTCAAACTCTGAATAAAATTATCAATCGTGTCTTATACATTCTTTTGCTGTTGTTGTTGTTCTTGTTTGTTTATTTGTATGCAAATATCTACATGTGCGGATTGTCTGCGTGTGCCGTCTGCCGTTTGCATATTTTGGCAATTTGGTTAGTTGTTTTAAACGATGTGATAAAACGAAAACGATCTCTCAAACGGCACGAACTTGTATTTTTTAGGCGCATGAAGGTTCCTCTGCCTGCTCGCGACATTTTGTTTGAGAATCTTTAAGCTCTTGATTGAACGATTGATTGATTGCCCCTACACCTTTGTGGTTAGATCCAAAGCCAAAGCCTTGACGGTTGACGCCTCCGATAGACGCAAACGCTTGCCGCCGGATGCCT
Source organism: Drosophila guanche (assembly GCF_900245975.1). Taxonomy (NCBI): domain Eukaryota; kingdom Metazoa; phylum Arthropoda; class Insecta; order Diptera; family Drosophilidae; genus Drosophila; species Drosophila guanche. The sequence goes on along the minus strand of NW_022995744.1, from coordinate 7,283,132 downwards.
CTTCGATGAGTTCGTCCAGTTTCCGTTTAATTGTATCACTGGCCTCATTGTCACTTAAACTATTTATACTTATATTATTATTATTGTTGTTGTTTTTATTGCTGTTGTTGTTGTTGCTGCTGATACTGTTGTTGTTGTTGTTGTTGTTATTGTTGTGGGTCTGTTTTTGATGCTCCTCTTTTGCATCTACAATCTCCTCCTCGTCCTCTTCTTCGGCTGTCACTTTCACATCCTCTTCGGCATTCACCTCCTCATCTTCCATCCTCTCCGATTGATCGCTGGGTGGCTCTGGCGGCTCCACTTCGTTGGCGGAAGCCAGAGCCTCAGGAGGCTCTACATCGATGTCCTGGCAACTGGATTTGCTGCTCAGGGAACTGCCAGTGGTCTTCATACTCAAATCAATGGGATTATCCTGAGCCACAGAGGGCGGCGGTTCCAGTTCCTGGTCTTCCTGTGGCTCCTGCAGCTCCTGCTGTTCCTGCGCTGGCGAATGCGGCGGCGTCATGGACACCACTAGATCCTCTTCATCTTCATCGTTCTCCTCCCCGTCTGTTTCATCGACCAACTCCTCTTTATCACTAGCATCCTCTCTCGCTATATCCTCCTCCTCTTCCTCCTGTCCCCCATTGCTTTGCCTGCTCTTGACCCTCGAGTGGCTGCCGCCGCTCTCCGAGTTGGGAGTCACCAAAGCGGATATGGAATAATCCTGTTTGCTGTGCTGCAGTGGCGCCAGCTTCGTGGCCATGGGCGGCGGACTTCCATGTTGCTGCGACTTGAGAACGGCATCCAGATAGAAGCGTTTTGTCAACTCATCCGCCGCTGCCGACACTCCCTTACCGCCATTGGCCAAGATGTGGTGCTGGTTCTGACTCTGATGCTGGCTGTTGCTGTGGTTGTGCGGGTGTCCCGGTGGCGCCTCCTCCTCCCCCTTGTGGTGCAGCGGATGATGATTGCCAAACGGTGAGGACGAGGCTGTCGGCGCAAATCCACGCTGACTCGCGGCGCTGCTTGAATTGAAGAGATGCTGAACGGCGGCTGCTGCCACGGCGGCATGCTGCTGTTGCTGCTCGGGCGTGGGCTTCAGCAGACCCTGATGATGCTGATAGAGGGCGGGATGGTAGCCGGGAAAGAGAAGATGCGAGGGCGGCAGGAAGGCGGGTGGCGGCATCACAGACATCGACCCAAGACCGGGAAAGGACAGCGGCAGGTGGAACGGTGGCAGATCCTTGCGCTGCAACTGTGGCGGCCTGCCTGGCGCCGTGCTCGACGATTGGCTGACATCCCCACCGGGAGTGGAGGAGGAACCTCCACCTCCACCGCTGACATTCGATTTGGATCCCAAATGGAGCAGGGGATTGCCACGAACACTCACTTCCACGGAGCTGTCGGAGTTGTGGGAGTCGGGAGAGCTAACGGACGGTGAGGCCACCACTGAGGGATGCTTCAGCATGCCGTAATCCCCGCTGGCCTCCAGTCCCAGCATCATGAGCTCCTCCTTTGTACGGGGACCCCCACCACCAGCTGCAGCGGCTGCATAGAGTCCCGGATATCCGCCGGGATGTCCGAGCATGCCCAGAGCAGCAGCCGCAGCCGCTGAACCCTGACTGGACATGCCCTTGACACCGTTCGGCATGCCGCCCATGCCCCCTGGCCCACCACTCTGTCCACCGCCGCCCGCCTGTTGGCTGTTGTGATGCGCTGCCATGGCGGCCACTGCCTGCTGCTGCTGCTCCTGCAGCAGACAGTGGATCTTGAACCAGTTGGAGCGACGACCGTAGCGGGAGCCGCTCTTGGACATTCCAACCATGAGGCACTTCTTCAGACGGCAGGCCTTGCAGGCGGTGCGGTTCTTCTTGTTGATGATGCACTCCCCATTGTTCTTGCAGTCCGAAATGGATGACAGATTGTTGTACGAGCGGCCAAAGAAGGACTGAAAAGGAAAGAGCAGTTAAATGGGCGGTTAATGTGGGGGTTTCTATGGGGTTTTAGCAGGTTTAAGTCTCAGACTTCCATAAAAAATATCCCTAAAAGCCGCCAACTGTCTCTTCCGCCCTTCCACGGATATGCAACCTCCCTCTTATCATTCGACACCTTCCCCTGCCACAACCAATGATGTCATTGAATGCTTCCAACAATAATATCTCATTAAATTTTTGTGATGATTCATCGATGGCTAAGGCTGGCGGTTCACATGGAGAGAGACCGACCCGTGATCCATCAACAAAAGGAACAACAAAAATCGGCAACCACCTACACGTAAAGCGGGCATCGGTGCAGCACCAGCATTAACCATTTGGCTGGGGCACCACCACCACCACCACCACCACCACGACAATCAATTGGCAACAAAGCAAACAAACAATTTAATTCAATGCGGAGGAGAGCCATGAAGCCATGAAAACAGACGAAACATGTTGCTGCTGCTGCTGCTTGTTGTTCGTCTCGCGCGCAGCATGTTGCAAAGGTTATGGCTGTGCAACACTTATGCCAAGTTGCAATGTTGGCAGTAAATCACCAAAACGAACGCTTCACTGCCTCACTGTCTGCCTCGATGCCTCCCTCCCTGGCTTTGCAATCAACCAAAACAAAAAAGGGACAGATGGACGGACGGACTAAACGACTAAATGAATGACTGGCGGAGTGACTCTCTGACTCCTCCGACTGTCTGTCATTCTGCAGTCGTCCGTAGGTGGAGCTCTGTTCTCTTGAATGGAGGAAACATTTGAGGCTGACTCTGAGTCGTAGTCGCAGTCTGCTCTTCTGTTGCTCTGAAGAAACACAGATACAGATACACAGCAGACAACAGCAAAAACAATGCGAAAATCCACTTTTAAGGTTAATTGGGCATCAAGATTACTGGGTCGGAAATGGAAATGGAAACGGAGTAGAGGAGTTTTCAGTTTCGTTTCAAAAAAGTAGCAGCTAAAAAAAACAAAAGTAAAAACAACAAAAAGGCAGAAAGACCGAGAGACAGAACCGACTATTTACAAGCAATTTTCTGTGCATCCAAGGCAGATTCACTTTTGTTTGTTTTTGCTGTCTCTGGTTCCGTTTTTTTTAACCCCCCGTCCGTCTTCTGTCTTGGTGGGTTGGGGTGGGGAGTTGCCTTTTTTTTCTTTTTTTTTTTCTTGTGGGCGTTAAATTAGCCAAGCGACGGAGGCCCCCACGCCGGCATCGGTGAACGAGTAGAGGCCTAACACACAAATCAAATAATGCTGACCTACAAATTGTACGTTAGTTGACCTTTTCTCCTTGGCGTGGGCACAGATCTCGCAAGTCTCAGCTCAGCTCAGCTCTGCCCTGCTCTGCTCTGCTCTGCTCTCCGCTCTCTGCGATTCGAAAACGAAACGAAACGGAGATCACAAAATGATCATCCCGCCATTAAAGGAGTATTTCGTTCGTATTTAAATCAATTATTTGTGGGTCGCTTTGTTTAACTTTGACCTTAGCCTGGGGCCATCCATTTGTTACTCCCCTGCCCATGCCCCTGCTTCGCCCCTCTCTATCTCATTGATGGACTCTACATTCCTACAGCTTCAAGGGGAGTAGTAGGAGTAGGCTGCAGAATGGCCTCATAACTTTGTTGCCTAAGCGGTTTTGGTTTTAGTTTTTTTTTTTTTTTGCATCACGAAGGGAAATTCGATTTATTTGAGTCACAAATGCCAACGATTGATATGCGAAAGAGTTTATGCACAGCAAGCTAAAGGAATAAGATTAAAATTGTGACAATTTATTGATTAAATATTGATTAAAATGTACCCAATTTGGACTTCGACTTGTAGGAACTTATCCTATAATTATTGATATGAATATCCCACAATAATAAATTCCCTTTTCATTTTCCCACATTAATTCGTTTCGTTTTGGCTTATCGATTACCGATAAAAACTCACCTTGCAACCCTCGCAGGTGAATGCACCAAAATGGAATCCAGCTGCCGGCTCTCCGCACACCTTGCACGTCTGATTCATCTGCAATGAGAACAACGAGAACACAAAAAACATGAGAATGGGGCTAACAAATACAATCGTATAAATAAATATCATTGAGGGAACCCACCAAAGAGGAAGGATACCCAGTTCCCAGATCATTCGTAACTTTTCCACTCGCACCTACAAGAATCCACCTTCAATCCAATGGAAAAACTAAGGCAATAAATTCATAAAATTTCAATTAAAAGCAACAGCAAATCATGACACGAGCATCTAGAGCTGGAACTGCAATTCCCCCCGCCAATACCCCAGATCCTTGGTTGCAGTCCAGCCGCCAGCGAAATTCACACGCATTAAAAATTAAAATGCAAACATAGTTTGTCATATCGGGGAATTGGTATCAAACGAAAAACGAACGACGACAAATGGAAATGGGAAAACGACGGAGGCCCCCAAAAGGAGGACCCAGCCTATGGACCCCATGGACCCAACCCGGGCCCAGCTCTCGGCCTGGCCATGAACTGTACAGCAAAAGACATAGACGACTCCACTCTTGGGGCCCCATAATAAAATATGAAGATGGAATCAAATGAAAAATTGCCCCAGAGCACACACACATAGTCCACAGAGAGAGCGACAGAGAGGGATGGAGGGAGAGAGAAAGAGACGTTGAGCAAACAAGCAACATTTGCATTTATATGGCTATGGTCTGTTCCCTCCCTGCCTCTTCCACCTCTCTTGTGGCCCAGGGAATATTTGTTTATTTATTGCGAGCGAAATGTTTATCAACAAATTGCCATCAATTGTTGTTTTGTGGAGAGCTTGGGCCTGCAGCCTGCAGTTGGGATCTCCCTCTTGCCGTTTTTCCAGTCGTTTCGGCTAGGGAATGGTCGTTGCGTTTTCCTTATTGCCACTTGTAGCCGGTTAACTGGAGCACAGCAACAAAAAAAAAACGTTTGATGACACGCGCACATGCAATAGGAGGCAGGGAGGGGGCCAAGGCAGGTGGTGATCGTGGGAGACTCCTGGGGGAAAGGTTTTTAAGAAGTTTTTGGTATGATTTCTGTACAGGTTTCAGGTAAAACTTGCCTAGCCTCAAAGGTAGCTTCGTAATTTAATTGAAAGTCCAAGTTTAAATGAAACAAAATTCGCAATTGATTCATTAAAGTGGATGTTCCCATATATCAATCCCAATGAACCACTGAAAACCACAGTGGAGGAACAATCTCCTACAAGTAGCTGCCTCTCTAGACACCTTGCCTCACTGGGATGAGTGTTTTATGGCTCCAATTGCTGCCCCGCCGCTGGCCTCGGGCCAGTTCTGGGTCATAACTTTGGCCCATTACAAAGTGGGGAGAAAGCACAGCAACCACACAACACACCATTTAACACATTCACTTTTCTCTGGAAACGAATCGCACCACCAATTTCCAATAAGCAAATCCCTGACAGAGTAGAAGGTGGTCCCCAAAAGAATGCCCAATGCCAGGGTTTGTCTGCTGTTCCTTTTTCTGTTTTTTTGGATGCCTTGTTTGACTGTAAAACATGCTAATCTGATTTCGTGTTATGTGTTGAGAGTTGGGGCCGCTTTCGGTGCCTTGGCTGGGAGTTTGTCTGGACCTCTCTGGGTACGAAATAAATTGTGTCTACGTTTAGGTTTTCATAAAGCACTGGCACTGGCTCTCGGTCGCTGTGGTTAGCTGTGGCTGCTGCCTGCCTGCCTGCCTGCCTTCCCTCGGATTAATCGACAAATAAAAATCACATAAAATAAATTAAAAATTATGAGTTTCAAGTTTCAACAGCCTGGTGGATTGTCAGCAGATTTGGTTTGATTTGGAATCACAGAAAGAGAGGGAGGGAGAAGAAGAGGTTTAGGCTGAGGAAGAGAGACGTAGCGGTGGAGGGACTGCACTATGAAATTTATGCAGACAATGTGCAATATTAAAAAGCTATAAACATTTATTCAACACATTCCGGACTGGGTGCTGATCAGGTGTAAGATGATTTGTGAGGGAAGACAGTGGGGAAAATATGATAGAATAGAATGCTGCTAGAGTTCTACGAGAAGTTCTGCTCAGAATCATAAGTCATGGGCCCCTGCTCTGTACACTAACAGTGCTCCCTTCTAATGCCAATGTGGGTCATCCTTGCCATCCGCAGTCTGTTATTTAACAGCGAAATGCTTCAGGCTCTGCGTCTAGGGTACTCCTTCGCTGGAACCTGTTGTGTGTCTGCGTTAAAATTTATTTCCACTGTCTCTGGCTGATTTGTGGGATCGTTTAATTTAGCTAAAGAGTTAAAATATAACAAAATATAAATCACGTGCCTTAATTTGGTTGTTTCTAAGAGGGTTGATTGATTAGTTGTTGATACCAATTAAAGTCCTGTCAGTGTTGGAGATATTTACAGTGCATGGATTTATTTAGCCTATTTTACTATCTGTAAAACACTGTGGAATAATTGATTAATTATTTAAATTAATATAAAATAATCTTGCAAGATTCCTTTTTGTACACATTTCCCCGACTCTGTGACTAAACCTCTCAGCCGCTACAGACTCGTTTTAATTTCTTTATTCACTGATGAATATATCTGCAACCTTTTTTGTTTATTTGTTGAAGATATTGCATAATTTGAGCAAAATAAAACTCTGAAGAGGGCCAGAGAGGAAGCTGTAGAGCTGGGGCCATACGACCATACATCTTAAGCTGACAATTAGCCAAACGATTAAGTGAAAGTGTTATAAATTAGATACGAGAGCACGTCTACAAAAAATTAACAAAAATAAACTAAACGAAAATGTTCATTAATTATTCCGGTATTAATAATATTAAATAATTGTTATCTTTGTCAAACTATTTGTGCGCAAGTTATTGATGGAGGAAGCAGCCAGCATCCGAATATTGATGAGTCTTTTTTTGTTTGTTTGTGCGATCAATTTATTTTAATTAGTTGGTGGATTTAAACTCGTAAATAAAGTTCCCCCATTTCGATGGAAAAATGCAACAAGTGTTTTTTGGGGAACCAAACAAAATATATAAATAAATACATAGATAAATATCAGAACATAAATATAAACGAACCACCAGTCATCATCCACAATAAGTAGATAGTGTGTGGATGTTGATTTTTTGGTCGGTGATTAATTATTGCCATGTTCTGAAGCTCTGTTCTGCTTGTTGTTTGGTTGTTAACCTTAACTAACAAAAATAGCAAGTAGAATTTATAATATTTCATTCCGCGATGATGCAATGATATGGCGATGGCTTATTGTTAAAATTAAAATTCATTTAGAGGCACGTTTGCTCCAGTTTCGGCAGCTCTGCGGCCACAGCAGTTAAGAGCCCAAAGTGCCATTAAGACCAGGTTCAAAACGTGGTCTTCTTTGTTGCTTTTTTTTTTGGTAACGTGAAAAATATTATGATAATTGCCTGCTCAACGACCTTGGCGCTACGTACTCGCGAATACAAATTTGCACATCTATTCAATCCCCTTAGCCCCCCTCCTCTGCCCGCTTGCAATTATAAAATAAAACGCAGGGGCCACCAGGCAAAAACATAATTTAATTAAAATGAAATCATGCACAAAAGCACACAAAAGCAATTGCCTCGCTTTTGTTCAGGCCACAAATTGTTCTAGTTTTTTGTTATTTTTTTATTTTTCCTTGCTCGTTTTTCGTTTTATTTTTTATAATACGAATTCATGACTTGAGTCGCTAGTTGGATGGTTTGTGGCCTGTCCTCCCGCCTCTGTGTGTTGTGTGTTGTGGTGTTGCCTTGTGGCATCATCAGATGATCTTCATTCAAAAGCTGCAGCTGTACGAGTGCCCGTAACAGAGTTTGCACAGAGGCTGTCTGCTGCAGAAGTGCATCTGTACAGCTGTTAACAGAGTGGCTTACACAGTGGGTACATTTAACAGAGTTAACACCAAGCCTTTGCTCACAATCTATGATCTAAAGACTCTGCCTTCTGGTAACACCTTTTTTCGCATCATGACTCAATCCCTGACTCGACACTAGACGACTTTCCTCTCATAAAAGTCTCACAATTAGTCTGATCTACTTCCAAAAAGGCAGCTGCAACATAGCCAGCCAGCCAGAGATGGCCAATCGGTTGCGATGAGTCATGGAGTCAATGGCAAAAATGCAAACAAACTCGTTTATTCCCCCGGTGTGGATGTGCAGATCTATCTGCGCGAAACAGAATTTGTCAAAATTGTTGAATCGCATGTGTGGGATATGACTTTGTCTGTCAGAAATACTTGAGGCATTCACGTATTTTCAGCTGCGCACGCATTTCTTTTGCTTTCCTCTGGTATTAGCACACACACCTCTCCTTCCAGCCTCTCGCCTCTTTCTATGACTCTTCCTCTGTTGCCTCTGACTCTCTTGCTTAGTCACGCGGCCTTTGATGCCCAGGCAATTTGTCAAAAATGACAAAAAAGCAGAAAATTGTACACATGGGTCATGGGCATGGCCCTTCGCATTTGAGGCGCCTCTGGGGAGTGATCAATCATAGAGCAAATCTTTCAGTTCTTTCTGTGGCATGCGTGCTCATATTTTGTTATAGTTTGTGCAGTGAGAACTTTTTGCAGTTCCCATTTTTGCAACAGTATTTCCCAGCTGAGAGCTTTAGGAATATTTTTCATACATTTTCAAAGAATTTTGATTACTTTCAGTTATGTTTTGTTGATTGATTTATGTTTTGTTTGACAATTTGCCATGAAATTGTCCATGAAAACAGCCCTCATTTCGAGAGGTTCACACTGGGTGTGTTTGTGTCTTTCGCTGTGTTTCCCTCCCCATGTTTCCTTTCTTTAACCGCCCCTCAATCCATCATCATTCAACGCGTTCGTTCGCTCAAGTCTTTTGCTTTTGATTTTTCTACTTAGCTAATTGTTGTCGCTGCTGTCTGTCGCTGTCTGTAGTCTCTGTTGCTGGTTTGCTGTCTAAAAGTACATCAAAAACCCAAAGCCAGAGTCTTCAAACACTATAATTATGAGCTGCAATGATGATGATGATGATGAAAAGCGCTTAACAGAGCGCTTGCAATGTCTGAAGCATCATCGCAGCTCTACAGCCGTCTGCTCTCCGTAGCCGAAGCTCCTCTTCAAGCTGTCAAGCAGGAAATGTTTGGATTTATAATGCGACTCAAGCCCCCTCCCCCTGTAGCCAAGCCACTCGTCATCTCTCTCGTCTGTTTTGTCATTATAATTAATTTGTAACTATTTTTATGAGCTCATGTGAAATTTTCAAATGTATTCTGCTGCTCCTCTACGACTGCTGGCTGTCTCAGCTGCTGCTTTCCAGCGTCCAAGTGACAAGTGTTTGTGCAATTTCCGTTGAAAAACAAATGGAAAATGGTACAAATTATGTTTGAAAAATTGACAGAAAAACGTCAACAGAGCACAGAGAAGGTTAAGAGAAAGGGCAACAGTAGCGGGGTGGCAGCTTTCCTCAGAACTTTCAAAGGGAAGCCAAATGGGTATGCAAATGTTTACATGGCGAATTTGTAAAGGAAATATAAATACATATGTGTAAGAGTATTACAAGTTTAAATTGCCATTTTCCATGCATTAATGAAGAGTATTCACAGGTCACCCTATCTGCTGTTTTCCATCGTTTTCCCCGTTTTCTCGTTATGCAAATGCGTGCAAAATGTGCGAGGTTTTCCGTCCTCTGGACACTAATGCAATGCTCAATGTTGTTTGGCTGCCAGCCACACGTTCACCGATCGCTGTGGCATTTGTTACAATTTTAAATGTTAGCAAAAGCAAAGCAAACCCAAAGCAAATGCAAGGCAACAGGCAACCCGCAACAGACAACAACAAAAAGTAACAAACTTGTGCCAATTGTTGGTGCCTGGCTGTTACAAGTGTTTGACTTGACATTTCGGCGTGCGCGTCTTTACGGAATTGGCTCGTAGCTAGCGACACACAGATGCAGGTATACCTATACAGACTCGTTTATTGGACGTTTTTGTTGCAGTGTATTCCATATCATTCAATGCGATTGACAGGCCACAGGCCACAGCCACAGACCGGAGCCGCAGGTGAAATGTCCAAACGAAATTAATCACCAGCAAACCCACAAATCCCACACAAAAAGGCAAACAACTTGGCCAACAAATTAGTGTGGCGGCGAGGAGTTGAGTGCTTGGAAAATTGCATTTTAAGTTGGTTTTTAGATGCGTTTTTTTGTTTAGTTAGATATGCCACATGTGGCATGACTACTCTTGACATATGCGAATCAGGCAGCAGTGCACTGCAGATACAGATACTCGTTGGCAGGCAGCATTGGAAATAAATCTAAAACTAGCGACAATTCAGACAAATCGCTGAGGATGAGCGACAAAATGGAATGGATCGTTGGATCAATGGAAGAGCAGTGAATGAATGAATGAGTGAATGAATAAATGATTGCTTCGAATGACTAAAAATGGTCAAACGGTTTTCGAATATAGAATCTAGAACATAAATTGGTAGACACTTTAAGAACATTTGGGCATACTGGACACTGTTTGGTCGATCACCAATTAAAAGTTTTAGCAGAAATTGTAGAGCCATTCCTCAAGTTTACATCTTGTAATTAAAATTCAAATAAATTATAGGCAATACTCGCACCAGAAGGATTTCTCTCTCAGCAGTTGCACTAGAAATTCAATCGCTCACATATCCCCAGCCCACACATGCTCCTGTCTCTTGTGTGTATTCCTGTCACTTTTCGAAAAATTCTTCCCACGCTTCTTTCACCAAAAAAAAAGGAAAAAATTCAAATTCCATTTTAATTAGCAAACAGTTTTCACATTACGTATACGCCGCATCTGACGAGACAGGGGCCACCCTTGCAACCGCTGCCACTGCTGCCAATCTCCTCCTGTGTGTGTGTGTGGTGTGTGGTGTGCTGGGCTGGGGTTTGGTGAGGGGGAAGGCCATAAAAGCCGAACAAAATTATAACAGCCAACTTGCAAAACATTTACACCACCAACCAACAGCCCACCAACAGTCGCCAGAGGAGCAGCAGACAGGAGACAGAGAGAGGGAGAGAGAGAGAGGCGGTTTTAGGCGGTGGCAGGCAGGCAGGCAAGGCAGGCAGCCCGCTTTCTTTGCCCCCAAGAAAAATGATTCATGAAAGAGACTCGCGGGACTCCTGCTGGTCGCTTGGATAGGCTATGGCTATGACTATGGCTATGGCCATGGCTCTGGTTGTAGCTCTGCTCTGCTCTGACGGTGTGTGGTGTGCGGTTTTTCGGCCAAAACGTCTCGACGCCGGGCAGACTATTAACTTTGAAAGTTGTTTAAACAGGCGAAGAGCCAAGAGGCAAACCTCCACCTTCTATTTCGTATTTTTTCTTATTTTTTTTTTTTTGCATTGGAAGCTCCTCGTTGTCGTCGTCGTCGTCGTCGCCGTCGTGGTTGTTGTCTGCACCAGCTGCCTGCCCCAGCCACAGCCTCAGTTTGCAGCAGCTCCTTTACCTTGCAGCAGCCAGTGTCATCGGCGTTGCGGCTCGTGGGAATTGGATCATTAGAAGCCGGCAAAAAGGCGAAGGCAATCGCAGAAGTGAGCAGAAGTTGGTCAAACACAGCACAGAGAGAAATAAATGACAAAAGGAGTTGCCATAAAAGTGAAAAGAGTGAGAGAGAGAGAGGGGAGGGGGAAGACAGACACTAGACTTTCTATCGGGGGACAGAAAGAGAGAATATTTTTTTTAGCAATATTTAAGTAATTTCTGCATTAAATGTAGTTCCGAACTAATGGAATATTAAGTGTGCAAAATCATCAAGTTAAGCTGCAGCTTTACGTTTTCAACTTCATTGGTTTTATTTTCTCTGAGTGTAGCATAAGAAAGAAGTTTGTTTCGTTCGATCTCTGCCTCTGCCACGGCCCTGGCAGCCCAACGCCGTGCAATTTTGCATGTGTTTTGTTGCTGGGTCTTTGGTTTTTGTTTTGAGTGTGTGTTTGTGTGTTGGCAGAGTTGCCACCGTTTCTTGTTGAAAAGAGGCGCGATAAGTAAATGTGTCTCCCTCTCCCCCTCTCTTTCACTCCACAGCAAAGTAAATGTGTCCGCTGTGTTTGTGTCTCCTCGTTTTTTTTTTTATTTGCACTTGCGCCTCGCAGACAATTCTTTTTTTTACCTTTTTCTTCTTCAATTTTTGTGTTGCTTTTGTTGTTGTTTGGAGCTTCTATTTCTTTGTATTGCGGATTTATTTGTTTTGTTGTCTCGTTGTTGTTATCGCGGAGTAAGCTTTTGGCTGCAGCTTTTTATATTCCTCCCCAGACACCCCCTCTCCGCCTCCTTCTTCTTCACTGATTTTCCTTGTTGTGTTTTCGAATTTCGGATTTTCGGGGGAGTCAAAAGTCAATTAAATAAGAGCAGTGCACAGTGAAATGCTTGTACTACTTGTTGCTGCTGCTCTCGCTGCTGCTGCTGCTGCTGCTGCTGGTATTTTTCCTGTGTTTTTTGTTTTTTTTTCTTTTGCGAAACGAGCAATTTGTGACTGTTTTTCCTCCATGGTTTTTGGGTGCTAACCGAAGATCAGAGCACTATGGGAACCATTTCACCCCGTTCGTTGTGGAAAAGTTTTTGGTGGCAAAATTACTGAGGTGATTTATGGCCAAGTTTTTCTCGCAGGCGGCCTGCCCCGCAAGTCGTTTGTTTTTTTTTTACTGGCGAGTTCTAGGGAGAGTGATTGGAGGCGGGCCAAAGAAAGTCAAGAGAAAAGGGAGTTCAGACCTAATAGCAGGACATAAAAAGATCAAAATTGTGTGCATTTTATTTGCATAAGAAGTAGTTAATGTTAATGTTAAAATCCTGTGTGCACTTTTGAGGGATTGTTTTGGGAAAAGAATGCATCGAAATTTGATGTAAAATTCGATTGATTTCCATCCTTTTCATGACTCTAAAACTCTATCGAAAACTAGTAGTAATTTCCCTTTCTATAAAGTCCAATGTCTTTCTCGCAGTAACAGTTTCACTTTCCATTGAAAACACCTGTAAAAAATATATGAATTAAATGGGAATTAACTTGAGAACTGAAGTGGAGGTCTACTGATGGGAATTACTGTTTAAAGAGGAGGCACACATAAAAGAGAAATAAAATAAAAAATATCATTGGCTAATGTTTTGTTTCTTTCTTTTTGCGACTTTTGCTCGATCCTCGATCAATGCCAAAGCTCATCTTTTGGGTTAGGGAGGGGAGGCAGAATCATTGAAGAAGGAGGAGCAGATCAGAGTGGCAGAGGTGGAATCCCCATCACGTGTGTGTGTGTGGAATCGAAATAGAAATAACAATAGCAAAAGGCATTTGTGTTATTAGTAGCCAGCCCCCGTTGACGACGACGACGGCGAGTGCGCTTTAAAAATAAACAGCTAATATAACAATGGCCACAATTTGTGCCCCAAAGCGCAAACTAAAGCTGAAGCAGAGGCAGCGGTTGTATCTGTATCTGAAACTCAAACTGAAACTGAAACTGAGGCTTAAGCTGTATCTGTATCTGAGGTGGAATCTCGGTGCGCCGTCGTCTCGTCTCGTCTAATGTAAGCGGACATGATGCTCGGGCACATGCAATGATCTTCGATACACAATATATATATATATGGTATGTGTATCTATCGCATCTGTACTGTGCTGGGTTATAGTATATGCAATTTATATAAATTTAATTCAATTTGCAAAGCTAAATTGTTTAGTTTTTGCCTCACAATCGTGCAGAGGTCGTTGAAGGGGGTCTCTGTTAATTTTCATGATTAAGTCGGAGAGTCTTGGGGGGTTTGCTTTTAATGTGTAATACCTTGACTTGAAAACAATTCTAACAATTTGGCAGCTCATTATGCGACTTGCGACTCGCGACTACCACGCCAACTTGACTCCAATAAACGATCCATCCACCAGCACTAGCAGCAGCAGCAGCACCAGCCACAACCTTGACCTTAAGCCAAATGAAAGATACAAAAACTACGAAACAAACTTCAACTACAGGTCTACTATTATTTTTTTATGAAAATTATAACAATTTTGTTACGCTTCTTTGAGGAAAGGGCACTGCAGTCCCCCCTCGCACCCCAAAGCATTATTATTAGGCGCCAACTTCATTCCATTGGCGTAATAAAGTGGCAGAGGGGCAACCAGTTGGAACAGTTATGTGTGTGGCAGCAACAGCGGCAAAGTGTTGAACTTGAAATCGAAAGCAAAAGCAAAAGCGGATTGGAGGAATGAAGGAATGGGGGCTACCAGAAAAGAGGGGCCAAGTCGCAGTGGGAATGCTCTTTCAATCGACGGGGCGTATGCATCTTAATTGATTTGTAAACCAGTGGAAAAGCTACCTGCTAAAGCTATGCATTTGAACGGTGTGGAAAATGTAGGAAATGCAGGAAAATTCATGAAAATGGGTGAGTTTAAATCTTTGATCTAAATACCATAAAAATTACCATACTTCCTCATAGAATCTTAAATGCGCATAAAAGAAAGGAATCTCTAGTGCTGCTGCTTTCTATGACCCGATTAGGCACTGTCGAAGTGTTGAAATAATGTCTGTAGCCTCATTGAACTCGGTTTCCGCTGTAAAAATTCCACAGATCGATTACTATAGGCCTTAAATGCTACAAAATGTATATTAAAATTAAGCTTTATATGTGGAATACCCTCAGCCAAAGTAAGGGCATGAAGTACTACAAATTGGCACCCCCAAAGACCTTATCTTTAAGCCACGCGCTAATTTGAAAATAATGCTCTCCAATCATTTTTAGATTTCTGAGATTTCTGCCTTCTTCCACAGAGGAGGCGGTGTGGAGTGGAGTGTAGAGGCAGGAGCTGCTCTGTGGAGTAAGCAATAAAAGTACCCTGTCCCTGTGCCTGCCACCGCCCTGTTCCTCCCACTTGTTGTTTGTCTGTATAATTACATAATATTGCATAATTTTGCACAGAGAAAAAGTACGCGCCGTCGACGTTTTGGGATTTCTGCTCTGTTAGCTACACGAGAAGCGCGCGGAGAGGTCTGGTCACTGGTCTCTACAAAGTACAGAGTCTTGAGTCTTTTGGGGTTCTCTTTTTGAGGTCTTTACGGGGTCTCATTATCGTTTGACCGACCAACCGACCGAGCGTTCCGCCGGTCTGCGGTCTCCGCTCTTAGATTGAGATTCGCTTCGTTTTCGTTTTCAGTATCAGTGCACAATGTAGTACTTAAATAATAGAAGTTTAATAGCGTTTTGTCTAGCTGTGGTCCGACCGATTCAAGACTCGAACTTGTTGCAAGTTGTAGCTGCCGTCTGCCATTGCCGCTGCCTTTGCCTCTGCTGCTGCTGCTGCTGCTTTGAACTACTAATGCATTCAGCTGTAGGATTTTTGTCAAGGTTATCCAGTTGTTGGCTGTTTGGATGGCGGATATAATGACATGATGCATAGAGATACTCTCATCGTTGGATGGAGGGAAGTGGAAGCCCAAAGTCTGTGTACTGTACTGTTTTTTTTTTTTTTGTTAGTTTGGGGAGGAAGTTTACTTTTAAGCGGCAGTGTAATTGTGTGTAGTTCGTTCAAGTTCGCTGCCCAAGTCATTTGGCAAGAGGCGGCTGGTCGCCGCCGCCGCCGCCGCCTAACGAACTCTAGAACGAAACGATCTTTTGCTGTTATTGCATTCTCATATGGCCTGCAGCAGCAGCATCAGCCGTGGCAGCGTCTCTGGCTAATTTCGCTCATTAATCATGAGAGTAGAGGGAGCTGCAGCTCTGGAGATGGAGCTGCTCTGCTGCTTCCCGAAAACTGATTACACATGTACGGCCCCCTCGAAATCGAAAGATCTGTCTGCCCCAAAAGGCAACACAACACAGCAACACAACCAACAACATTCTGGCTGGCAGTCTCTGAAATGTATCTGCAAACAAATGAAGTTGTCTGGTGCAATTCTAAGTCTTCGCCTCCATTCCTAGTAGAGTCATCAAGGATCTCCTCGAGAGGATTGATCATTGATCTTTTGGCACTCAATCCTCTGCATCTGCATCGCTCTCGCTCTCTCTCTCTCTCTCTCTCTCTCTGGGCTCTCTTGTCTGCTCACGAATTATAAATAGTGCAAATGCGTGCAGTGCATCATCATCATTAGTTTTCGGGCCAACGAAAAAAAAAAAAACACAAAACCATGGGCAATAGACTTGTCTCTAGAACGGCGTCTCTCTCTCTCTCTCCATCTCTTTGCCCTACAACTTGCTCTGGCAATTACCTGTACGAGTGTGTCTGTCTTTAGTTTCTTTTGCTAAATTGTTTCAAATTTATTTCTGTGCCTAAGATAATTACTAGAAGAACTTTTAACAGGGCTATAGCCACTTGTAGATGGTATTTGTTAGCAGAAAACAGATGGAAGATGCGGAGGTATCTGTAGATATTTTCTTAGCAAATGAAGGGTTTGAAAATATGTAAAATTAAGAGAACCATCAAGGGAAACTTTTTTATTAGTGGATTTAAAATTATTTCTGCATTCAAAACTATTACCTTATCTCAGAAATCTCTAAACCCTTTTCCTCGAAAGAGTATTCCACATTCCCCGCTGCTGCTGCTCCGATTGTTGGCCTAAAAGTTCGTGTCCTGAGTCTTTCGTTTCGCTTTGCTCTGTGGCATTCAGGCATTTTCTAATTGCAAGTTAATTTCTTGTTGCGAACATAAATTTAACATTCTAATTGAGTTATCAACCGCAACATGTACATACACAGCCACCAAAAAAGAGGAGAAGAAAACCCCAAGTGGTAGACGGAGACACCAGGCAACACAGGAGGAGGAATGAGAGAAGGAGATGCCCGAACGACAGCGGACAACTTTTACAGCTTCTCATCTGCACTCATCGTACCGAGAGGAGATCCGAGAAACAGGCTACACGGCAACGGCTACGCGCTACGCACATGTGTAAAATGGCCTACGTTCCGTCGGGTTCTGCACCACAAAAATTGCAACAAAAGAGCCACAAGATGTTGCTCTTGCTGCTGCTGCTGTTGCTGTGGCAGTAATTACATTTCGGAGTGTGTGTGTGTGTGTGTGCAACTTTTTGGGGCCTCGGCTGTTGCTTCTGCTAATTTGCCTGCTGCTTCTGTTTTTTCTTCTTGTTGTTTCTTTTTTGACTAATTTTTTTTTGTTTTTTGTTTGTTTCTTGCGTTGCAGCTTCTGCGTTTTGAGTGAGAATTTCCCGAAACGCTTGCAACGTGAAAATATTTGCCACTGGCATAAGGCTCGTAATTAATTTACTTTGTGTGTTGTGGCAGCCGCCAAGGAGTCGGCAGACACACACAGTAAACAAAACAGCAACAAAAAAATATGAAGAAAAATCCATTACGCAAATGTTTATGACCAAAATGGTCAGCAACTGAAAGGCCACTGTCTGTTGCCAGTTGCTGCCTGCTGCTGCTGCTGATGCTGCCAATGCAAATAGAAAAGCTATGTGCGTGTGTGCCCCAAAACGAGGCAAGCGGAGGATCCCAGCCACCAGCCGCCAGCCGCCAGCCCCCAGGTCTTCAGATCGAAGCGGAGCTCTCTCACATACATCACAACATTGTAATGCATTTTTCGCTTTGGATTCCGACCACCCCCCAACCTGTCCCCTGTTCACTGCCCAGCCTCTGCCATTGGAAATGCTGGGAAATTAGTTTTTCTTTCCTGCTGCTGCTGCTGCTGCTGCTGCTGGTGCTGCCATCAACGGCAGTTTTGTTGTTGTTTTTGTTCTGTTTGGAGGCGTGATCGTATCCGCAGCGAAGGTCGTGGCAATATGGAGATGTTGCAAGCACATTACTCGTAAATCTCTTAGCCCGTACATTTATGGCTCCGACTAATGCAGATTTGTGTATCTTTTGCTTTTGTGGAACTTCTCTCATTAGTGGGGTTTTTTTCAGGGGTGTTTTCATTTGCGAGATAATTTTGGTAGTTGATGGATTTTTCTACGACATAATTTTGGAATATCTGCAAGGAATAGTTTTCTAGTAGCTGTTTAAGTTAGTTTCTTTCCCAGTGTAGCTTAGCATCAGAGGCTCTTTCTGTGTCTTTCGCGTGACATTTCATGCAGATTCCACAAAAACATTCGCATCGTTTTCGCATCAATAAAATTCATAAATGAATTTCATGTTCTATAGATCCTTCATTGCATATTCAATTTAAAGAAATATGATATTCATTTAGCAGCCATTCAAAAAGCACTTCCAGTGTATAATTTCTGCAAAGCTATGCGGAGAAAAATACAGAGAAGAATGACATCAAGCTATGCACCCAACCTAATACACTATTCCAAAAAATTCCTAACTTTTCGATGTCTTCGAACTTGTTTCATATTCATATTCGAAACGAAAATTCATAAATTTATTAGCTAATGCTACCAAGTGGCCCAAATTCGTGCCGCTTTGCCACTGCTGTCGTTTGTTGTTGCCTTAATTTTAATCAAACATTTAGTTTATCGTCTCACATTTCGACTAATTAACACTACGATTGGGGGACCGCCTCTTTGCCACAGCCGATGGATTGGATTCGAGAAATCTAAAGGCTGACTTTTGGTCTTCGGCTGCTCTTTTTGCCGACACACACACACACACACACACACAACACACTGATCGACTAAACGAAAATCAGCTTAAAATCATAAAAACGCACTTAAATAAAATTTAATATTCAAATATTGACATTTAGTGCCATGTTAGCAGGCAACTTACGTGTTTTTCTCGCTCTCCATAGCTCCTCTCTGTCTCTCTCTACCTCTTGCTCTTTCTTTGGTTTATATTTCTTTTCAAATACGCCTTAAATTATGCATGTGGATTGCTCTGGAGACTAAAAGACAATGAGCACTACTCTATGGATTTACTAATTGATCTGCATCTAATTTCAAAAAGACAAAAAATATGCCAAGACAAGGCCTCAGGTGACTTCTACTTGACGATTATCGTTTTTCTCTTTCTCTCTTTTGACTATTAAAATTATGACATCATTTAAATATTTTCGCCGTTGTTTCGCCAGCATTTCATGTGTTTTTAAACTGGTTTAGACCATCCCCACATACCTCAGACGCCAGGCCCCACGAATCTCAAACCCCATAATTCATAAATTCAGTTTGAAAATGCGGAAGCGCTTTGATTTGCACAGAGTCCCCAGTCCCCAGTCGCCAGTCCCACCCTCCTTCTACCTTTTCCACTCCCAAGTCATGTTATCAAATGCTTCAAAAATGCAAACGATTTTCGAGCATAAACATAATTATTATTTTCCTGCTCTTTGTCGCCACATAAAATTATTATTCTCATAAAAATTGGTGGATTTTTATGATTGGTAGAAGGGGGTTTGCTCAATATTTAGCTCGTAAAATATTTATTATTTTGTTGTTATAAAAATGGCATAAAATCCGTGGGGAATGGGAGTGAGAGCTTACCGCATATGGATTATCCTGATTCATCATTATGCTAATCGTGGGGTTGTCTGCGTTTGAAGGCTGTAAGAGGTTAAGGTGTATGTTATAAGAGATGAAATATCAAGCATATATTTATATGTGTAAAATGAATAAGTCGGGGAATATACATATATTTGATAGCGTTTTATGGAAAATGTATCAAGCGCATCATTACTTAGTCTTTGTATCTATAGAATGGCTTGGGGGTTTTCTTCATACCTAAATATATTTATATGTGGACATATTTCTGATAGATATCGATACAAATCGATATGTAACGGAAGAATGTTACAATTATTTATTAAACAATTAATTATATTTATTTTTATATTAATTATTAAACAATTATTTATATTTTTAGGTACTTTTTTCCACATTTCTGTCTATGTATATTATTTATTAATAGGTAAGTTTATATATATTTATTCAAATATAATATTTATTATATATTATTTATCCCATCAAATATATTGCCTTTGCAAGGAATTCATATAATTTGTTTGTTTATTCCACAAATGTAGGATTGGCGTGCCAATAAAATCAAATCAATCGATTGAATATCGATATGTTTAGCCATAAATGGGAACAGCATTCAGAGAATTTACTTACTTGAGCAGATTTAACGACTCCCATTACCATAAAGAGTAGTGCTCTTGAGAGCACCCCATCAACAATCGATTATGTTCCCATTTGTGGCCTCAAACAAGACCAAAAGATTCGCCTTCAAAGTCGCTTAGGTCTACTCTGACATTTGGCTGCCAGGCTAATACTCGTTTTAATAATAATAATTTCGATATTTATTACAATGCAAACACAGAGCTTGGCCTAGGAGCTTGCTGCTGCACCTACAAAAACCAAAGTAGAACGAGAAGGAGAAGAACAACGACTTTGCCCCGACTGTGACTCACTTATGGAGCCCCCACAGACCCAGACCCAGACCCAGACCCGAACCGACAGAGACAGACCCCGTCCTGGGCCACCTCACCCTCAACAGCGTCCAGAGCTCGTGCTTTGTGCTCTCCCCCGTCGTACTCGTACATATATGGTGTGTGGCATGTTAACTGGCAACAGGTGTTTGCTGTTTGCTGTCTGCTTGCCACATTTGCATTTGATATTTTGAAGCGTGTTTTGCGCGCTCATACTAAATACTTTCACACATTGGTCGGTGTCGGTCCAGTGCGGTCCCCTGCTCTGCTTTCAACAGATTGTGTTCTTCCGGTGGTGTGTTTGCCTCTTAAGGATGTACAACAAGTCAGCCACACGACCTTGATGTGTTAATTTCTTTGGACCAAGTCTTGACAGTCCTCAAGGGACATGGCCAGAGGGTGTGGAGCAGGCAATGGAGCGGAGAAGGCAGTGCTGAAGGAAATGGTGCAAAGACTGGGCCAGTCCTATTGCCACTGTCAGGGACATCTCAGACGAAAGACTGAGGCAACAAACTCGAGCAAAAAAACAATCTTTTGAGTGGCCTGCAGCTAACTAGAATAAGTGCAAACTCTTTCCAGTTGTAGAACACAATTGTGTACAAGGCACTCGTCATAAGTAGTACACAAATTCTACACGGGGAGTACGTGTTCGTGTACGTGTACGATGGGATCTGTCAATATTTGCGACACTTGCAAATGCAAATCCAAGTTAGATTCTTCATTTGACTTGGGGCTAAGTCAAGGCGAAATGCACTTGCAGAAAATTGTCAAACTTGAAGCCAAAAATGATTGCAAATGGCTTTGAACAATTTTTATATTGTTTTGAGAAATTAAACATTATGATCTTTGATAGTTTTTACTTCCTGAGTGTCATAAATTATTTGTTCCTTAGCAAGAACTAATGTGCGAAGGGGTTTTGCCTGAAAAACCCTCTTATAACCTTCCAAGAAAAGTGTTCATCAATGTAAATTTCACTGATTTTGACTTAGTTTTCTTTCCCTGCTCTGACATTTCGTACAGTGTTTTTCTAGATACTACCTCCCCAGCCAACCAAAGGCTGAATTTTTGTAACAAATATTCTGGCAAATACAAAGCTTAACATGATATTTGCATTATAAAGCAAACTTCGACCGACCGATCCGTGTATATTTCTATGCACGCTGCTATCTCGCTCACACATGCCTTACATTGATTCTGTTATATAGTCGTAAAGTCGGTTTATTTGCCCTGCCCTTGTCGCTGTTGTTGTTACTCTGTTGTTTTAGACCCATGTTTTATGGGCACACTAAAAAGTGCACACTGGTCAACAAAAAACTTGGCGAGAGAGAAAACTTTCTCACAGCAACTATAGCTGGCTGGTGCTTAGCCCCTCCAATACTACTATGTCATATACAGCTTGTGCTAGCTGTGTGTGTATTTGGGTGTGTGTATGCTATATGGTTTTGTATAATTAAATCATACAAAACCTCAACCGTCGCTTAGAGTTCCACCAGTTTTTTCAGTGCTTTTGGTTTTTTTTTTTGCAAGTGTTATCTACCCAACGCCATCTTCCTTGAGCATTTTTTTGTTCGAAATACCCTTAAGGAGGAGGTACTATGGGATTGTTCCGAAGCTTAGACTGGGTAAAGTATTGGGAGAAATGTAACATAAAATATCAGGGCACACAGCAGCGAATGGCCTTAAATGGCAGAGTATTTCCTCCTTATGTTTCCTGGTAAATTAATCTTTATGTAGCTTTATTAGTATCTAATTAGGCCATATCCCAATTTCTATTTATATTTAGATATAAATCTAAAGAAAACGTTTAAAAAAATAGCGAAAACAATCAATGGGTCTATGTGTGCTTCTATGAAGAAGATAACCTTTATTTGAGTATATTTTATAAATTTGAATCTAAATCTAAAGGGTATCTCAGCTTCGACGAACCATTCTTCCATATTTTTTGTTTTATGAATTTTATTCATTGATGAAATTTACATTCCGCTTTTATTTCCCCCACTTCCATCAACACATATTCCATCTATATTTCCCTATCTCAATCTTTATTTTTATTATGATTCGCTGAATGATGAATGTGTCTCAAACAATGTGCTCAGAAACCCGAAATGTTGGTACCATTTTTAAGCGTTTTCCCAAGCAAAACTTAACCATTGAATGACTAAGATCTGGGATTGCCATCATTCGGGCTCCAACTTTGAACTTACCTTCTTGAGCGACTGCTGGACCTTTTACTCAGATGTTAATCCAAATTTAAAGTGAAACTTTTCCCAGCACAATCAGTAGGAGAATCATTTAGAAAATAATTGTTAACTCTCCCTACGTTTTAAGCTTTTATTATTTGTTTTTTGTGAGTACTTTTTTTTTGTTGCTATTTATTTTGTTATTTGTTCTGTATTTTGTGTATGCATTTTTGAGCTATTATTTGAGTTCACCTTGCGCCAATAAAACGTCACTTGAGCCGCCGTATAGAGTTGTTAGATGTCGTATTCGTACTCGGAATCGCTGCTGTTGTTTTTGTTTTTGTTT
Organism: Drosophila guanche; assembly: GCF_900245975.1. Taxonomy (NCBI): domain Eukaryota; kingdom Metazoa; phylum Arthropoda; class Insecta; order Diptera; family Drosophilidae; genus Drosophila; species Drosophila guanche. The sequence continues at coordinate 7,260,353 of NW_022995744.1, read as the reverse complement.
TTGTTTTAGTTGTTGTATTGCACTTGACTTTTAGAACTTTGGGGCAAGCGTGAAGCATGTTTCAGATTTGTACATCCCACACAGATACACACTACAACTGTATGCGTGTGTGTGCTTTTGTTTTAAGTACTCTATACTCTATATCACATGTCGGAAAAATTTCCGTTTTCCGGTTAGATATGACTTGATTTTTGGATTGATAGTTTCTAGATTTTTGTTTTCCTCTCTTTGCGAGCTTTTCTTTTTTGTGTGAGTGTGTGGCCACGCCTTTGTTGTGTGTGCGTGTGTGTGTGGCACTGCCACTGCACTTCCCTCCGATGTTTGGTTTACTTTTAGTGTGGCTGCCGGACCGATAGCCACACCCCTGGGCTCACACTTATCGAGTGCTCTATTTTCGTTTTTTTGCTCTATATAAATTTTTGTGGTAACCGTAACAGAAATCGATCGAATATCCCCTCCTACGAGACGAGACGAGACGAGACGTTAGCACAGACAGGCACAGGCAATAATACGTAAGCGACGCAACTGCGCGACAGCGACGGCAGCGAGCGGCAAAGAGCAGCAGCAGCAGCGGCGACGACGACGTGCGACGTGCGATCGAGCGTGCGACGGAAAAGACTGATGTTAAGCAGCAGTTCTGCAAACTCGGGCTTAGACTACGTCTCCGGTCGACTCCGGAGCTCAGATGCTATGCAGAGGCAGAAGTCAGAGTCGGAGGCACAGAGGCATCATTCGTGTGGCTGCTCGTCGCCGCTCGGTAGCGACTGAGCAGAGGCTTCGGCTACCAGAAAACAACAGCAGCAGGCAACAGCAGCAGCAGCGTCGGGGAGATGATACAGCTATAAACAAAACAAAAATAAGAAAAAGATAAGGAAAACTGGTCTCTCACTAAAGCAAAAACAAAAGACTTGCAAAACGACAAACGCTGTAGGGAGAGAGAGCGAGAGCTCGTGCTCGAGCTGTGTGCCTGTGTGGAAGAAGACGATTGCCGGATTGCTCTCTAACGGTTGATATGAGCCTCATCTTTACCTCAAGAGCGACAGCGGATTGGAGAGAGAGAAAACACACAGAGTGTGTCTGTGAGACTTGAGTGAAATCGCAAGCTCTGTCGTTGAGTGATGTTAACACTTAACAGAGGGTTCTATAAGGCATGTTGTGCTGCCGGTGCCACTCTGAGCAAGTATTTTTTAATGGATTTCGGGGGCATATTTTCTGACGTTAAAGTGAATTTTAGTTTAACTTAACAGCCTTTCGATCTCATATTTTAATTACATTTTAGTTAACTTTGCTTCGACTCTCACCATTTTGTATAGTCCTCTCTCTGCTCAAACTCACACACACTCGCATATGAATGAAAAAGACTTCATTACGACATTTGATTGGCTCGATTAACACAATCGGAGCACCGTTATAACCAGTATGACACTCATACTCATGGCAGCAAGAGAGAGAAGAGTCTCACACACACACACACAGCAGCAGGAGAGACTTTTGAGAGACTTTGCCCGCCCTCTTGCTCTCACACACACACACTCTCGCTCGCCTTCGTTGTCGCTTCGTTGCTTCGTGTGCGCTATAAATAAACGAGCGATCCCGTTTGCCCGTTGGCCAAAACGAGACCGGACTATATTGCCATGTCGCTTATGTACAGGCTCCCCTTCCATATATATAGAGATATATATGTTACCGTTTCATTGACCAATGCAGAGCAGCAGAGCGCGCAATGGGTGAGAGCGAGCGAGCGAGCCATACAAATGAGAGCAGCAGAGCAGAGCAGAGCGATCGCGATCGAACATGCGCACGCACACATACACACACACACACGCATGGAAATCACATTAGCAATGGGCGTGGTCTAACGATGGGTCCCCGTCCCCCCGAACTCATCCTTCCCGCTAACAAAAGCAAGCTCTAATTGCTCTCGTCTGTGGAACGGGTGTGAGTGAGAGAGAGATGGATAGAGGTTTTCCTAACGGCGTTTTAGCATGTACCACTAGTGTGGTAACCCCCTTCCGTCCGTGCCCGATGTTGTCAAGCTGTCATAGTTGGGGATCATTAAAAGCGTTATCTGTTGATAGCCATAAGACATTTTATGATATTACTAACATTGTTAGGCCCCCATTGCGCCTCCAAGCGAGCGAAAGAGAGGAGACGGAGATAGCCGGAGAGACATCTTCAGATTAATGTATCATAAATAGCTTTAGTTTCTGGTACTAAATATAAATTATAATTAGCCATCTTTATGCACGAAGATCTACAAAATTGAATAGTTGCTGTTGGCCATCGATCCATTCCATTGATTGCCCCCGATAGGAGGGAAGTTGTGCTGTACTTGAACTTTGAAACTAACCATAGAAACGATCCATAAATAATCATTTAATATTGGCAGCTAAAGTGGAATATGGCCTTAAGATTGAGAATTGTATTGCAGGTCTAGATTTAATATCACACGAGGGTTTCGAACTTAGAAAGCGGAAATATTTTGAGAACTTTATAATCGTATTCTAATGGATACTATTACATAATTATACATTTCATTTATTGTTTGTATATTTTCCCATTTCTGTAAGTGTAGTTTTTGCGCCTTCAAAGTCTTCTAATTCGATTCTCTTAGTAATTTTCCCTCATTGATTGCCTCTTTGATAGACACTAGAAATATGTACCTCAAAAACATATCCCTCTAATGGTTGTATCTGCCATTCTCAGTATTGTTTTCATTCCATTCTGCCAGTTTGTACCCTTGCCAAAACATCACCCCTTTTACGGATCCATTCGTAAAGGTTTCTTAATGAAATATGTGTGAGCCTGTTTGCAGATGTCTCTTGTATTTGTATTTCTATTTTATTTGAAAATGGGCGTATGGTCCAGGGGGGCTTAGATCGTGGCTCAATACAATTTCTATACTAATTTTCCCACTTTTCCCCGCTGCTTTCGCTGGCGGCTGCTGTTGCTTTCCCTTAACCCATTTTGACTTTCTGCCAAAACGGGAGAAATGTCACAGAAGTTAATCCAATTTGTGCGTTTTATGACTGGCATACGGGAAGAGAAACCAGCAAGCAACCGCAACCTCGTTATCATCTCTTGGTTTGTCTCTCTGCTCACCCTGTGACCTCTAACCCTTTGTGTGTGCCGCCACGCCTACTCCTCCTCCTTCTCTTCATGTTTCGAAGGATGTTTCGGGGTGTTTTAAACCCATTACAAGGGTCCTTACCAGACAGAAGTTTCTCTTTGGTTCTGCGACAGCGACGGCGGTGAGTTGCCTTTTGCGGTTCTTCTAGATACTTTTGACAAATTTTCATGCTTTAATTTCTTTTTGCTTTGCACTCAAATTTGCATATGTGTGTGAAAGAGACAGCAAACACAGAGATAGAGCGAGAGGGAGAGCGAGTTCTGGGCTAATCCATGGTGAGCAACAGATTATCCCTGTCAATTGTTTGTCTTTTGATTTGTTTGTTATGGGTGCTACAGAGAGCGCAGGACTTAAGGAAAACCATGTAGTCTGTACGCTTTTCACGAAAATGTGCCGCTGCTCGATGATGCTCGAGGGGTTTCCTCTTGCTCCGTTGCTCCGTTCCCGTTCCCGTTGCCTTTCTTTTCTTTCTCCGATGCCGGGTCTCGCCCCTTTCTGGTTACAGTTTAATGCGTTCTAATGTATGTGACTTTTGGCAGGATTTCCAACGTTTGCCGCCGCCAAAAACTCAAGTGACTTGCAGAATGTCCTGCGACAATCAACCATCATCAATCACCGCTGCAAAAGGCCCCTTTCTTTCGGGCACAAATATAAATATTTTCTGCTGAAATTAGGTTAAAGGCGGCAGAAGACCAACTCCAGCTTCAGCTCCAGTTTTCGATATGGGACATGGATTCGCATGCGTATTCAGTTTTTACTTATGTCATGCCATCAGATCTGAATATCTGAAAGACTATCCATACAATAAATTAATTATAAATGCATTAATCAATGCCACAAAACAGCAGCAGCCAGACGGTGGAGATTTCTTTGACAAAATACTGACATGAGTGTTCGGTTCGTACGTTCGCTTTGGATTTCAGCAGAGTGGATCGATCGTTTTCGCGTCTCATTCTTTGAGGCGTTTGCGTGAAATGAAAACAACAATTTAAAACACGTTTTCGCGCACATTTCGCTGTAATTTATGCGTTCGATTTTTTAAGTTCTGAGATACGAGAGAAATACTCTGGAATGGTGAGAGATATTTGGGTTGCAAGATAAGATTGCTGAGGGGATTTAATAATGAGCATATATTAAGAAAACTTATGTTGAATATGTGACATTTTAGTGCTTTCAACTTTTGACTTTTAGACACTGGAAAAGTATGCCAAAGATTGCTACTATATCTGGGCCTAAAAATGTCTGCTAAAAATAAATGTTGAGGGCATTTAAACTTCGTTTTAGTCTCTCTCTTCCTTAACCATTTCTGAAAAATCCAAACTTTGATTTTGATTGAAAGCCAGCCAAAAAAAAATCCAACGAAAAACGAAACGAAACCGAAAATAGCAACAGAAATTAATTTCCACCTTGCGGGCAACATTTCTGTTTGATGCTCTCTGTTGGTGCTGTTTGTGTGCTGCTGCCACAGATTTGTTGTCGATATTCAGTTCGATTCGATGGCATGCAAATGAGATCATTGATCTGTTTTTGGTAACGATTTTGTTTGAGGGAAATCATATTTGACCCGTGGCATGACCCCCCCCCCCCCCCCCCCCATGCCACATGCCAAAAAACGAAAACAGAAATGATAATTTTTATTTGTCGTGCATATGAAAAAATGGTTTTTTATGTTCAGTTTTTGGTTTCTTATGCGCGAATTTGAATTTAATCAAATTAATTATTGGATTGTCAATGGAAACCGAACCGAAACTTTTGTGATGTGATCAATTTTGGAAGACTCAGACACGTTCACGAGAGTATAGCAGTGATTTTTATGCATGGGGGGACAGTGATAAATTGACAGATCAAATGACAGACCAAAGTCATATCAATCAGGCCTTTGAATGCCGGCCAAACAAATTGCTCCACAAAGCGCTACATGGGCTGTATGGCTAAGACCACTCTTTATGTCCCAAAACAGATCTAAATATAAATATTTTCAACCCAAAAACTGCTGTCCCGTCCCCAGAGCAGCTTCCGTTTACCATTTCCCCTCTGTGTGTTCCCTTTTTTGAGTGGACAAAAGCCTCCGTTTGTTATAATTTCGTTTTGATGGCATAGATTTTCTCTCTTTCTTTCTCTCTGTGCCATAAAATGAGCTCTAAAAATGCCATATTTAACAATTGTTGGGGCACACTAGCCCAGTCCAGTGCGGATCGGTGGGAACCTGCTCAAAGTTGACATCACACATCCCCAAAAACCCAGAGAGCAGACCCCAAAAACCGAACCGATTTCAATGTGTAATTGTAACGTCTTTGTCTGTATGTTATTAACACCTTTAAGCTAGCACCAAATGGACTACGAAATTGTTTAGAGTGTAAAGATTGTATTTTGGGTGCAAAAGGTTTTTGACCGAACAAAGCCAAACGAAACGAAAAGAAAAGAAAACGGTGTTCCAGAAAAAACAAAGCTTTCGGTTCACTCGTTCGTTCGTTCGTTATTTTTTGGAATTTCGTGAATTTATGCATAATGGACATACATTAAATCCATAACATCACGCGGCTGAGAAGGGGTATTGGGTATGGGCTGGTGCTCCTCTCATCTGAAGATGCGCTGTGAAAAAAGTTCAGTTTTTCGTCGGTTGCTCTCTTGGCATATTTTAGTGGGTCATAAATGGCGGGCTAAGGTAAAAGATTTTTCACAGCTGATTGTGAGAAATGTTTTTTTCTTTCTTTCTTTCTTGTATGTGAAGCCTAAAGAATGTTTGAAGTTTTAGAGTTGCACGAGGAAACACTGGGTGTATTGGGGATTGAACGATGGATCTAAGGATCCCAGAACAGCAACCCATGTCTGGCAGGGAATAGGAATATCTAAGAATTTCTCTTTAGAGCATCTTCTAATCGTTGATGGATGGGTCTTCGCCGTTTCCCCATATTTTCCCCCCTAACATGGTTATGTGAGAAAGTAGCAACCGTTCCGCCTGGGCTATAAAAAAAAGCACAGCGCAGGGACCCAGAAGTAGGACCCTGGAACTTCAAAGTGGGGCGATGGAGTGCACCTGCACTCCCTCACATTCTTTTACTGCCATAGCAAATCAAATTTTGAAATGAATCATTTAGGAGTCTCCCTCTCCATGACACAAAGACCCACAGATGAACTTCAGGCCGTAGTGGCTCTTCCCCGGGTGCTGGAAAGAGGCGGCTCCACTGCGTGCCGACAATAAAATTATGAAAATGTATAAATCAAATGCACACGGGCCCCGCGCAACGTATAAAATATGTTTTCAATTTTCCTTCAGCTGGAATCCAATTTAATAGATAGATTGTTTCTCCTTTTGGCCAAGAGGCTGTGAGGCTGTGAGGCTGTGCGGCTTAGAGACTGAACTTGACCCAATGATATTTAGTTACGAGACGACACAAAACTAAAGACAATGTCGGTTAAGAAAGTGCCAAAGTCAAAGGCAGTTTCCCAGGTTTGCTGCTGCTGCTGGTTGCTGGCTGCTTGCCTGCCACTTGCTAGATGGAGCTGACAAATGACTAAGGTCGAGCCAAGTTTTGTGGATGCAACACACCCGTTGCCATAGCCTTAGCCGAATGGGGCGGTTTCTGTTTGGACGGGGCGGTAAGAAGGTCGTTGAAGTCGTAGCTGGTTCCAAAACTCTGAGATGCATCACACACAGCTGTGCTGCTGGACGTCATCAGAGTTGCAGTCGCAGCAGCAGCCGCAGCCCGGACTGAGCTTCAACTTCAAATCGAAGCAGGTGTTCCTCCGCTAACAGACAGACAGATAGACGGACAGACAAAAGATATACAAAACCTCAACTGAAGCTGTTTGATGCGCACGAATTCCGTTTTTAGCTGAAGTCTCAGCTCAGAGTCCGTTCGAGGCATTAGTTTTTGTTGTTGTTGTTGCTGCTTTTCTGTTTTCCATTTTGTTGCAATAAAATTTTAATAAGATTTTTTCTTCTAGAATAACTCGTACACACAGCCATAGCCGTAGCCAAAGCTATAGCTGCCACAGATCGTGATGCAGCCCATCCAATGCCCCAGTGCAGCCGCAGCAGCAGCGTTTTTTCTGAATGTGTGTGGCAATCAGCAGCTCCATTTTTGTATGGGGCACAAAACTCCGCACATTTTCGAAGGCTTTCCATTTTGATATTGTTTATCGAGTACGAATACGAATTCAAGTCTGTCCCTCTCTTTCTCTCTATCGTTCTGTGCATTGTTAATGCAAATTGTGCTAAAAAAGAAAAAAAAATTAAACGTTAAACGTTGTTAATGACAGTCCACGTCGTCGTCTCCGTCACCATCGTCGGTTGTTGTCTCCGCTTGAGCTGAAAAGATGGCGATTGATGCACTTTGGGTGTGTCGATTGCTTGTCTAATAGATGAAGAAATACAAAATAAAATGAAAAATCACCATCAATATGGGTATATTATATCAATAATAATTGCAAAATAAACGCTCAATCGAACGCCTGTGCAGTTAATTGTTGAATGTCATTAAATTTATTTGAGCACGTGCATATTAAGGGTTTAATTTTCATATTTTTGTTGTAGCTGAATTTCACAAAAAATATTACGAAATAGTTACGAATTATGAGAAAATTGGTGAAGCACCTCTTGCCGCTAAGCTACTCTGTGACAGAGCTTGAGGGCTTGCGTTAGTCAATTAAATAATTCATGGCAAATTGGTTTTTTGTCTCTTGCGGGAAGAAGGATCTGAATGTTTCTAGAAAACTGGTTGCTGATACAGAAATTTTGATTTTTTAGCTGGTTGAAGAGCGAGAACTTTTATTATTTTATTTCTACGCATCCTTTTTTTTACGCATAGTCTACAGTACAGTTCTTTAAAGGTTCCTCAGCATTTTTTTCATTACATAAATATTAATTCTAGAACTGGTTGAGCCTTTGCTGCCTTATCTTGATCATCTTCATCCTCAACAGAGCATTCCCCTACCATTTACCATAAAATTCTTTAAATACCATTCCCCATATGCTACGCCAACTCCATTTTTGGTAACCAACTAAATCTTGTTGCTGTCAAAATTTGTTAGTTTTTCCCGAAACGTAAACCTGTAATTAAGATACATTTTAACTGCTGCCGTTTCTGGTCTGTGTGTGTGTGTGTGTGTGTGTGTTTCCCTTTCGGAGTCCACGCTGGAGTCCTGATCTGTTCTAACTGTTGACCCTCACGCTTGATCACTCAATTAGCTGTCCTGACCGCACACATAGCCAGGGCGCTCGTCGCCGAACTCCAGATGTTGCAGCGCCCTCAGCCGTCAACACTGGAGTATTAAAATTTATTGAACGATTGAACGATTGAAGGGTGTGGCCCACAAAATGGAATGGCAGAAGAAAGAACGAAAGAAAAGACAAAAACCTGACCAAGCCGCAAAGCGGTACAGAGTCCTGTACGCTGTCGTACTCGTATGATGGCAAGAGCGTGTGTCGAAGATTAAAAAACCAAACGCATAGAGAAATTGTTGAAAAAATAATACGAAAAATCATAGAAAATAACAACAATTGTCCAGAGGGATCGGGCCCTAAATAAGCAATAATATTTGCCCTTAAACGTTTTGCACATTTAGAGCGCTCACGCATGTAATTAGGAATAGGGAAACGGACCTAGACCTGGACCTGGAACCACACCACAGCATGCCACAGATACGACGAGTACATACACTCATGGGGAAAGAGAGAGAGATTGAGTTTAGCCTTAAGCCCTTGTGCGTGTGTACTTAGCAAAGTCGTTGGATTTGGAAAATACGAGTGTGCGGCGAGTGTGCTGGAAAAAAGCCAACAAAAGGCTTATTTAAATATGCATTATTATCTCTCTCTCTTTTCATGCTCTGCTGTCGCTGTCTGCATATGCTTAACCCTAAGTCGTGTCACATGTCAAACAAATTTACCAGAGTTACACGGGGCCTGTGGAAACTTCCTGTGTCCCAGCGATTAAAGGAAGTTCTCCATTTGGTTTGGGAAATTTCTCCTGCAAGAGGAAACATGAAACATATGGTCGGTTGGTAGGTCAGAAGCATAGATACGGCAATTTCATGCTCACTTTGAAGGGTCAAACACAAAGATAATCGTAAATTGTTAGTTGTAGATGGATTCCTTTCGGTTTATTGATACAGTCATTAGGCTACCGATGATCAACCATCCCCTGGGCTCTCCCTTGACACTTAATTGCCCTGAAATTAGGCTGTCATCGTCATTTAGTAGTTTAGAGGGGCAAAAAAGGAGTACAGGAAACAACGCTGTGGGTCTGGGTCTGGGTCTGCCTCCCAAGGTTTTGGTTCCGTTTCATTCTGTTCTGTGCCGTTTCGTCCAGCTGTTGTTCTCATCTAGTAATCCCTAATAGTGCGATCATTATAATAGCATCATCGTCTATTTGCAATCAAACAAACTCACACAAAACATCAGACAATTTTTCGTTGATTAATAAACTTGAGGGATTATTCATGAAATAAACCACAAAGCACAGGCAAGTGGCATCAGCTTTGAGACTCGAGTCGAGTCGAATCGAGCTTCTTGTTAATGAGCTCCATCGTGATGAGTTTCTTCGAGTGTCGAAGTTTGATGTCTGAGGTCATGCCATGAATTTATTTCCATCGCTCATAGATCATATATCTCTTCGATCCGCTCCGCTGGGGCGGTGGCAGACCCCTAACACCTGCGTATCGTATCATCAACAAAAATTTCCGCATTCCGCTGACCCACAAAAAATCTCCTCATGCCACTACCCAAATCAAAATCAAAATCAAAATCAAAAATCGTTGATATATTTTCCCTGTTTGTGCATAATAAATCACAGACTTTTTCTTTCTTTCGTGGTCGCTCCCGAGAGATGATCTCCCCGAGATGCGGATGAGATGTGGCTAAGATCCGATGAGATGATGACTTGCGTGGCGTGGGAATTGAAAGCAGCGAGAAATGGTTTCAATAATCAACGGAAAAACAAAAACCTAATCAATTAAAGTCTCTCTTATCATTGTGGTGCATCTGTCTGCTGTCTGCCGTGGCCCCTGCGCTAGCGCTAACGAATTATATTTTATTTCGGTTGTTTTTCGCTTCTCCTCTCCTCTACTCGTGTTGTTGTTATTGAAAGTGTTTTGTTGCCCCTCACGAATTGCTTGTAAAACAAATCGAAATTTTGGAGTGAGATTTGTTAGAAAGAGATGGAGAGAGACTGGCCAGAGTCGGGCAAAGGAATACCCTGTAGCCGGAAAGGAAGTGGGAATGAAAACTTAATAGAAAAAGCCAATGAAAATAATACAAATAAATAATATGAGCAGTAAAGTTAGAGTCGTAGGTAGGATTTCGCAGAGGGAGCGTTAAACATGTATTTGTAAATATTTTTTAATGGGTAACTGTATCTCCAGCACAATATCTGCACATAATATACACCTCACAAAGCATCGCTTAAATCCAGGGTAGCAAAACCTTTTTCTGTTGCATTTGTTGCTGTTTGTTGAGGCCATTCGAAAGGAGTTTTGTTTGATTGAAAATCCAATTACAAATCATTGACAGTTGCGTTGAGTTTGCTGTACTAATTTCAAGATCAGGGGGAGAGACTTTCAATGGCTGCATTGGATGGCTGGAGTACAGAGGGAGAGATACTCATCAATCAAGAGCCCATAGCCCGACAATCCATGCAAAATTATATCATGTGTTAAAAGTTATGACGGATCATCGGAGGTGTAAAGTGTCGTTGGCTCCGGCTTTGGGCTCTGGGCTCTGCCGCCTCTTCCTTTTTGTGTTTTGCACAGCTTGAGTTTTCGGGTAATACTCCTCCTCCTTCTGCTCATGTCGTGCTCTTCCTCCACTTTTCCATCCATTACTCATCGCATTCAACGATTTCCGACTCACTCATCACACTCTCTCTTTCTCCCGGCAGAGTGCAATCAAACCGATTTTTTGATCTTTCGACAGACAGACAAAAGGATCGCTCAAGATTTTTATACATTTTTTTGATTCCATATTGACAGGCGGCATACAAATCGCCCGATTGTTGTTATAAATTAGCTCAAAAAGCCATGCACAATGCCCTCGGGCCATCCATCAATCATGCTCCAAAAGGAAACAGAGGGCAGAGCAGCAAATCAGGGGAGCATCAGACTCAGTTCAAAGACAGTTCGTTAAACTGGACACCCAAATAACACAACTGGACTCCAGAGATATCTGAGGAGGATCTGAGATCTCTGCTCCTCTCTTTCGCTATGAAAACTCGCACCTTAATTGACTTGGCTGGCAAATAAAAATATGTACTCTGGCGTATTATCTGACTTTGTCTATCGTATTTTCTTGTGTATGCTGCTGTCAAAGCTCAATATCTGTGACTATCAATTGTTTTCGCATCTGAGTTATCTTTTTTAATTTCAAGCCACAGCTTGCTCTCTGACCCAGGTCAAAGTTGAACCTCCCATACGAGTCTCCGCTCCGCTCTGCCATGGCTCTGGCTCTGGCTCTGGCCATGTCGCGTGTTTCATTAGAGGCGACAAACAAACACAGTACCAGGCCCAGTCCCAGTCCCAGCCCCAGCTCCAGTCTGCGTCCGCGGACGCGTCCGAGGGGCTCTTTTCTGCGCACAGATTTCCAGCAATGATCAGGCCAGCAGCAGCACATAGCATATTGTGACCTCAAAAATAACGAACGTGCGGTAAAAGCGTCGCCAACCTCTCAGAGAGTCTCTAACCCGGCCAAAGCACACACACATAACCAGAGTCTTGGTCCAGTCAGCAGCATCAGAGGCAGACTCTTCCACTCCTCCTCGTCGGGAGTTTTTTTTTCTTCTGCTGCTGCGACGTGCCACACCTGTTTCATGTAGTCAGGCGCTCTTCTCCTAGCCAAGAACCAGCCACTGAGATTTGCACTGGAAGATAAATTAAACCAGGGAAGGATTATAGCAATTTTGAGAATTTCCTCGGTTGAAACTCTACAAGTATTGTGACAGCTATAGCTCTTCAGTTCACTGCTGCTTTAAGAGCTTTTTTATAGCAACTTTTTAATGAAAAATAATTTATTCGATTTATGAAATAATTGTTTATAACGCGTAACTTTATTTATTTAATTACCAAAATTTTCTGCACTTTAAAAAGAACTTCCCTCACCTTATTTTCTCTGCGTGTAGCCAGCGCCTTGTGAGAATTTCTTTGCTGTTTTGTGTTTGTTGTTGTTTTTTCTTTTTTGAGATTTTTGTAGGCAACAATTTTTGGTTGGTCTCTAAAGTGACCTTAGAGCCAGGAGAGGAGATCTGGCACTGGTGCTGGGAGCTCTCTGTGCAAACGCATTTCTGATAATGATGGACTGTATTAACCGTTAGCCAAAAAGCTAAAGCTAAAGATGGGACAAAGACGGGGCCGGGGACGGGCCTTTTACCGCCAAGCTGGCACAAGCATGTTGCAACAAGCTACGGCAATCAGTGGACATTTTCAGATTTTTTCGCCTGGTGGGAAATTGCCTTGGAGATTTTTGTACTAAAACGAAGAAAAAAGGTAAAAAGTTTGAGGCTTTCACTCTCGGTCTTTAATGTCACGTCTGTTCCTGTCCCTATGCCGTAGAGACAGACAGAAAGACAGACAGACAGACAGACAGATATAATGTTGAACTTGTCAAATGTAATCAGTTTTCCTTTCATTTAGTCTGACAATTACCGCCGCCAACGATGACGTTGACACATGTGGCCCCTCCAACACCAACTCCAACTCTAACTCCATCCTCATCGTCAGTCTTCGTCGAATCAAAGAGAGGCGCGCGCAGAGTTCCCCGCAGTTTTGTTGCAATTATCCAAAAAGCGCGCAACTTTTCACACGCAGACGATCATTGTCCAATTGTCCGTTCGTGCGTCCGTCCGTCCGTCCGGACGTATTGCATTGCTCAAATGCTGGAGTCGGTCGGTGGATCGGTGTCTGGTCACTAATTACGGCTCATTATAGTGACCAAAGTGTAACATGTTGTCAGCTTTCGAGGACAACAACATCAAACTCAGCAACAAAACACTAAAATAGCCAAGTACCAACTACCAGACCAGCGACGAGTGGCAACAATTACAAGAGCAGCAAGCACACAAGTGAGAGATTTTGTGGCAGAATGGGTAGCGAATACCCTTCTTACCCTGTGGGATAAATATTTGTGGGCACGATCGTTTTGGTACTAAATAACAGAGAAAGCAGCAGAAATCTTTTATTTCTGAGTGCACAATTCTAACTATTTTAATCATTTTTTACATCATATCTATATGAATCCTGTAAAATATAAACCCATTTATGATATTTGCTAATTGAATTCCCACATTTAGAAAACTTTCTTTGCCATTTGCTTATGTTTATTCGTTTTTATCGTAGAGCATTCATTCTCTCCCCCTCTCTCTCTCTCTCTCTCTGTGCCATTACAAAAGTAATCACAAAGTTATAATACCCCGCACACACCCAAGGCACCAATCTCTTTGGATGCAACGACTCGCGTGGCTCTGCCACACATGCAACCAACAGTCAGAGAGGAGGGAACCAGCGTCGGCAGGGAGATGGCTTTTGTGGCACATCCAAACACCTGACAGTTTGTTCGTTGGCGCTAGTCTCTGTCTGCGTTTTGGTGTCTTGTTTGAGTGACCATTTTTGGGCACAATGACAACAACAGCAACGACGATGCCACAGCCAGCCAGGTCTCTGGGTCTGGGTTTACCGAATCGAAAGTGCACAACAAATAATTCTCGAAAAATTCTATGGTAAATGGTACGAACGTGGAAGATCTTCGAGAGGTTCCCCCCATAACAATTAAATTCTTCAAGCTGTTGAAAAGGCTTGAAAATTAGCTTCAATCGCTTGGATTGCTGGCATCCAATTGGAGTGGTTTTGGTTTTCAGCGATACTCTCACTTGAAGATACTTCAAGTCGTTGGCTACACGAGTTGCCCCGACGCGAATCACTTATCGAAAATCGCTCTGAGCAGCAAAAACAAAGACCAAAACACCAAAGGAAACCCTTGAGAGATCAGAGCGAACCCAACGAACGAACCGATCCATTCAGAGTCGTTCAAAGTTCGTGTCAACATCATCAATTTTGATCAATATGTATGGCTATATCTTTTGCCATACCTCTCCAACCATCTCTGCCTTATGGTTTCTGTGTGTCTGCCATTTAAACGACTCCTTTTGGCTTTGGGGTACGATCGTGTTTGGGTTCATCGTTTCGTCTCGGATAGTATAGTCGACAAAAATATGGAAAATTACAATTATTAGGCATTTTGGCTTGTTTGTTTATTGGTAGGTGGTGTATTGAGGTTATCCGTACACTAAATGATACATCGACCGTTTGAATAGAGCGATCCAAAAAGCCAGCCATCGAGAGAGAGAGAGAGACAGCCAGTCAGCCATCCGCTGGATCGATGATCGTTCAATTGATTGCGGACAAGTGAAAATCTTTTGAGAAGATGAATGAAAATTGCTGCCTAAATGGTCATTGGACATGGGATCATCTCCAATGATCACTTTCTTTTGGGGGAAAATCAAGCAACTTCGATCTCTTGGGAGACGATCTCTTCATTGGACACCGTTGATTGCTTCATGCTTCATGTGGTGGTGGTTGTGGTGGTGACATGTGTCTCTCGTTTCTGTTTTTGTGAAGATGTGGGTCCAACTCTTGACCTAGCTGCATAAGCAATTATGAACTTGATCTCCTCCTCCAGCCAGCACTCTCCAACTGGAGCGAAGGTTACAGCAAAGAGTTGGGGCTGGGACAGGCAGAAGTCTAGTTAAGTGACGCCCTAAGGCTGCAGCAGAAGGCGAGCGACCGACCCTGTTTTAAGCTTTATAAAAACTCATTATAATGTCTCTTATAAATGCACTTTTGGATATCAAGTGGGATTTCTATTTGATTGCCATGTGGGGCCAGAGTCAGAGCCACAGCCACAGCCACAGCTCTGCTGCTCCTTTTTTTCTTGTGTGACTCTGGGGCTTTGGGGTCTTGGGTCTTGGGTCTCCCATGCTCTCTCTCTCTCTCTCTCTCTCTTCGTTGCCATCTTTGCCTCTCCATCGCCATCTCTACTTCTTCATCTGTTGCTCCCCCAACTTGGACACATAGTTCGCTCAAGATCATAACATGACCTTTTGACTGGCAGTGATTTCAACGCCCACGCGTATAAAAAGATTCAGAGACCGCCGAACCGAGCAGAGCAGCCAGACCAGGCCAGGCCAGAGCAGACTTTGGGCTCTGCTTTCAGTATGTTTTTGTGGCTTGGAAAATGGGTTATGAGAGCCATGAGAAGGTATGAGATAGTTGGCCATTTCTTGACCATGGGAAATATATTTTGTGTCTGCAAAAGAAAGGAAAGGTAAGGAATGAATGAAGGACGCTCCAAGTGCCACATTTTAACACCTACGCAATGGCCGGGATCGTAAACTTGTTGCACACACAAACGCACAACATGCAAACAAACAACTCTCTGCCTCCTCACTCACTCACTCCTTGATGAGCGATAATTGGAGGCATGCGTGTGGCTACAAATCGATAAACGGGTTGTTGTACTGTTGTGTCTGTACCCCCAAACAAGGAGACTTCTTCCTTGTTTTATTTGGATGTTCTTTTAATTTACTTTGAGAATAGACAAGCAACACGCGATGGTTAAACAAAAAAGTTGCCACCCAACTGCAGTGCTAACCCACTGACAGAGAGAGAGAGAGCGAGAGAGCGAGATAAGGAGTGCAAGGACTTTGTTTGGGTGGCTATCGGGTTGCCAGGACAACGGGCCAAGTTGCGGCATTCCAATGCAAAACAAAAAGCCGAAAAATTGTGTGGCCGCAAAGGAATTTCAGTGAGTGTCGAGCAGTAGCCTTGGAGTGGTTGGTTGCCCAAAGTAAAAGCTGACCTCTGAACCATGCAGTGAACTCAGCAACAGTCAAGAGAGAGAGCGTGGCTGGAGAGAGGGTAAGAGACATGATTACGGGTCCGGAAGCGAGGCAAACGCATAGGTTGTTGGACTTGAAGAAGCAGCAATGGGCCAAGGAAAGAGGTAGGAGCAGTGACTCCAGCATCTATGTACATCCTTGTGTTAATTCTTGTTGCTTTCTTAGAGGAAATCGCACGCATGGATGAGATGTACCATCACCATCAGCAGCACACTTCGCACCACAAGATTGAACGCACTTCGATACGCACTTACTACTCGAATTTGGATCTCAGTCAGACATCGACCTCCAATCAGACATCCAGTCAGTCGAGGCGACGATTGCCGCCGCATCAGCAGAACCCGCAGCAGGACATGCAATTGATCCTGCGACAGGCACAGGCACCTCCAGCAGTGGCGCAGGAGTATCGGCATGTTGGCGGTTATCTGAATCAATTGGAGCGCTATATCGAGGATCTGGATGTGGATGCCGACGCAGACTTTGAGGACGATGAGGAATCGCTGTACAGGCGCACGCGGCGTGGCAGCTATGCGCCGGGCATGACCAACAGCACGCGACAGATGCAAATGGCACCGGCACGCTATGTGGAAATGATGCCTCCCACCTCCATGCAAACGGCCAAGGGAAGGATGCAGCACTCACAGCAGGGACAGGGACAGGGGCAACAGCAGCAGCAGCAGCAGGGATACCAGCAGCAGGGCGGAGGGTACATGCAACAGCAGCAGCAACGTTTGAGGAGTCCCAGTTTACCTTCCATTCGCAGGCAGAGGGTGAGGCATCAGGAAAAGGCGGCCAATCAACCTGGCAACAACAATAACATGCCGAATGGCAAACCAAATGACATTGATCCTGGCAACCAGCAAGCAGGACATGCACATCGATTAAACAACAACAATCACACAGGAGCAGCTCCAGCGCCGCAGGAGGAGGACACCTCGGGGTATCTGAGCGACAATACACCACCCAAGAACAACAACAATGGCAACAACAACAACACACACACGCCCGACATTTGGTTCAACGATGGAGCCAGTCAGATTGAGAGCATTAGTGGGTTGGGCAGTGCCAGTGTCGTGGAGGAGCGTGAAACGCTTCCCCTGGGAATGGCTGTGGCTGGGGGTCGTCGTCTACGTCGATCGATACCGGGTGGAGGAGTGGCAGCAGGAGGAGGAGGAGGAGGAGCAGCAGCAGTGCCATTGGTACCCATTGGTGGTGTTGGTGGGGTGGCAAAGGGAAATGCATATGTCATCAAGGAACGACGACGTGTGGCAGGACAGGGATACGAACCGCTGGCAAACGATGGCTACATGGCCGATGGGTGAGTAAAACATTAAAAATAAAAGAGATTTGAGTTTGATTTGTGGCTTCCCCTTCAGCTGCTGCTACATGGCGGCGCCACCCAGCTCCTCTAACATGAGCATCAGTCGGGATGTGTCCACCTCCAATACGTATCAAGTGCAGGTGCAGGGCGGCGGCGACTACTACATACACGAGCAGCACGAACAGCACGAGAGAGAGCGAGAGCGTGCCCGTTGGGCCAATCAGCAGCAGCAGACGATGCAGATGATGCCACCGCCACCTGGCTGGCTGAATCGTGGCATACACGACCTTAAGGATGGCAGCGAGGATGATGTGCAGTCAATGCAGTCATCCTCCACGTATTTGAGGGGACAGAATGCACCACTGGATGCACACACGCTGGCCGAGCGCATGGACAAGCGTCGGAAGGCATCGGAGTACCACAATGCCATCAAGAAGCAGCTCCACGAGCGGGAGATGATCAGGAAATGGGAACTGGAGCGCCAGCGGCAGGAGGAGCAGCTCGAAGAGGAGCGTCTGAGGCGACAAAAGCAAATGGATCAGGAGCGGGTGGAGTACGAGCGACGGCAGTTGCTGGAGCGGGAGGAGGCGCAACAGAAAAAGCAGCAGGCAATGCTGGATGCCATAGCCAAGGCAGAGGTCGCAGCCCAAATGGAGAAGCAACAAAAGCGCAAGAAGCCGCAGCTAAGGGAGGAAAAGGAGGGACAGGAGGAGGCAGAACTGCTGCGAGTGCAGTCAGTGGAGGAGGAAGAAGAGGAGGAAGCATCCCATACACCACGTGGGGCACCACCAGTGGCAGCAGAAGCCGCAGCACCCCCACAAGCAGCTCCACTGCCTCCCGTCGTTGCAGAGGAGAAAGTGCTGATTGGAACGCCCATCAATCTGCGACGCACCATCACGAAACCCATCAAGCAACCCTCGGGCGGGGACCAGGAAAAGGATAATCTGGCACTGTTGATGCAGCCGGCCACCCTGATCCCACTGCCCGTGACAACGGATATTTTTGGACTGCAGAATGCCATTGGGAATCTGCAGATAGCCACCTACTTGATGCAACCTCCCCAGCAGATGCACATGCAGATGCCACCTTCGGCATCTGCCTCCTCTTCGGTGGTGGAGCAAACATACTCGAAGGCCACAATGACCCAAAGAACGGATACGTCCATCTACACGGAGGATGGCTATCAGGCGGAAAAGGAGGAGGAAGAGGAGCCCGAAGAGGAGGAGACCTTAACGACAGCTCGTTCGGGTCTGATCACTGGTGCCAGTGGCGGTTGCTTCTCCCCCGATTCCCTGGATGTAGATGTGGCACCCAGCGACAAGTTGGCACTCATTCCGCTACCCCAGCGACTGCCAGGAGGAGTTGGAGAAGCAGAAGCGGAATCCACAGCAGCTGAAAGACTTAACAGCGATGTGGAGACCCAAACAGAGTTGCCACTGAACTGCGATCTGTGCCTGTTCCACGACAACTTCTACAAGGTGCTGCTGAAGCGTGAGGTATCCACCACAACCACCACACAGACATCCAAGACGCAAACGCAGTCCCCCAAGGAAGCCTCTGCAGCGGCAGAGGCAGCAAAGGATCACGAGACGACTACCACAACAACGACCACAACTACGACCACCTTTAAGGCCAAGAGCAAGGATAAGGACAAGGACAAGTGCCTCAAGAAGAACCACAACAGCAAGGACAAGGACAAGATGGACGATCGCCCCAAATGGGGTGTCAATCGTCCCATTGTTCAGTATGTTAAAGCCAGCGATCGGGATCCATTTTGTTTGCGCAAAAAGAAGAATCAACATCCTGCCACAGCCACGGCCGGCAAGCCACCGCGTTCCCTCTCCATGGACTCGCGACTGGATTCGGTGGCTGTCGATCAGCTGCTGGATGCTTCAGCCACAATGGAGCAGCAGGATGATGGGGAGGATGAAGAGGGTTTCCTGCTGAAGGCACGCAATGTCTGCACGGAGATACTGCCCATCAAGACGGATGAAAAGGGTCGCATTTTCCTCAATTTTCGCGAGGCCAGTGCCATTATGAACGAAGATGAGATCAAGGATAAGCTAAGGCAAAAGTATTTCAATTTTGGTAGAATTCTGCCGCGTCGCAGCTGGGCATCGGCCACACACAATGGGCTGCCATTTAGTGCGGCAGCAGTGGCAGTGGCAACACCAGCAGTACTGCCTCTGCCACTGCCACTGCCACTTGTGCCCAGCCTGGTGGGGGATATGGCAGATGATTAACGGGAGAGCCATTGGAGCCGCTAGGGTGTATACTACTATTTTATTACCATTCGTAGCCCCTTGCAAGACACTACCCACAGACTGTAAACCCCCAAAAAAGAAAACCTAAAATATATCGTATACATTTATATTGCGTGCACCTAGGAAGATAAATGTTTGAACTATAGGAACTCAGGGTTTCAGGTATGTTTGGAAGGGGTTTAAGATGGGGAAACGAATCCACAAATTAACCATTTAAAGGAGAATGTTTACATTTTCCACACTATTTTCATTCAATTTAAAACTCCACAAAATTCCGAACCAATCTCTTAAGTTTAATTTGAACCTTTTTCTTATTTTAGTGTATTTTGCTGCGTAGGAAATTCCCACATCCTTACACACTCTGCCTATTCCTTGTGCACTCTCTTGTAAGTCTATTCGTATTAGCAACATTGTTGCCTGATTGTTGAAAGCCCTGTCCACCGCTCTGAAAGCAACAAATCATGCAAACTGTTGCACACACATTGTTCACGGTTTGGCTGCTGCTGTTGATCTGAGCTGAGCTGAGCTGAGCTTTGGTCTCCTGCCAACACAGATCTGCACAGTTCCATACCGATGTTAACCGATCTCTTTTGGAATCTTTGTTCGGTTCGCTGTGTTACACTTTCACACAACTCAAAATGTCGTATTTCACGCATTTTTACGATCGTTCGCGTAAATTTATGCGAAAAATCATAAATAACCAAGAAACATAAGCCCCCTTCTTGCGCGACTACACTCGTTCCCGAAGGGGCGTTCTGTTTTGCTCCATGTGGGCGCTGCATATATTTCTGTTAATTAACGCATTTTCTGTATTGCGTTGTGTAATCTATGAGATACAATATCTGTTTTCTGTTTTCTGCTGCTGCTGCTGCTGCTGTGTTTTCTGTCAGTTTTGTTTCTGTGCACAACAATGGCAGCAGCCGCCGCAGTGGCCCCCGAACATTTGAGGAATTAATTGCATGGTTCTTTCTTATGCAAGTTCTCCAGCTACCAAAATCACAGAAATCAACCAAGTAACGAAGCCAAGGAGAGCTCTCAAGACACAGCCAACAACAAGTTCAATGCCTTTTGGATTATAATTTGACCTTAGGTTCAGTTCTTGACGGTTTTATACACTTGCTAAGTGCCTGGGGATGCAGGATTGATTGGGCACTTTATAACTTTACTAAAGAGATACAGAGAGAGGTTTCCTCCTGCCATGGTACTTGTGGGATGAGAAGTGTTTCTCCATGGTTTATTTAGTTAATTTATGTTGCGAAAATTATAGAAATCTGATCTGAACTCAAGGATAGTTTAAAGTAAAAGCCTTTTTGTCTCAGATATTTCTGTGTATCTATATGAACCAAATTTGTATTCACTCTTTTCTTCTATCTTGAAATAAAGTTTTGCATCCATACAACATTATTTTAGGAATTATTTTAGCATTTATTTTTCACCTTTTCCATCTATTTATGCTCATATTTTATATTTTCTGTTCATTTTTTAGAACCAGAGATATTTTCCATCCATCTACTGTATTCTACGATGGTAAGCTATAAGTGTCTATTGCATTATTCCAACCAAACCTACCATCAAAGCACTATTCCCCCGTTGACCTGTTAATCGCAGAGTATTCAAGCTTCGTTCTGTGTCAACTAAATCACTCTAAGGGCAAACAAAGCCTGCACCAGCAGCAGCACTTAAATGGCCTTCAAAAAGTTCTCATTCGTGTTCTAGTTTCACACAAAGAGTTGCATGTTCCATGAGGGGGGGGAATGGGATGTGTTTGCCTTTGAATTCGAATTGGTGGCATGGTCTTTGGTGGCAGCAGCAGTAGCAGCAGGGGCACTGCTAAATGCCATTTCCAATGTCACGTGAGTGAGTTTTTCCAGCCCCCGAAGGCGGCAATTGTTTGGTTTCTTTTTTTCTTTTTTTTGGTAGGGTGCTGCTGCTGTCACCTTGAACGTATGCCAAAAAGTGACATCTGGACAGCTGATTAATGATATTTCATTAGAAATGCAAACCGTAAGATCGGTTATATGTGTAGCTAACCCGTTAATGGGCACACAAGGAGACCCTCTTGAGAGAGAGAGAGCGCAAATAATTAATGACAATCGATGGTACAACTGATTTCAAGTATAAATTCAAATCGAACCGTTAATTTGGAATACTTTTAAGGATGATTAATGATTGAAGAAAGAGACTCTGTAGAGTGTTCCCTAAAAGAAGATCAACATTTTGCCAACTGTTTTCTAATTGTTAGTTTCTGCCAAAACAGAACAGACTGACAGTTTGCTTTGACACTTTTGCAGCTACTCAAGATGGTCTTCTCTTTGTTCTATAACTTCTTTTTTTTCTTGGCAGTAGTTCGTCTTTCATTTGTCAAATCTGCGGTCACTTGAGGATCATTCGGAGACCAAAAAGCAGCTGCAGACTGCAACTGTTTTTAAGTTTTTTCCTTTTGTTTTAATATGCAGACAGAGGCTACTGATATTGCTACTCTTTCAGGGATTAATCGTGTGTTTGATGGACTGTGGATCCCCACAACGGAAATCACATAAGCCACAAAACATAAACCATACAAATGTTGTTTGACTTTTCCATGCACTGAATCAATGGCCATCAATTTAGGTACTACATATTCCTATTCCTATAGATATTTTGTTTGGTTTATGGAAAATTTATGAATGTCTCTCGCGTCCGAAATGTGAGCAGAATAATTGAGGAAGTTCCAGTAGAATTTTCTGTAAAATGTTCAATTGTGATCAGTCTGTCCGTTCATCATATTCTTTCACACAGTGAATTTCTCTATTATCTTACACAGCGTAGCTTAGCACTGAATATTATATAGATTCTTTGATTCAAATTAAACATTTTATAAAATTTCTCTATCATAGTATATTTTGGGTAAAAAATGGCAAGCAATTCCTCTGTCTCTCCCATCTGCCAGACAGCTGAAACATTTCTCTAGCTCTCTCATTACTTTTTTTTGTGTCATGGGCCACACTTGATTAATTCCATAAAAGGATTACGATAGGGAGTCGCCAGATGATGGCGTGCCCAATAGACGAGGACGCGGAATCTAGTTGCTGATGAAGTCATCAGCGTGTCCGAATATCCTGAGCAGGAAACTGACATTTATCACACTTTTACCTTTACCTTTTTGTTGTCGTTTTGTTTTTTATTTGCGCACACGTTCCCACTTCCTTTCGCTCGATGCCCGATGCCTGGATGCCTTTATTCCGCTGCCTAGGACAATATCCTGTTCCCATTTCAATTGCCTTTGTCCTCGCTGTGGAGGGACAGACAATCGCTGCCTTTTGCTTTGGGAGGGGACATCATTATCATAATTAATGTGACTTAATCAAGAATAATGTACATGCCGCTCAAGAAACAAAAACGAAACTTCCGTTCCAGTTTCCCTCAGCTCAGCGCGGCTCAGCTCAATCAAGTTATACCAGAAGAACCCTTTGCGCCAGGGAACTGCCTTTCTTCTGGAGTAATGCGGTCAACCGCAGGCAGTTAAGAGCGGCCCCTAGAGCCGGGGGGTTGAAGGTCACTTTCGAAGTAAGAAAATCATACGAGTTGGGCCTATTTTGCATATAAAGCAATAAAACTGAAATTTTCTTCATCAAAAGATTTATGTAGCATGCAAAAAGCCATTAAATGAAGGCATTTGAAGTAGCAAGTTTATGGGAATGGCTACACCCATATAAATTCCGTGTTGATATCTCAACTCCAGGATACGTTGGGTATTCCTGTGCATGGCTACAGTTTTAGCTGCTGTCACAGTATCTGCTGCTGCTGCTGCTGCTGCTGCTGCTGCTCATTATGCGTACATTGTTGTGGTTCATTTTACTCCCTGGGAGGTGACATTCGCATGAATCCAATCCGAGTATGTGGTGTGCTGTGGTTTCTGTTCTCTCAGATCCTTATCGATAGTTCGCTGCTGTTTCCTACTGTTTCTGGCTACCAGGAACTACCCATCAATGCCCCAGGACTAGCTAGCCATTGTGTTTGTGTGTTCGATATGTCTGGGCAATGTCTCCTCGCACATGTTGACACATTAATGTGCCTCCGGCAATGGCAGGCCCATGCCCATGTCCATGCCCATGCAATGGGTGTGCGTGTGCGTGTGCGTTGATCCTAATCAGCGTTACTAACTGGAATCGTGTTGAATCTCACAAAAGATTGCATTAATTTTTGGTTTACAAATGCGTGAAATGCGGGACTTCCTCACAGATCGATGTCGCCTCGCCCGGGGACGATAAGTTACTGTTAGGTGTGAAAAGAAAACAAGGGAAATGCGAGTGCAGCCATCAATACACAGATGCACGTATAACACGTCTGATCTCTGATCAACTGATGAATTCCCGATTGAATTGTCTGATCGGGGGGCAAACTGGTACAAGAGCGGGCGTACAGCTGCTACCAGAAAAGAGCCAAACAAATCATAACAATTGCTGGGGATACAGAACCCATGCAGCCATAGAGCAATTTATCATCCACTAAACGAAGCCAAAGGACTTGGCATTGTTTCCTTTCAAAACTCCTTTTGTTTCTGCCCTGAAACACATTCTGAATGTATTCCTTCGTATCTGTTTCTGTTTCTGTTTCTCTTTCTGTTACTGAAACATACATTTTGGGCGTGTGTGCGCCCATATAAACATTAAATTTTATTTAGATGAGAGTCCCAATGGCTTTTGAGTGTTTTTTCTTCATTTTGTTTCCCCTGCGTGTATTCTCTTTTCCATTTTTAAGTGTGTCCTGTCTGGTTATTGATTATTCGAGGGTACCTCAATAAAAAATGAATCAGAGCATTCGTTGAACTCGGTTTCGTTTTAGATTTCATTTCCCTGGTGATTTATTATGCAATCGTAAATTGTCTACATTTTATAGGGGGGATACATCAAAATCCTTTCCATCTTTTTATTTTCTAACAATTTTTGTACAAGATTTTCAGTTGAAGGTTCGCTCGTTTCTTCCCATTCCCATTCCCATTCCCATTGACTGTGTTTTTTGGGCTGGGTCTGTTCCTCTTGACAACGTTTGCGCCTTCGATTAGCACCTGGAATCGGGACAAACATTAGTCCGGACCGGGCCGGGCCGGGCCGGGCCGAGTGACTAGTTTAGTCCAAATAAAATATTATTTGTGGCTCTTGCTGGCTCTCTTTGTTTTTCCGTTTTTCGTTGGTTTCGTTTCGCTTTGTTTTATGTGTCGAAAACCAAATTTTAATAATGTTAATTTATAGCGTTTCATGGGATCTGAGATTTATGATGGTTTCTCCTCCTCATCAGCCTCATCTTTCTGTTTCGCGGTAATTATGCTAGTAAGTCAAACCCCCTGAGCTGGCAATAGACGAGATACTCCTCGTCATATCCGAGAGACAGTGAAACTAATAGAGAGAGAGAGAGAGAGGTGGTTCTCTGTTTTCTTCGAAGCAAATAGGTGTTGATTGTTGTTTGGGGTTTTAGGGTTGACTTGAGGATGAGGATGAGAGCTGCTAAATATGAAATGGAACAAGTGGGATATTGGAAAAGGAGAAGAGAAATATTCTATAACAAAGTGTGAGGATGGGAAACGAATGGCAAAGGGTCCATGTGAATTGAATGTACAAGCGCATAGAATTGGGTGGAAACTTTGATAATTATGGGAAATATATTCAAGGAGTAGTTAGAGATGTGAAAATTATGGATAGAAAGATTAACGTTTAATAAATTAAATGATAATTTACAGAGGAGCCATTATTCAACCTTAATTTAGTCTAAAATTGTTAAGAGCTGGGTGTTCAATGTGCCATAAGTTCACTAGATTTGTTCATTCTGACTTTATTTCGTGTATTTCCAACACAGAATTACGGAACAGAAGATACCACACCCAATTTTTCTATCTCTTCTAGCCTTTGAGTTATATTTTGATCGAGAATTAAATTCCTAATAGTATATAAAACACTTCCACCTGCCTGTTGTATGCATCCTACAACCCTTTACTCCTTGCGTACTGTTTCAGTGTTATTTTTCCAACAGAATTCCCCACAAAAATATTTCCAGTCGCTTTCTTTTCAAAAATTAAATGAGATTAAACGACTAACTTTAGTTCCAGTTAAACAATGATCCAATGACCATTAGACATACTCGATTATTAGTTAACACAAGCATAAAAAAAAGAGAACTCGAAGCAAACAACAACATCGAATCATTGAATTTTTGATAGCATTTCCGCATAAATCCCGAGAGAGCCGTAAAAATATCATTAGTAATGGAAAATATGCGTAAATGAGGGGCAGTCAATCCAGCGTATAAATACAAGCTATATGGATGGAACCCATAGAATCGAAACGAAATCAATTTGCATATTTCGTATGACAAACGCTGTGGTGGGTCCCCAGCTCAACCTTACCGACCCGTCCCGTCTCCCCAATCGTCTCAAGAGAGACAAGAGACTTCCGATGGCGGCGGCGTGAACCGAAAAGCGTGTTAATTTTCACTGTGCATTTTATATTGCGGCCATATATATCGGACCCAGATGAAGATACCGAGAGAGAGAGAGAGAGAGAGAGAGGGAGAGAGTGAGGACCTGTGAGAAAGAGTCTCTCTGCAGATCGAACGAATGTCTTATGTTAATAGGCGGATCCATAGCAGCAGCAGTGGCCATTCAACGCCCCGAAAGTTTCACCGCTTGAAATGTGCTGTAAAGTTGTTAATTAAAACCCAAGAAAACTACGAAAAACGCCACGAAAAACCCTCACCCCAAGACCCAACAGAGTGGAGAGAGAGGACCACACAGCGAACCCAGCAGCATCCCAATCCCAGTGGCTTTGGAGTTTTTGGGGATATTTCATTTACGGTTTGCCATCCCCACAGACCCAGACCTGTTTTGTGGCAAAGTTGTACCCTGTAGTTGGGCAGGGAAAAGGGGTTATGTTTTATTGGTGGAGATTTAGACAAAGGTGGGGCTATTGAAGGGATACATTTGGAGGTAGAATAGAGGGCTTTCCCCCCTTTTCTAAAGCTCTGAACTGTCCAACACGGCATGTGCTTTTAATTTTGTGCTTTGTGCCATCTTTTTGCATTAATTTTGTGACTATTTCAGGTATATTTTCACCCTTTAAAGCTGGGTATCCTTTAGTTCAAACAAAAAATATTCCTTTGTTTTGTTTCTGTCTTTTTGTTATCGCTTTTCGAATGCACTTGCTGTTCGTTTGTGATATTTCATAATTTTAATATTTATTTTGTTTAGTTTTTTTTTTTTGCAAACGGTGAATTGTACTCGTTTTTTTGATTGATACGAACGGCACTCCTGCGGGCCCCAAAAAAAATCAGCAAGCAGGTTTCCGGGGGGGTTATCAATCACACATGTAGTAGAAAAATTCAAACGCTGTTCGATGCGATGTTTTCTGTGGCGCTGGGGAGGAGATGTGTTCGAGATGAAGCGCGAGTTTGACGGACTACAGCCTGGGCCAAATGTTAGTCATTAATTATGGGGCCAGCAAAAATCTACAGCCAGCCAAATGATCCAAGTGACTCAATGATGAACCAGCGACTCATCATCGTCATTATTGACAGTTCCCCACCCCGGTGCCCGCTCTCCTCCCCCTCATCCTCCTCCTCGTCACCACCACGGCAAACATGTTCTTTAAACTTTGGCCTTGAATCACTTGGCGTTGTCTTTGGGGTTGGATGGGGTCTGGTCTGGTCTTTGCTATGGTATGAATCTTTTTCAGATGCATCTACACGAGAATCTATCTACTCGGATTATTCACATTATTGTTGTTGTTGCTGTTGCTGGTTGTGCTGGCGTTCTATTCTTGTTTTTCCTTTTTGTTTCAACGCGCGTTGTTTATATTTAATTGCTTAAAACAGCACACAAAAAAAACTATAATTCTGTCAAGTTTATTATGAAAATAATTATAATGCACGCTTCCACCCGTACCCTGTACCCTCCTGTACCCTGTACTCTGGCCACCCGTCCCGTGGAGCATGCCATTGTCTATGCCATTGGGTCTCGTCTATCGTCTATCGTTGTGCGGAGATCTCTCTGTATCGCTCGGTGCGAACAATGGTCTCTGGTGTCTCGTTGGCAGATTTAGCGTTATAATTACCTTCAGCAAGAACAAATAGAGACGACGACAAAAAATCTACAATTCTGTGTAATAGAATTTGTCCATTGGGTCAATGGGTTAGTGTTAAGTCATTTACATGAAAATTAACCAACTATAAAAAAGAGGCACGACAAAATCTGCGCAGAAAGTGAGTTTTTGACACAGTTTGATGATGTTGAACAGGGCTCGGAGTTAAGCAAATCGATTAAGGAATCTAGGCAGCAAAAAGCAGTGTTTCTATCCAAGGGAAAATTATTTTAGAAGTCTTCAAACTTCTTCCTGGAACTGTATTCCCTTTATATTCCCATCTTCTGTAGTTCCTTTAGTTACCATAACTCCGCCTATGATTTGTCATCATTTTGTGGCAATTAAAAACTAGAGAATTGCCTCCAAAGATCCTCTCCAACCTTTGTTCAGTAGAAAGTACCAAATTCTTTCCCTAAAATAAAGTTTCTTAAAAAAAATATATTGCCCCATTCCTATGCCTTAAAGTATCTTTAGGGGCAGGCTGTCTGTCGCTTATTTTGCAATGTCCAATCCTTAGGCGCATTGAAACGACACCACAAACTGCTCTATAAATCTTAGGGCAGTTGCCACCCAACAAATGTCTGCAAAATTTGACATAAACTGCCTTTGCCGCCTGCCTCCTGGCTGCCCCACCTATTTGTCCACAAAATTTGCCACAAAATGTTTGACATTTGTGCAAGTTGTGGCAATTTCTGTTTATGTTTACTGAATAGTATTTGTGCGTTGTGCGCGTCCTATGCCCGTGATATATTTATGGTTGGGCAGCACAGAGAGGGCCACACCCCTATGGTTGTCCTTGCCCCTGTTCCTGTCGCTGTCCCCTCTGTTTGCATTGTTTTCGCTTGGTTTTTGTGGTTGCCAAAAGGCATTTGTCACAAGTCAAAATATTTATTGAGATCAACTGGTTCCCGGACTGTGGTCAAGAGAGGTTCTTCTCTTCTGTAACCTTAACCGTATCAGCGAACACAGAGGGCGGGCACGGTGCACGGAGGGACTGCAACAACGACGACGTGTGCCAAAAAAAAGGGCTGCAAAAAAACGTTCGTCTGATAAATGGTATGAGCGTTAAATTTTGTCGCTTTTTTTCGTCGCTGATCTAGATAAATGCATTTGAATTTGCATGTTTTATTAAGAAATTTATTAACAGCACACACACAGAGATACGACTACGGCAGATACAGATGCACAGATATAGCCAGAATATATCCAGGCAGAAGAGTTGGGTTCAGGTTGAGGTTCAGGCATTCCCGAAGGCTCACTCCCCAGGCTTTGTCTGGCGGTTTTTCGTTATAAATTATGCACTTAAGTTGAGGGTGTATTCATTATTGGACTTGCGACTGTTCGTTCGCTTTTGGGGAATTTCTGCCCGGGCCTGTCTGTTCTTCATTTTTCAACGCCCTGGGTTGGTCCACAGAAGAAGCTGGAAGGGTCCATCTCTGTCTCTCTCTCGCTCTCACTGTGGTTCGTAGTCGTCGCCAGCGATGCCCCTGACTCTGGCTGGGGCTCCCTGCTGTGCCAAGTGACACTGACACTTGAGTAGATGTTTTGCGGTTGATAAAATCAAGAGCAAACAAGGTTGCCCTGCCTTGCCCCGTCGCTGAGACCACTGGAGGAGTAACCCTGTGGGACTCTGACGATCACGAGGATCGTCCTTTCGCCGCATTTTTTTTCCATTTCATTTTATTTAAGTTTCTTTTTTTACTAATGGTGTGACAAATTTTTAAACAAGTAATTTCTGCATGTTGTTTATGAGCATCGCAACGCTCGCCAAGGGGGGGATTCCTGACTTTGACTTCGAGTTCGAGTTCATAATACAATTTATGAGCAATGCCCTGTTTTGGAATTGAAGACAAACAATCAACAAACACAACAGACACAAGACAAAAAGGTGAACTCACCATAAGGAATTTCACTGGAAAGGAATGGTAGTGCTCTCCTTTTTATATTTTCTTGAGGAATCTCCTCCAAATTAAAATCATTAATTCCCCTGTCCCAAAGAGAGAATGAACCTCCATCATTAGTTTCTAGGGAAAATGCAGTCCAGAAATCTCATGCACAATCGTGGGATATATATGATTATGGGGTACCCCGTTTAAAAATCGATAACAACTCATCAACTTTATGACAATCGATGCGCCAATCGACACCGAACCAACCTCGATGCGATGCCTATCAGGGAGCAGCAGAATAACGCTTCATTATACTAAATCATAATTCCATGATCTAGGGTTCCCTCACCGCATGCGGTGTACCACAAGAGCTCTCAACCTGCCGTTGTGGTCTCTAGTCTGTGGTTGTGCCAGACACGCTCTAAACTATCGCAAGATATGGAGCTGTGCCGTGTGTGTGGGGGGCTGGATATGAAGCGCCATCAACTCTTCGTTTTTAGACATAAATGCTGCACTTTACTATATATATTATAGGGCATTATGAATGACATAGGAAATTTGAATCCCAAACTCAGAGACGAAAGCGAGACGAGACCTATGATCGTTGATCTGTCTGGGGCTGTCAATCTGTGGCGGGAAAATAGATTTTAGAGATGGTTTTACAGACGATGAAAGTGGAAAGTTCTTTGAGAGTCACGTGGGAAAGGTTAAGAGTGAGTTCTTGGTATGAAATTTCTAATAGTTATCATCAAGAATAGCTAAAACTAAGGATTTCCCTAATTTAGTGGCATCTTTTCTTTGCTTCAATCCCGAAGAATCCTCTAATAAACGTGAGTGAGCACGAATCACGTGATGTGACCATCTCTGGCTGCTGCCGCAGATGCCAGTCAGAGATCTCCATCTTTCAAGCTCCTCGTTACCTCCAAAGTTGTCTCATTTTCATTTTTTCGTTTCTGTTTCTCTCTCTGTGGCTCAGTCACAGAGGTCTCAGGTCTCTTTTCTCTGTCTCTGCCTCTGCCTCTGCCTCTGTCTGTTTGTCGCGACATTGACGACTTTGTTGATAATTTTGATTTTATTATGTTAATAAAATGTTATGGTTTAAAATGTTCAACATTTCAGTCAGGCCGGAGACGGCGCTCCATGGCGAGGAGCCCAAGACAGGCCAGGCCTTGCCAGGCCAGGTGGTGCAGCTGTTTCGATGGTGGTTCTCTGTGTCTGCCTCTGTCTCTGTCCACCGCTTATGTCGTCTGTGCATCATAACTCATTAGTGACAATATCTCTTAGTCGCTGTGTGTGTGTGTGCCTCCGTGTGGGTTTACCTGATTTCGATAATTGTCATGTTCTACCCCGTTCTGCGTCTCTCTCCCTCTCTGTGTCTCTTTGTTAATTGGATTAAATATCCAGAAACAAATGAAATATTTCGCATTTTGCCAAATGGAAACTGCTGTGCTGAAAATCTGTTAAATACTTGAGAAATATGCACAACATTCGATATCCTCGAATCGTTACCGTTCTCTCATTCTGTGCTCATTATCTTTCGATTCTGTTGCTGTTCTCTCTCCCCCCTTTTCCTTTTGCAGGTTTTATGGCCCCATAGAGCCCCCCATTTTGGGTCGTCTCCCAATGAGCTCTTTCTCGATCTCTCTGTTGATGGCGCTGTGTTCGCTGTCATGTTAATAACATTCGTAATATGATTTTTAATTAGTCTACCGCCTCTGCCAGACTGCTGCTGCTGCTGCCCTCGACTGTTGCTGCTCGCTGCTTGTGGGGGGTCCCAAAAGGGTTTACGAGGCTGCTGATTAATGCTGCATTTCGTTTGATTGTGGATCGCTTTAGATGCCAAACTAATCGCTGCTTTTTCAGTTATGTTAAGTAGCTCAAAACGTTTTTTTCGAATAGGAATTGGAGTAGGCGCAGGGAGAGAGAGAGACAGGTCTCAAGATGGGTAGAGGCACCTGTTAAACGTAGATACGAAGATGGAAAACATTTCACATTCTGTGACTTAAATGGATCATCAAGAGATCACATCTCTGTTTCTCTGTCGCTCTAATGAGGCAACAGGTTAGCCATTGCTTTCTCGCATTTATAAAGTTGTACTGCCCCAAAAAAAAAAAAAAACAGTTCCCAAAAGAGTTCCCCAGGCAACGCTTTTAATGGTATTTATGGTATTTACTTAAGCCAAGGTTTTATCTTTAAGATATACACCGTAACCGAGAGGCCTTCTACGCCCACTGTTTCCCCTTAAACTGCGACTTTTGCTCCACAAAAAACAACAAACTTTAAACATAATGCAATTACTTAAAACTGTACCATGGCCCCATGGCGGGGCCTGGCTGGCTGCCCTGGCGCACACAGTTTAAACAGAACACGCCCCCATCGACATCGACTGTGGCGGCGATGGTTACAGCAAAAGGTCGGACCCCCGTAGCCCCCCTTCAGAACCAAGCGAACGGCCAACGTTGTTGCAGTCTCCAGGTCTGGTCGGGACTGCGTCTGGCAGGTCCACTTGCACTCCACTCCGAAAATCTCTCTCTTAATGTAGATCATCTTGCGGCGCTCATCGATCAGGCTGGGTGCGGAAGACGGAAAGGAGGGGTCTGGGGGCGGATATGGCCATGTGAAAATCCATGAATTGCGGCAAAAAGAACCAAAAATTAAGTGCATTTTGATGCAATAAAAGCAACAAACACAAAGAAAGCTAAGAATTCACACAGAGGTAGTCGACCCAGGGAATGTCCTGGAAATTATTATAACAAAATAAACATTTGCACAGTGAAGAGTTTTAGCGTAAAAGGAACTATTTTTTTTTCCATAAATATTTAAGTATATTTAGGGATCGAATGTCTAGAATTTTCTCTGTTTATCTCTCTTTCAAATATAATCATATATGGCAAGAACTTCAACTGTCAGAGTGGATGGCTACAACTCAATGAAGAAACTCCCACAGTGATCTTCTGACCGATCCTCCCAGAGTGTTCTATTCCTCCCGAGAATCGCAATGAACTCATTGTATCTCTAAAGCCCATACTCCCTGCATTGGTTAAACCAATAAAAATCACAAAAATTGAATGCCTTCGAAAGACCACAAACAACAACAACAAAAACCACTAAAAGTGGGTGGAATAATGGGCGGCTATGCGAATTTACTCAGTGCATGATTATAGCGTAGATTACAACAGCAAAAAAAAAAAAGAAAAAACAGCGAGCTCCAACCCCGAAAAGTAACCACAACGCAGGGCATCAGAGGAATCAGTCGAAGGGGGAGAGATGGCAGGGTGTAGCTCTGGGAGAGTGTAGGGAAGGAAGAGTGGGATTTGGGGGGGAATCTGGGTATCTGGGTATCTGGTCTCTGGCAGCGCCTTCTTTGGGTCGAACGTTGAGCGTCGGGGCAATATTCATAGAGGTCGTCCGTGTCGCGGCGGCTACATGAGAGATCATCATCTGGCACCGTACACTGGATGCCGTTGCTGCGCTGCACTGCGGCTTTGAGCTTGAGCTTCATCCTCCTGACTCTTGTGGCTCATATGCTAAGAGAATTATAACAGAGACTGCCCCAAAACATCTCTACAGCGTGCAGTGCAGTGCAGTTTGTGGTGTGTTGTGTGGTGCACTCTGGTGTGTGGTTTTTTGTGCCTTATAATTGCTTTGTAACCTTTTGCCAAGGCACTGCCACACAGCCACAGTGAGCCACAGTCAGAGTTGGAGCCACGCATCTCCCAAAATAAAAGGAGGAACAACAACAAACAGATTTTGTTTTATTTTTTGTTTTGGTTTGAGTACAAATTAATTGCTGCTTTACACGCGTTCCTCAGCGTCCATCGTCCATGCGAAATCATTCATCTGCTGGGTAGGGAAAAAACTACACATGCAAGTACTATGAAAGTGCACTGAAAGAAAAAAGGGGAAATGAGGAAAGCAAAACTAAGTGATTATATTGGGGAGGTACAATTACAGGCAGCTAACAGTTGGTACTAAAAATGCGTCACAATTCCATATTTTAGACTCATTTTTATTGTTCGGGACACAGGACATACTCCAGTAGTACAATTTCTGCAAAAATAAAAAGCCAAATATGAGATAAAATCTGGACCGGAAGGAAGTCACACAGTAAAAGGCTGAAGATGTATTCAAATAAAAGATAATAATAATTAAAGTAATACAATAAACACCTCAAATAATCTTCTAAAATATTCAGTAATTTCTTTGTTATTCGAAACACTTCCTAGGAATTTCTTGCAGTGTGCTTTACTATTACAATTTGGCCACAGATCCAAAACAATGTTGTGGCTGGCTGGGAGAGCCTTTGGTTTTGGTGCTCGCAGACTGCGGACCGCTGGACTGCTGGACTGTGCCCGACTGGAGTGGACCGCTGGACTGGCTGTCTGATCAAGACATTATCGATATGTTTTACGTAGTGGTCCCCGAGGTCTGCTGCTCGACTGCTCTTGGGAGCTCTCCCAGGAGAGAAATCCAATTAGCTGCGCTTGTGGCGGCCTTAGAGAAATGCCCACAAGAAAGCGGACGGGGTATCCACGCAGAGACATGCAAAAGGACCCAAGCCATGGCCCAAAGCTTTAAAATTCAATTGTTGAACTACGCTTTTGTGGAGCTGCTGGGATCTTGGAGCTGTAGCTGGAGCTGTAGCTGGAGCTGTAGCTGAGGCTGCGGCTAGCCGAAAGAGATTAAATCGCAGCGGCGACTGGGAGGAAAAAAAAAGTCAAGTCTAGTCGGGGTCCAAAAGGAAAACACCGCCGCCACGGCAAATGCAGCGAGGCAGCGACCTGGGCGCAAAATTATAATTGCAAATTTTGTGGCAAGTACTCGACTCGTCGTCGTCGTCGTCGTCGTATGCGAGAGTAAGTGAGAGTGTGGCGGCGTGATAAGGCCTCAAAGTTGTGGCTGATAGTGTGTGCCAAACGATAGAGTGGCAGAAGGGGAGGGTAAGCAGTCCAAGAGGTTAATTTGTGCAGCAAAAGGCAGCAAGGATGTGATGTGACATTAAATGCCGCCGATTTGCATTCATTTTGGTTAGCATAATGAGCCCTTAAAAACGAACGTTAAATTCCAGTAGTGAGCAATGGAAAAGGGCTACCAGAAATCCATAAATTTCATTCAGATTGAACCAAAAAGTAAACCCAATCACGCTGCTCGAATCTCTCTCTCTCTCTCTCTCTCTCTCTCTCTCTGGAACAAAAGGAGAACAATCTGTGGTGGGGGGCAGGGGGGATGGATGGACATCTATCAAAGTCAAAATAGAGCGTAGAATCCGATGCACATGCAAATTGGCTGCCTCTGTCTGTGTGTCTTTTCTGCCTTCATTCCTTCAGACCATGTGTTGACTTAAGTGCCACACAATTTACTACACTTTTGGCATGACAAACGCATGGCGAACGCATAGAACATTGTCCCCAAAGAGCAGCAGTAGCAGCCGTGGCTGTGGCTGTGGCTGTGGCATGGGAACGCTGAGGCCTCTGTGGCAAAAGGATTGTGTCGGCCACAGGTCTCACAGGCCTCACAAAAACTTGTAAAGAATTGCAGCAATTTTCTTCTTGTTAAGCAAACGTCACAGAACAAACCGCCCGCAATTGTTGTACCGCCGAGCTCTACAGAATGGGGATATCTTCCACCTTCCTGTGGCTGCCTGCCTGCCTGTCTGCTGCTCCTTGTGGCTGCTGGCTGTTCCTTCTGCCAGCAGACAAGACACATTTCGATCACTGTCAAAGGCTCTTTGGCCCTCAAGTCGAGGCGGTGTCAATATTTTGTGAATTTACGCAGGCAGCAGATGGAGGGGCGCTGCAGGGGGCAGGGGTTACTTGACATTTTCCTACTTTATGGTCAGCACTAGCTTTTGGTGGCTTTTTTGTTGCTGGATTTGTTTTGGGCAGCAAGCAGAAAATTTGCATATAATAAGCCGCATCAATAGCCCAAACACATGCACACGATTTCTACACTGTGATTTCAACACAAATGCACTGAGAGAAACGCAGATGAAACAGCCTGGAAAGTGCAGCTTTGCGGCTGAAAGTTCATCCACTTCTCGCAGTGTTTTTTGCTCATTTCCTTATAGAGTTGGTGGGTTGGGGAGCTGCTCCTATGCCTGTTCTGTTTCGTCCTGTCACTTGTCAATCGAATCGCATCGAATCGAGTCTCTATAGCCCACTGTACTATGCACAGACTGCAGTTTTCCGCGATATGTCTCATTTTCCATAGGATTTGGCAATGGCAGGCAGGTCCTCTCCTCTCACAGCCTCCTCTCAGTCTTGGCTTTCAGCCTCTCAAACAGTCGCGTCCCAGTTGTCCAGTTGTCCAGTCGTTGTCGTTTCGGGCTAAACGCATTTGCAAAATGCTTGACTTGGCATAATTGAACATCATTGATGGAGGAGTTTTTTGGAGTTGCAGTTTGTTGTTGGTGGATTGCAGTGGAGTGGAGGATGGGACCCAAAAGATCGAAGACGATCGACCGAGCGAGCGAGCAACCACATGTTGACCCAATTCATAATCATGCTTAAACGCCGCCTGAACTTTCAACTTGCACTTGGGGGCTCACCGCTCGATGCAACATAATGCAGATAATCATGTTAATAACAATGGACCCAATGATGATTAGGCCACGGTATGAAGGCAAAACAGGCAACAAGAAAGACCACTGAATGCTCACTCAATGCATTGCAATGCCCAATGATGATGATGGTAGCCTTTCACCAACGCCACATGAACCTGCCGCCAGGTCTCCAAAAAAAACTCAAAGCCCAAACCCAATCCCAGGTCTCATGGCCAGGTCCATCCTCTCCTGCCCGTCTGTCCGTTTGTCTCTCTGCCTTTCGTCGTGTGTCCGTGTCCGTCGCTGTGCCTGCCGCTCAGAGCAAACATAATTTTCACAATCAGGCGGGAATCTCGATCGCCTCTTCCTGCCTTTGGGCAGCTCTCTGCACCTCTCTCTCTCTCTCTCTCTCTCTCTCTGCTGGCTGCTTCTTCGAGGCGCTTTCACATGACTCATAACAAGCCGAAAGCGAAGCAGAAGCCACAACAAAAATTAAAGTTACCCAAAAGTTAAAGTCGAATATTGAAATGCATTTTTGGAATGATATTTCCCACCGAAAATTGCCACAAAAGTTATCTCTATTTGTGGTAGATTTTCCACTCATGTGCTGGGGCATGTCAGGTAGCTCTCTCCCCGCCGCTCCCCGTGAAAGATGGGCTACAAAGTAGCCATACCCATACCCTTTTTGCAAGGTCTTATAAAGAGGCCTGAAAAAAGAAATTCTGAATAATTCGTGATCTGCAGGCGCAAAAAGAGGGTCACGTTGTTGCTGAAGCTGGCAAGACCGACGCGATGCGATGCTAAAGCTTGCACTGTGGCTATGGCTGTGGCATGCCTCGTACGAGTATGTGGGGATCTGCTGCTGCTGCTGCTGTTGCTTCTGCCCTCTGTCCAGGCCGCACGCCTGCACTCTAAACACGATTTCAAAATATTTCGCATAAATAAGTTAGTGTAACACACGAGAGAGAGCAGGACCCAGCCAACCCAGCCAGGCCCCAAATGCGACGCCCCTCTCTCTGATGTGCTGTGCTGTGCTGTGCTGAGCCAAGCGTTGATCACACGTTCACATTATTTGATGATCGCACGATATGAGGCACTGCCGAAAAAAGGAAAAATGCTGCAACTTCCTCTGAACCATGATATTTCCATACACCCCACAAAACCCACAAACCCATGATCGTGATAATCCATTATTAATGCCAATCAGCATATAAAAAAAAGCACACACACCCATACACCCATACACCCATACACACACTGTCATGGCCACAAGGAAAAACATTGCCAAAAACTCTTTGGGGGCTCGGATCACATTTCCTGGCCGCAGCAGAGGCAATTCTTATGGCTAATCCAGGGTCCACCCAAAAGATTATTCCCATCGATTATGATCGCTAACCGGCGCTTCTGTACACCCCACAGTGCCCCCTCTCTCTCTCTGTCTCCTTTAACCACAACCACCCCGCCGACCAATGACATGAGCAATTCGTAAGTTTGTCGCCTTGTTGCATTTTTTCGGGGGCGCTGCTGAAGCCTAGAGATGGTGGTGGGGGCCACTTAGGTGGAGAGGTTGGGGAAGAAATTTGCATGCATTTTCTCCATTGGTGGTCTCCATTGCGGTTGTCATTATGGGGCAAGAAACAGGACCTCCCACATGCAGCAGCAAAAGCAGCAGCAGCATCAGCAGCAGCAGCTCCTCGATTGTTTTGTTGCGGTTTTGTGCTACCGTTTGGCAGAACTTCGTTTACAAAATGCTGAACACACAGTCAGTAGAGGGTAGCAATGAGTATGATCGACTAAGGTCAATTGGGAGGAGAACGAGATCTGTGTGGAGGAACAATGAATGCTTGATTGGATGAGAATCTGCTGGCTAATGGCTCCACAACACTTTGCTTCAAGTTCCTCCTATCCTTTGCCCTACTTCAAAGCCAAAATCCAGACCAATCCACGTGGAATAATAGGTAACTCCATGGTCGTCTCCCTGTCGCTTCCTAAGGGGTTCTCTTTACTTGTTTTGGTCTCATAATTGTACGAAATTTAGTTCGCATGCCCTTGCGGTCGCTTGGGAGCACAGAGGATGCTTTTGGGTGCCCCTCGCTTTCAATGCCTTAACGGGAGAACAATAAATGTTTTCCTTTTGGTTGTTGTTTCTCTTTGGGGAAGGCTACTGTATTGCCAGAGCTACTGTGGCTGCTGCTCCTCCAATGTTGCCTCTGCCCCTCGCCTGTTGATGGTGGAAAAACTTTCGCGAAATGAATGAAAACTTCAATTTTTATCGAGTGCATGGCTCATAATTACAAGCAGCGAGATAGAGCCAGAGAGTCAGAGAGCCAGGGAGAGGGCCCCAAAAAAAAACCTGACTCGCTGTTCCCTGCTGGCTGTTATGGCTCCTGCTCCCGCACTCCTGCTACTGCACTCAATATTCAATTTTGCATTTTACAACAAATGCGTGCCTTACCATATTTAGTTGGCGTGCAAAAATAAGCCAAAAACTGAAGCCAAAAACTGAAGCTACAGCCAAAGAGTCGATGCCTGAAGTTTGTTCGACTGAAGTTGAAGTTAAGGCCACAAAATGTTCGCTGTGCTGGCTCCTCTTTGCTCTCTGTGTGTGTGGATTTGTGGATTGTGCATTGTGCTTATCATTTACATAGCTTAGCATTTTGATGACCCAAGAAACCAACAGCCAAGCGGTGGCTATGGCATGGGAGGAATGGAGAACCTCCTTTCTGGTAGCAGCAAAAAAATTAATTTCAAATTAAATTTATGGCGCCGTCAGGAAAAGGAAAGCGTACTACTCTCCTGCTACTCCTCCTGCACCTACTTCGTGCTGGACCGCAACAAAGTGATTTATAACTGTTGGAAGCTCCTTACTCGACGAACTGCGGCAAACTCCCCTACTCCGCAACGTAACCTCGTAAAAGACGAAGAGCGCGGACAACGCACATTGTGACCACTCATCTTGTCGGCTATAAATGTCCAAATGAGTTTTTTGCCGAGTGATGCCCATCATCCATTCCATACCCATACCCATACCCATCTCCATCCATCGGGCGGTAGCGGCGGCACTCTGTTTTGTGGTCACTTTGTTGTCCGTTTGTCTCTGATCTTGGACTTAATCGTTTTGGAATTGCTTTATTAATAGAACAAATTGTTGGAATATTTTGGGGCAAAGTTTTGCATAGAGCTTAAAGGAAACCCAGCACAAGTTTCACGCAGGGTATTCCCCCCGTGGTCATTTAACCCATGTTGAACAACGCTTAACCTGCAGTTTGCGGGATTGAAACTGACATGTTTTATGCTCTCGATGCTCGATGCTCGATGCTCAATGCCTGACTGGGCTTGCAACCTCAGCATGACACTCTTCGGTTGATGCCTGCCTCCTGACGATTTAAGTGAATAATTGCCACACACTCACGCTGGCAAAAACATAAAACAAAACCCACAAAAAAGCCAAACAAAATAATTATAATAAAGAAACATATAAAAAAAACTTGAAGCTAAAGCTACATACGAGTGCGAAGTGCGAGGTGAGGATGAGTACGGATGAGTGCGGAGTACTGGATGATGTTGATGACCATCAGAAGAGCCTAGCGCAATCAGGCCATGAGACGACAGCAGAGCAGAGGCCGCGCGTACAGCAATTAGAACGGAAGGCAGCACAGCCAGCACAGCCACAGAGGATGGATATCTGCAGGAGGGGCCATCATGCAACATATTTAACACTCCCTTGCCATGCTGCTTGCTGCATTCCTACGTTCGATGTACATATGCATGTAGATATGCATTTATGAAGAGCGAACTAGAAAAAGCAGTCGACGCATTGTCGCCGACGTGGTCGCACCATTTACTGTTGCGGTTGGTGGTCATTTGCCTGCGGTGCCGCTTAAGTGATTTGTTCAAACCGAAGGCTACCACCTGTACTCCTACCCCAGCCCGTTCCTCATTGAATAGCAGCAGCTAGAGATGGGGAATATGCCAGAGATTCCATTCCATAAGCAGACAGAGAATATTAAGGCAAAACCAAACGTATTTGGTTTTTGGTCTCATTGGTTTTGGTTTTTGCAGCTCTACTATCATATTTACTACTTCGACTATGCTCCTCGTTGCTGTTGCTTCTTCTTGGCTCTTTTTAATATTATTTGCTTAGGATTTGTCTTAGATCAAAGTCAATTTTATTTAAAACAATTGAAATCAGTGTGCTTGAGTGTTTTACCTGCTGTAGAGCCAGTAAGTTGAATTCGACAGCTTGAAAGTGTACAAATGTAGGACAAAGTTTGATCTACTTGTGCATCCACCAACCCATTTTGGATTATTTCACTGCAGTTCCTATTACACACCGATATTGATATTTGGCGCCGTTTAAGTGCAACAACTCAGTACGTGTAAGGAAAGACGCGTACTCCCCCTGAGATGCAATGAATGGGAACTGGGGGAGCATTGCACCACACAGATAGATGCCCAGTCACGCTCTCATCTCTAACAGCCAGCAATGCAATGATGCTATGGGAAAAGGGGGGAACGGACTCGATCTGGGACTTCATTAATATGTATGACTGTCCATGAGGCGTAAGCCCGAACTGGACTGCACTCTCTCGGTATCTGTGTGTGTCTCCCCTTTTGTATCTTTCTCTCTGTTGAAGTGCAAACTGTTTAATTGCGGAATAATTGTTTTGCACACATAACCTCGCACCGTTCCAAAAACAAAATGAGACGAAACGCGGGATATGGAGTCGTGGAGTGAGGAAGGAGGCGGATCAGTCCGCGTACCACCAGGCCATAAAAAGCATATTAAGTGCGAATTAATGACCACAAAAGGTTTTCTGTGAGCATAAAATAACGAACGAAAAACGGAGCACACACACTGACGTGTCTGACTGACTGACTGAATGTTGCTGCTGCAAAAAAAGAGAAAAAGATTACGCCACGGAGAGTCACCAGAGATTTGCTTGCTTGCAGAGTCTTGAGCTGCATGCAGCCTCCAGCGGTGATTAAGTCGGGGCTTGCCTCGAGTCCAGCAACGCTGCATCGAAGCTTAAGTACAGTCATTTAATTAGTCTTTAGTTTTAATGTATTTGTATTACAATTTATTAGCACTTATGGGCACAGCACAGCACAGCACAGCACAGCACAAAAGATGATAAAGAAAACGAGAACGAAGACTTCTGCTGACTGTTGGAGGAAGTGTCATTACCATTAAAACTCAATGGCTACAGTTTATGCTTGAGGTTTACGAGACTTACGGCTCTCCGCAGAGATTCGTTCTATATCAAATATGCTCCACTTTGAGCCTCCGTTATGTGTTGCTAAAGTGAATAGAAAACACTCGTTTATTCATATCATTATTCCACACGATTAAATGATCAGGTTAGCCTTGTTTCCTCATGGCTTTTCTTTGCATATTTAAAACATAGAGAGAGGGACAGGGAGATCCACAATCTGGAGCTATACATTTCTTAAACTAAATCAATTCAAATTGCAGAGACCTTTAACAGCTTTTCAAACGCGAGCTGGTTTTGTTTTGTGTATTTCTTTTTCTATAACAAATTCTTGCATTAATTTCAAATCAATTTTCTTCACAGCTTCGTTTTTCTGGTTCCCCAAACAGCAACACACAACACAAAACCCCAACAGTGCCCGTGAAAGAGTGGCTCGGGGAGGAAACCCCAACACAAAGGAACTTCATTGTTTCATCGCGACTGTAAAAAAGATTTATGCGTCCAAGTGAAATCATTTATCATGCTTAATTAAAATTGAAATGTTTACCAGGCTAACTTCTTTGGCTCGTCGTATCGGTGGAGTGGGTAGAGCCACAGCTACAGATAGAGCTACCAAAATGGGACTTTATTTTCAGGTCAAGTTCTCTCTTTCTTTTTGGTATTTCTTGGGATTGGATCTTTCTTTTTTTGGTGGTATTATTAGTTGCCCTGACACATTGTTACACAAAATGCATTTAAACCGGTTTTCCTCTCCTCTCCTCGCCCGATTCTTCCTTCCTTCTTGCGTTCGCTTCACTCACATTTCCACAGTTTCCCCAGATATCCATTGTTTGGGTCCCATTAAGCGGTGCGTTTCCAATGCAAAGCGACCGTTTATCTTTTAATTGTAACAGTCTCTGGCATAAATTAACACACACTCACAGTCCGCACACAGTGAGTGTCATAAATCGTGTTCGGCTTGACCATACCAAAAGCTGGCGACATATCTTATTGATGTTTTCAATGGGAGATTTGCATCATAAATGATTTTTATCAGTGGAGTGGAGGTGGAGGTCGAAAAAGGGTCACCTGTCCTGAACTAATCCCCCGATATTCGTTCTCATTAGAAACTGTTTCTTCTCACAGTAGCTCTTGGGGACTGTGTCCTCTGTTCGGTGTTCTCTATGAATAGTTTCTATACTTTAGTAGAGACTTGGAGACTAGTTCTCAGAGTCTACTATCTATTATGGCATGGAATATCGTTGAAATCGAATCAATCTTGGAGCCAAAATGAACTAAATCAAGATGAGTCTTTAGGCTGTCATCGTGTCACACTTTTTAGAGAGCTGTTTAGGTGGAGAATTTAGTTTTTAGTGGAGTTTGAGCAACGTTTCTGGAAGCTGGAAAATAAGAAGTAGATTCCAAATGTTTCCATTTCGAAGAGAAACACAAGTATGCAGAATATTTACACAATTTTCTACCCATATCTAAATTTCTATATATTTACTGGTCATTTCTTACACCTCTTGTTGTGGTTCATCAACAGAATCACCGATAGGTACCTTAAGCATCCATAAATCTCACAACTTCTTAAGTGCTTCTTTACTTGACGCCACCATCTGTATCTGTGTGTCTGATTGTGATTCCTCATAATTATTTTGTATAATCAATGGCTTATTAAATCAATCAGAGCAATATCTATTCATTTGCAATGTAGATGCCGTTTTCAACGCTCTGTGCGGCGGGGTAATTCATAGAAATTTATCTGCGAAATGCGAAAAAGCACAGATCACAGTACGAGTACGAGTACGAGTATTCGTATTCGTATGACTAAATCAATTATTCGTTGCCCCCATTCAGCAGTTTGTGTGTTCCTTTTGTATCGATCGATTCCACTAACTGACTGACTGTCTCTCTGACTCTCTGTCTGAGTGCCGGAATGACTGCTCCCCCTTAATAGAATTCTATGATATTTGCACATTTACTGCTGCTATATCTGTATCTACTATAGCTGTACCCTCTATCTGTACCTCTGTTTTCCTATAGCAATTGCCGTTCCAGTCAGTGTTGACTGGGAAGGTGTGGTAAAGTGCCTGCCTGGGCTGCCTGCTACAAGCTACAGTTATTATTGAGTCGCTCACTGCCTCCACCGCTCTCAGCCCCGCTCGCCACGTTGCCAAGTTAAAGTTCAATGATGTCATTACCCACTAATTCACACCTAAGTTTTGAATACTATATCTATCTCTCTGTTTGTCTGTGGTGCCCCTGCTGCTGCACTCTGCCCTGCACCCGCCCCCTGCTCTACACCGTTTCTAAACTCTGATCGATATCGAATAAATATATCTTTATTTGGCAAATGAAACTCGTATTCGTTTTGTGCTCGTACAAAAATTTGTCTCCCACCCGCCGCGTTGTATCGCAAAAATTTAGTTAATTGATTTGAGATTTCCAGCTATAAACCTCCCAGATATATCTCCTCCTATTGTTTATGGCCTTAAGGTAGCTTCCAGCTCTCTGTTTTTTAATGATAAATAAAATATGAGTTCTGGCTAAGTTTGTTGCCTAAGTTATTGGTTTTTTGTGACAACGAAATGTCAATGAATTCGTGGGTTTCGGGGCCGGGCCGGGGGCAGT
Organism: Drosophila guanche; assembly: GCF_900245975.1. Lineage (NCBI taxonomy): Eukaryota > Metazoa > Arthropoda > Insecta > Diptera > Drosophilidae > Drosophila > Drosophila guanche. The sequence continues at coordinate 7,216,393 of NW_022995744.1, read as the reverse complement.
CGCTTCTGCCATGTGAAAATCAGTTCAGTGGATAGTCCGTCGTAGGCCTCATCTTTTCTGTCTGCTGAGTACCATTCAATTGTCTAAAGTCGAAACGATGTTTGTTGTTTCAACGAATTAACACTTTTAACCCCCCCCCCAAAAAAAGTTAATTTAAATCAATGCGCAATCTGTTAGGCGGCAAGCGGCAAGCGGCACCACTCGTGCGTTGCTGAAACAAAATGCCAATCGGAATGGGAATCTCCTTCTCTCGCTGCTTGTTGGTTGGGCTCCACAAAGTGTTAAGTATGGGGCCTGTTACTTATTTTTGGGCTTCACTGTTTGCCTTGGCAATCAGTTGGCTGATAATTTTCATGTCAATTGTTGCCCGTTGTTTGTTGGCCTTTTTCTCTGTGTGTTGTTTCTGTTTCTGTTTCTGTTTTCTGTGTGTGTCTTGGTGGATGTGTGATAATTTCAAACAATCCATCGATAAAAAAGTTAACAGCAGAAGAGACGCCTCTCCCTCTCACTCCTCTCTTTGTCTTTGGCTCCACGCATTTTGAGTTGCATTTTAATTATGTCTAATAGGTTTTTGGGGCTTTTTTCTTTTGGGTATTTCCTCTTGTAGATAGTTCCATTTAGCAGCGCATGTTAGTTAGCTTTTTTGGGTGGTCCCTTTCACACGATGCTTGTCGTTTCTGCACACAAAAATTAAATGAGGAATGGGCACTTATTCCCATGGATCCATCATTCGAACCGAGAGACTGACCTCAAACCCAACATTCAATCATTGTACACCACCCACAAGAAATAACTCTCAGCTTTGGCCATCTGCAATCACAACAAAAGCAAACAGTAACAACAACAACAATCTAAAGGCATGTAAGGCCAATCAATGGAATAAACTTGGTCAATGGCTATAATTGCCCCTGCCCAAGTGTTAATGCCTTTGGATCGGATCGGGTTAGGCGGTTGGGAGAGGCAAAAAAACGGCAACAATAACTATGGAAAACGTGATTAAAGATGCTCTATGCAAAAGCAATTGTATATCGCTTAAAGGGTAGCGCAGAGCATGATGTTTCAAGGGTAAATGAATGGAGATCATTTAAATAAAAAGTTGCATAAAGAAAGTAATAGAAAATTCATGCAAAAACTCTGATAGAAACCTCTCTTCTCGTGTATTCTGATTATCAGAGCTGCAGCTTGTGTGGGAGTGTTCTCCAATTAATTTTCTTATTTAAGGAGCAACCCAGTAGTCCAAACATTATTAGGCTCTGCCACTTCCATGTTATTGAAAACGAATCAGAAATCTTTGGGCATTTGCAAATCGCTTTTGCGCAAAGCGCTTAATGTGGGAAAATGTCGATGAGGCTGCTGTGGCCATCCCCCCAGCCTGCCCAGATTTCGAGCTACAATTTCAGCTTCAGACTTGGCTTCAGCTTCATTCATAGCTTCAATTTTTAGTCTCAAACGCTGGGTGCATGCCCCGCCAGAGCTGCTCCCTGGCCATGCCTTGCCTTCTGCTGACTATTAAAATCGAAACTATCGTACGTCATGCATATAATTACAATTACAAATGTACAATGTACAGTCAGAGACATACTTGTACATGCATTTTTATGCTTCATTTCCTGTGGGGACACATCCATGGGATGGGACTCGGATTGGGCTTCGGATTGGAGGAGTCCCAAACGTTTTGGCTAAGCTCTTGGCTGCATATTAATTTATTTGATTTTTGGGTGGTTTTGTTTTTCGGGCGGGCGTAAAGTGCATGTGGCGGCCATACGAAATGTGCATTTAATTGACAGAAACCTCAAGAACCGGGGAATATTTTCATTAACAAAATAAGACTTTACAGTTAGCCATCCATCGATCCAACGATCAATCGATCGGGGCTGGGTGGGTTACTTGCTTGGCTTTCTTCTGACAGCGCCCGACCTGACTCTGCGTCTTCCAACTGACATGTCGTCGGCAAATGTTAAATAAAACTTTCATGTTCTGCTTGATTTTGATTTTGATTTTGATAAATGCCTTTGAACACAAGTTTTGCATAAGAAAATGCACACAATGAGCCCCACAACAAAATGGGAATGATGATGTCTGCCAACTGCAGTTTGAATTTGTTCTTTTGGCTTTAAACTGGCAGATGCAACTTGGAGCAGCCTGACTTTTGCATGTCCAACATTCTGGACTCATGTCTGAACTCCTCGCTCTGACTTTTTTCTGTCTGTTGCCCTGTCTGATGTCTGCTGTTGTGTCTTGCATTGTGCATTTTTGACAGGCGAACGTAATAATAACGTGACTTTATGAAGTGGTAATGAAGCCATTAGCTTTTGGGTAACACATATCCACATAGCCCACCCCTTGCTGCCCTCCTCCCACAACATGGGAGTGGACTTCGCTTTGGCTTCTTGGCTCATAATATTTTGTTGTATTTTAATATTTACGACAGGAACTTGCGCTTTGCATTTGAAAATCGAAAAATACATTTTCCATTTCATGGCTTTTGATTTGGAATTTAGTTTTATAGGTTTTAAATGATAGTTTTATGCATTTGAACCATGGGAAATGATAGATGATAGATTTATGCGTGAGTCGTGACTGGATTTGAAGGTGTCGAAAGAGATTTTTGGAAAGTTTTTTGGTTAGGAATAGGATTACATGGCTGTATGCCACTTCCTTGATTAGTTTTTCCTCACCCACTGATTTGCATTTGTGTTGGATGTTTTTTTGGAGCTATTAAAAGTGTAGAAGAAAGGGCAGAAAATGTTTAAAAATTTAGAGACATATTAAATTAAAATGTAAAACAATGATTAAGTGTAAAAAAGTGTCAAAACTCAAAGATAATAGTTGCAAAACAACTTTTTCGAACAATTTCTTCTTTTGAAAATATTTACAAATATACATTAATTATCTAGACAAAGTGTTAAATATACTTAATAACAACCGGCACGGAGCTCGCCTTTCACACCCACAAAAGCCCCCCACATTGATACACATTCCACTCATATTTGTAGTTACACCGAGTAACACGAGAATATCCAATTAAATCATTTCCGGGGGGCTATCATAATAAAAATTGCAATAAATTCCAATCAATACAGTGTACTTAATCGATACCTGCGAATACACATGATCCGGCATCTGGAAGAGATTTTCACATTAAACTTTCAATTGTGATTGCAGTTTCGTATGGATTTTTGCATAATTTCCATTAAAATTATTGTGGTTTTCTACATCATGTCCAACAAGATCAAGATAACAGCCAGGCACTCACTCATTGATTCGGTGTTGATTCGTTTTCTAATGAAACACTCAGACATTTCCCCCAAGCCCGTGGAAACGGAAGTCTGACTCTAGCTGGGAGGCTGAGATGAACGTAATAACTTAATCATTACCATATAATGGCTATAATGAGTGGTTGACTATGACTTCAGGGGGGGCGTAACCCGACAAAAGTTCAATTCCAAATGGGACTCCCAGTGGGATTAGCGGTGGGTTCTATTGAGAGTGTTTGAAGCACAGTTTAACAGTTAGTTTGGCAGATGTAGAGTGGCAGAAAGAGAGAGCTGCAAAGAGAGAGAGAGAGGGAGAGGCTACATACTGTATGTATATTTGTTCAGCCAAAACCGAAATGACCAACACTTTTAATGATCATAGAGTATGGGGATTAGACCGACAGCCGACAGAGCCTGCCATAGAGCCGAGCCGTCTTCGCTGTATTTGTTCACCATTAGTATTTGTTATTATTGTTATTACTATGTATTTGAATTGCTCAAGAAGCTCAAAGAGCGCTGCGCAGCTGCTTAAAAATTAGCCAAACTCTAACTGCCAGACAAATGCACTTTGTTCTAGACGGATCCTCGTACATATACCTTCCTCCCTCCCTGCTCACACACCACACCACAGCACACACTTTTCCTGGCCAAAGATGCACCAAGTTGAAAGAGAAGCCGACGGACCGGCGACAACAACTTGCGGGCACAGAGTGTGAGTGGATGGGTTGGGATTGTATTGGATTGGATTGGGATGGCCATGGACTACTCTCTTCTTTGGTTCGCTCTGTGTGTGTTTGTGGAGACCACGGGATCGGCAACGCGTCATTGTTGTTTACACAATTATTAGGACAACAAGCTGCCACTGCCGACACTGGACACTCGGACTGCAACTGCAACTGAGACTGGGTCTGGGTACTCTCCGGGACTCTAGTCAGATGTTTGCCTTAGACAGCCACTGGCTGATTAAATAGCTCAGAGGCCGACTTTGATTTTTCAACAGCTTCTGCTTGGATGGATGACCACTAGGAATGGAGTAAAGAGTGGGGTATATAAGGTTCACGGCAGAGTTTGGTTTAGGTTTCCCCTTCAATGTGTTTTCCCATCTCTACTCACATTCAATGAGCATCTCTCTGGTCGATCTTCAACTTCATTTCTCCCTCTCCGCCTTTGTACCTCCTCCTTCAATGAAGTTTGCTCTTTGGTGGCTGCTGCGACTGCGACTGTTCTGTTATTGTTCTGTCACGTAATGAGAAGGCAATTTGGGCACCTGCCCAAAAAGAAAAGGCACGTCTATTGATCCAACCGAAATCTCCTTAGTTCTCCTCTGTTTATCCAAAAAGAATTGTGTGATGAAAGAACAACACTGGTAGCAGCAGGACAGGAGTAGAATGATTGTTAAATTGATTTATTTGCGCAAATGTAACTCTCCGGTAACGGACTCATAAATGCTCTGATGATCACGATCCAGCAGCAGCCGTACCCAGTGGATGGCTAATTGTGTATGCTAATGGAATGCAATTGTGTCAAAGTCCTGAAGTACCTGGAACATCATACTTCAGGAGGAACACACACACACATTACGTGGAGTTCAGAGTAGTACTTCGAGGCACACACAAAGATATAAATTTATAAATTATTAAACATTGATGCAGGAAGATTCAGGGAAAAGGAACTGCAGAGCTGCAGCCCCCACGTATACCCAAAGTTGATTCCTCTCCCTGCCAAGTCAGAGGTGAGTGAATCGAACCTCAGGGACCGTAGCAACTGGAACATGACCGATATTGTGGCGGGGCCAAAACAGTTATACGACGATGAGCTCTGCTTGAGGGTCTCTGGTCTCCGGTCTGCACTCTCGGGTCTCTCTGGATCATCGATTAATGCCAATGCACATTTAATGCACATATTTGGCTTTTTGTGTGCCACTCGATTGCTCTTTTCATATCGTCGTGACGTACGTGCCGCGACCAAAACCCCGTCTCCAGACTGTGTCTCTTTTTGCAACTGCAACTGCAAATGTTCCTGTTAGCATCCGCCGTCTGTGATGTTGTCATGTCAGGAGGTGATATAACATGGTCTGCAGTTATTAAACAACAACAGATACGAGATACATGAGATTACATTTGAGCAACGGTAGCTGGGATTTGGCCTTGTTTTTGGGCGGAAGAATGTTCAAGAAATGTTTGGCCAGAAGGAAACTTGTTTGAGTTGTGATTGCAAGAACATTTCCTAGTACTTTGAACAGCAGAGATTATCAGAGGCTCTCGTTAGAGAATATTTCGATACAGAACTTTGAGCCACAGATACATTTCTGTGATCAATCATGATCTCTTTTTCTTTGCTCCACTTTGGATGCAGAAGGGCCTCCCATTTGCCCTTCTCTGATGGCCAGAACTCTTTGCAGCTGTGACTCTGACTCTGAACCTTTCATTCAGAGCATTTTTCAGTTGATTTTCGATTCTTGAGAATTGCAGCAGAAACGACAACACTAACCGAGACGCCAGAAATAAAATGTCGAAAAGGAAGAAAAGAAGACCAATCCTGCTAAAGTCAAACCTAAAGTTTCACGTATACGACGAGGTACGAGGTACGAGGCTCATTCATTTATGGCTAAGTCACGTTGGAATAATTTGTTTTATGTTAATCCTGAGCATGGGGCACATTGTAAGCCCAGTCAGAGTCGAGTCGTCGCCCGCCTTCCGTTTATGTTTTTTTGGTTTTTTGCAATGAAACTTTTTCTTTTTGCACTGCCAGAGATTGTGTGGCTGTGGTGGCAGTGGCTGTTGTGTGTGCCCCTCAATGAATTGGAATTTAATTTGAGTATTTGCGCAAATACAAAATTTCCCAAATGCGACAACAACAACAGCAGCAACAACAAGAACGACCGACGGACAACAATATCGTGGTGACCAAAAACAAAACCCAAAAGAAACCTAAAGAAAACACAGACCAGTGCCCAAGAAGCTCCAACAACAGACAGGCAGAGAGAGAGAGAGAGAGAGAGAGAGGGGGGAAGAAGACAATTGATGCCTCTGGAACCCCCGCTCGTAGAATGGCAGGTGGCAGTAGTAGTATTCGTATCCTATAGATAGAAAGATATAGTATCTACTGTGCGCTTTGTGTTTTTTGCTGTTGTTTTTGGTGCAAATGTGGCCCGCACGCAACAATTTGCTACTGGAATTCTTTTCCAGTCTCCCCTCCACCCTGCACCCTTCCAACCATACCCACTCGCATTCAGATGTGGAGTTGGGGCCTGCAGTTGGCTGCCTGGCCATGTAAATTGAGGCAGCAACTGCTTAATCGTGAGCGAATATCGAATATTGAAAGCTTTAACCCCTTTTTGGATGAATCTTTAGGTGGCTACAGTGAGAACAGCTGCCAGATACTCTTTTCAGACTCGAATTACTAATAGAAAGAGGTATAAATAGGGAAAGATAAATACTCTACCCATTGCAACTCCTAAGAATTATATCAAAACACTCTCAGCTACAGCAAAAACCAAACAAATTCAAAGCAGTAAACCATTTCTATTCCCCTTCCCCTGCCAAGTACTTATTTATATTCATTAATTTCCACTAATATCTTCATTAGGGCAGAGAGCCCTCTAAGACCTCTGGGTGGCCTCCCTCCGCTCTCCTTTTGCGGAAGTGGACGTTGACGCCCACATGTTTTTCTTTCCTTTCTCCTTCCCCTTCTCCTTACCATTCGATTCGATCTTTTAAGAGGATTATGCCACTTTTAATGTGACGTGACTGCCGTCGCGACTGCCGACAATCCGACCACCGACGGCAAGTGCAAAATAATGGCTGCAGCCAGACACTGGCCGAAAAATTGAGAACTTAATTCCGGCGGAAATACCAAAAAAAGAGAAAAGGGAACGAAGAACGGGAACGGGAACGGGGCAGGGGTAGGGGCATTTGTGCCATTTTATGCCCAGAGATGATCCCATAATTAGGGTGCCCAGAATTCGCACGCTCAATTTCCAATTGAAAATTGTAGCAGCAGAGTAAGACATCAATTATACAGCCCGAGCAAGGCAAGGTGTTTGTTTTGTGGCAGGTATCCCTCTGACGAATGTCTGCCGAATGTGTGTGGCCCTTCGGCCTGCCGGAGGTTTCTCTCTCTGTTTGACCTTTGACAAATGAGTCGTGATGGATGGCAGAACAGGCCAGACCTGTGTCGATTTTTGGCAGATCAGAGCCAAGCGCCACATTTTGATTAATTGGCGGGTGTGTTAGTGTGTGGGTGAGCAGAAGCGATCTTTAAAAGGAGTGCCGCCTGACCATCTGACTTTAGATTGATTGATCTAATGAGAACAGCACGAAAAACTTTCCCAACGAGTTGCTAGCCATAAACGTATTGGGAAGCGGAATCCAAAACCGAAACCGATTCCTCATGCACAACCAATTCCTAAGCATTCAGTAAACGGTTATGTGCGCTACTTTAGTTGTCATAAGTGTCACAATGTGCCTTGATTTACAATAATAAACGATCGTCTATTAAAACTTCATAATTGTAGCAATAACGCAAAGGTTTTGCAATCCAAACCAAAACCAAATCAAACGAATATCCCAGTGACACTCGAATGGAATGGGGTTTGTATCCCCAAAGTCCCCAAAGCAAAAGCTACAAACTAATTGAGTAGGCCAGACACGTAAAGCAAATAAAACGATGGCACAAATGAGACTTCAATGGAGAGCTAGACGGAGGCAGCAGTGGCAAGTGGCAGTCAGACTGACTCAGATAGATATAGTAAGAAATCATATGTCTTATTTTGATATTTATGCGTATGCCAGACCCATTTTTGGCGACCTAAGCAAATAGGGGCAGCAGCTGTGGATGGCAGGGGGGAGGGACCAGGCAAGCCCCAAAGCTTGGCTGGTTGGGTCATTGGCTCTTGT